>NC_091154.1:25902888-25987888 GCF_040958095.1 Procambarus clarkii | reverse complement strand
CACCATACCTGTGCCGCCATTATACCTGTGCCCTGCTATGTTCCGGAGCTTCAAACATCAACAGTCGCTGCTGAAGTAATGGAATGATGCAATTGATACCATGGGGTCATAACAGGCACTCTAATGTAATGGAGCATTTGAGTGCCGTAAGCTTAACGATGTAGATTTCCGACCGCGCACAATATTACACAGTACATTACATTCCGTCCTATGAAACTTTCACAGGACACAACACATAATCTAGAGAGTAGTCTCTCTATACGCCCCAAGCCACTCACGAGCCCTGTGAACTTTATCTAATCTACGAACTCTTATATTAAGAAGGGATGATATATATATTAATCCCGGTAGTAAATCCCTAATGTCTTTAGATACGCTACATTTTTATGTGTTAAATTACGTGTTAGAGTCGTGTGAGAATTGTCTCGTAGTTCATTGCTAAATTCTTTCCTTGCTGCTTGTTCAGTTCTTCCCCTCGTTATCCTGCGGTTGTTAAACGCAAATTATTCACGTAATTGGTGAGTTGAATGTTGCTGTGCACGTTGAGGAGGAGAGTTCCTGCAACAATGGGTGCTGACGCTGCATGAGAAAGACAGACATTTATATTGTAATTTTTTTGTCATGTTTGGATTTCATTGTCGAGCCGGGAATGTGGCGCGTGTTTACTGAGCATGCGCGGTGTGTGGACGGGTACTGAGCATGCGCGGTGTGTGGACGGGTACTGAGCATGTGCGATGTGTGGACGGGTACTGAGCATGCGCGGTGTGTGGACGGGTACTGAGCATGCGCGGTGTGTGGACGTGTGTGTTTGGGAAGACAACGTGGGTACCGCTTCATGCGTTAATGACGTTGTTGTGACGGCACTATATGCGTTATTAATGGTGTTGTGACAACACTATATGCGTTATTAATGGTGTTGTGACAACACTATATGCGTTATTAATGGTGTTGTGATGGCACTATATGCGTTATTAATGGTGTTGTGACAACACTATATGCGTTATTAATGGTGTTGTGACAACACTATATGCGTTATTAATGGTGTTGTGACAACACTATATGCGTTATTAATGGTGTTGTGACAACACTATATGCGTTATTAATGGTGTTGTGACAACACTATATGCGTTATTAATGGTGTTGTGACGGCACTATATGCGTTATTAATGGTGTTGTGACGACACTATATGCGTTATTAATGGTGTTGTGACAACACTATATGCGTTATTAATGGTGTTGTGACGGCACTATATGCGTTATTAATGGTGTTGTGACGACACTATATGCGTTATTAATGGTGTTGTGACGGCACTATATGCGTTATTAATGGTGTTGTGACGGCACTATATGCGTTATTAATGGTGTTGTGACGGCACTATATGCGTTATTAATGGTGTTGTGACGGCACTATATGCGTTATTAATGGTGTTGTGACGACACTATATGCGTTATTAATGGTGTTGTGACGGCACTATATGCGTTATTAATGGTGTTGTGACGGCACTATATGCGTTATTAATGGTGTTGTGACGGCACTATATGCGTTATTAATGGTGTTGTGACGGCACTATATGCGTTATTAATGGTGTTGTGACGGCACTATATGCGTTATTAATGGTGTTGTGACGGCACTATATGCGTTATTAATGGTGTTGTGACGACACTATATGCGTTATTAATGGTGTTGTGACGGCACTATATGCGTTATTAATGGTGTTGTGACGGCACTATATGCGTTATTAATGGTGTTGTGACGGCACTATATGCGTTATTAATGGTGTTGTGACGGCACTATATGCGTTATTAATGGTGTTGTGACGACACTATATGCGTTATTAATGGTGTTGTGACGGCACTATATGCGTTATTAATGGTGTTGTGACGGCACTATATGCGTTATTAATGGTGTTGTGACGGCACTATATGCGTTATTAATGGTGTTGTGACGGCACTATATGCGTTATTAATGGTGTTGTGACGGCACTATATGCGTTATTAATGGTGTTGTGACGGCACTATATGCGTTATTAAATGGTGTTGTGACGGCACTATATGCGTTATTAATGGTGTTGTGACGGCACTATATGCGTTATTAATGGTGTTGTGACGGCACTATATGCGTTATTAATGGTGTTGTGACGGCACTATATGCGTTATTAATGGTGTTGTGACGGCACTATATGCGTTATTAATGGTGTTGTGACGGCACTATATGCGTTATTAATGGTGTTGTGACGGCACTATATGCGTTATTAATGGTGTTGTGACGGCACTATATGCGTTATTAATGGTGTTGTGACGACACTATATGCGTTATTAATGGTGTTGTGACGGCACTATATGCGTTATTAATGGTGTTGTGACGGCACTATATGCGTTATTAATGGTGTTGTGACGGCACTATATGCGTTATTAATGGTGTTGTGACGGCACTATATGCGTTATTAATGGTGTTGTGACGGCACTGTATGCGTTATTAATGGTGTTGTGACGGCACTATATGCGTTATTAATGGTGTTGTGACGGCACTGTATGCGTTATTAATGGTGTTGTGACGGCACTATATGCGTTATTAATGGTGTTGTGACGGCACTATATGCGTTATTAATGGTGTTGTGACGGCACTATATGCGTTATTAATGGTGTTGTGACGGCACTATATGCGTTATTAATGGTGTTGTGACGGCACTATATGCGTTATTAATGGTGTTGTGACGGCACTATATGCGTTATTAATGGTGTTGTGACGGCACTATATGCGTTATTAATGGTGTTGTGACGGCACTATATGCGTTATTAATGGTGTTGTGACGGCACTATATGCGTTATAATGGTGTTGTGACGACACTATATGCGTTATTAATGGTGTTGTGACGGCACTATATGCGTTATAATGGTGTTGTGACGACACTATATGCGTTATTAATGGTGTTGTGACGGCACTATATGCGTTATTAATGGTGTTGTGACGGCACTATATGCGTTATTAATGGTGTTGTGACGGCACTATATGCGTTATTAATGGTGTTGTGACGGCACTATATGCGTTATTAATGGTGTTGTGACGGCACTATATGCGTTATTAATGGTGTTGTGACGGCACTATATGCGTTATTAATGGTGTTGTGACGGCACTATATGCGTTATTAATGGTGTTGTGACGGCACTATATGCGTTATTAATGGTGTTGTGACGGCACTATATGCGTTATTAATGGTGTTGTGACGGCACTATATGCGTTATAATGGTGTTGTGACGACACTATATGCGTTATTAATGGTGTTGTGACGGCACTATATGCGTTATAATGGTGTTGTGACGACACTATATGCGTTATTAATGGTGTTGTGACGGCACTATATGCGTTATTAATGGTGTTGTGACGGCACTATATGCGTTATTAATGGTGTTGTGACGGCACTATATGCGTTATTAATGGTGTTGTGACAACACTATATGCGTTATTAATGGTGTTGTGACGGCACTATATGCGTTATAATGGTGTTGTGACGGCACTATATGCGTATAATGGTGTTGTGACGGCACTATATGCGTTATTAATGGTGTTGTGACAACACTATATGCGTTATTAATGGTGTTGTGACGGCACTATATGCGTTATAATGGTGTTGTGACGGCACTATATGCGTTATAATGGTGTTGTGACGGCACTATATGCGTTATAATGGTGTTGTGACGGCACTATATGCGTTATTAATGGTGTTGTGACAACACTATATGCGTTATTAATGGTGTTGTGACGGCACTATATGCGTTATAATGGTGTTGTGACGGCACTATATGCGTTATAATGGTGTTGTGACGGCACTATATGCGTTATTAATGGTGTTGTGACAACACTATATGCGTTATTAATGGTGTTGTGACGGCACTATATGCGTTATAATGGTGTTGTGACGGCACTATATGCGTTATAATGGTGTTGTGACGACACTATATGCGTTATTAATGGTGTTGTGACGGCACTATATGCGTTATAATGGTGTTGTGACGGCACTATATGCGTTATAATGGTGTTGTGACGGCACTATATGCGTTATAATGGTGTTGTGACGGCACTATATGCGTTATAATGGTGTTGTGACGGCACTATATGCGTTATAATGGTGTTGTGACGGCACTATATGCGTTATTAATGGTGTTGTGACGGCACTATATGCGTGCTCTGGAGTCACAGAGAGAGAGAAGTGGTTCAGTAGTCACTAATATCTCATTATACTAAACAATTGGATTTACTTTCATTATTAAAGATATTGACGTTTCCGCCTTTTACGGGAAACCGCGTGAATTAGCATCTCTGGACGGGTCTTTAAGACACCTTAGCATATCCTTCCGTAGAACTATTGCCATATATTACTTGTGTAATCATAAATATAGATGATTTATGTATTTTATATGTATTTTGTATGTATTGTATGATATGTATTTTAAACATAACAATTAGTCCCATATTCAGCCATTAAGGAAAACACAAAAGATAAAATCGAAATATCAAACTCTCGCTCGACATGCATGTCAAAGGAGAGGAACTGGTTGGCTAGATTCATACTTTGGTGTCACTAAGTGTACTACCTAGGGTAGTTACACAATTCTACGTGCACACAGGCAGTTAGTTCTATGCCCCAGAGGTAGTGAGCTCAATGCCCCAGAGGTAGAGAGCTCAATGCCCCAGAGGTAGTGAGCTCAATGCCCCAGAGGTAGTGAGCTCAATGCCCCAGAGGTAGAGAGCTCAATGCCGCAGAGGTAGTGAGCTGCCTGCGCAGGATAGCGACGAGTTCCTCAACCTGACCGACTTTGGTCTGACGGCGGTCTCAGAAACTCGCCAAATAAGCCATAATTTGACCTTTTTTTTCATTGTCTGCTCTGCCGCGGACATTAGGGTCTGGCGGATAATAGATTCAGCCACGGCCGCCACGTTCTGGTGAAATAACAGCTAATATTGGTGGGGGTGGTTGTGGTGGTAGTGGGTAGTTGCGGTGGTTGTGACGATGTATTTATAGTGGTAGTAATTGGTGTGGTAGTGGTGGTGGTAACGGTGATGGTGGCTTCGACACTGGTCAAGGTGGTTTGGTAATGGCAGTGTTGATGCTTTAAGTGGTTGTGCAGGTGGTGATTTGTATTGGCAGAGGCTGTGCTGGTAGAGGTGTTGATGATGGTGGTGTTGTTGGTGGTAGTGATGGTAGTGGGGGAATGTGATGGTGTTGGTATATAATGATGGTGGAGGCGATGTTGGAGGTATAATGAGAGTTGGGGTCGTGATGGTAATGGTGGGGGTACGTAGTGATGGTGCGGAGATGATGTTTGTGTAGGAACAGTGATGTTGTTGTTGGGAGAAATGATGGTATAGTGGGGTAGTGATAATCTTGATGGAGGTTGTGGTGGTGGAGGTTGTGATGTAGGTTGTGATGGTGGAGGTTGTGGTTGTGAAGGTTGTGGTGGTAGAGGTATTGATGGTGTAGACGGTGTTAGAAGGGACAGGTGGAAGCGGAGGGTGGCGGGTCGAGAGATGGGGCAGTGTTGACGGCTGAAGGATGTGTAACGGTCAGGTGGATGACGGCTGGATGACAGGACGAAGTAATGTACAGCATGCTGATGGAGGCTGTTATCTGGAAACTGTCCTCTCTGTTGGTCAGATGGTCAGGGTGACCATCAGACCATCAGGGGTGTTGATCAGGGTGACCATGAGGGTGATGGGCAAGATGATACTACAAGAGTGCGGGGCGCCACACCCTACAGCATCACTTTAGCTGCTATTTAAACATATAGAGAATAACATTGCTCAAACAGTACAAGGTGACAGGTCAATCACCCTCCATTACCATACCAACTCCATCGCGTCAACCTGTCACAGTTACAAGGCGGTGAACTTGGCATCCCATCGACCTACCTGGTGGTGGATAGCGACGGCTGGATGGCATTGTGGTGCCATATAGCGTCAACTTGATCACGTTATGGAAGGAGAAATGCCCCACTAGGCAGCCTGATAATACTGCCAAATGGCTCACAGCAATTACTGCCTAAGGCCTTCACGCCGTGCTTTCTTGGCCTGACTTCAGCAGGCCGACGAGTGTGCCTCCATAAATACAGGTGTTCAGGGTTTAGCAAAGTTCGTTTGTTAACGTAGAGGTGCGTACGATGCTTTAGGTGTGCGAACAAATACCTGTGGAAGGACGACGATCTTCACCACAGCAAGTTTAACCAACGCCTGGGTTTATCAACAACCAATAAAGCCCCCATTCCTTCCCCTTGTCCCAGCCCATATAAATATCCTCACCCTTTCCCAGAGCTATAGTGTCCTAATAACTTGGCGCTTTCCCCCTGATAGTTCCCTTCCCTTCCCTTCCTGGCATAACCCCTCCAAGCGTTGTTGGTTCTACATGTCCAGGTGGATGATGTATTCACCCACACCCTTCTAGTGACCTCAGACGTGCACAATACACCGATTTTGTACCTCAATATGCTCAGTATACAATATTGTCACAGTATAGGTATATCATTAGCATGCACCAGACCTCCTTCCTAGAGGCTTCCGATACTGGCAAGGGATCACGGTGGTTAACTAAACACAGCTAAGTGTAAATCTATGTATTTAAGTATGAACACAAAATATCACATAAATATAAACACCAGTCCAAAACCTCACTATGAAGCACACACCAAGATCTACACCAGCCACCCCTGGTGGTCACATCATAAATCCTATTTACCCTATCTCTAATCTCCGGAGACCTACCTTAACACTCAATTTACCAGTCAATGTTAGTACTCATATACTCACATCACTCCTATACTCACACATACTACTCAGGAAACAAGGTCGCCAGGGACGTCTGCGGGCACTGGGTGGGTGTGGATGAGTGCAGTCACTGGGTGGGTGTGGATGAGTGCAGTCACTGGGTGGGTGTGGATGAGTGCAGTCACTGGGTGGGTGTTGGTGAGTGCAGTCACTGACTGGGTGTGGGTAAGTGCATCAACCAGCTGGACATATCGCATCAACATTCATCTAAGCCTGCGGGGTCCACCATGAGTCCTGGCTCTCTGCATCGAAGTCCTGCCCAGCTCTGAAGACCTGCCACTTTGCTGGCGTCTCTCTGATTCAACCTCCTTCCGGTCCCCCCTTTCTGACACGTCGCCGGAAAGACACCTACACAGGGCTGCCTGTGTAGGTCCAAAACCAGGGTAGGTCGATATGGAGAAGAAGCTGTTACCTATGCAGCAGATCCCTCCCCCCCCCTCTCTCTCCACGTTGCTGAAATTGTCCAATGGAAGAGCAAACGCCAATACGCTTGGTTCCATCACCGTCGCAGGAGCAGCCAGATCGAGGTTGAAGTCAACAACGAACTAGTAGCTCCAACTCTAACAACTTAGGGGTTCCAACCCAGATTATTGTGATCATTTACTAACTAAATGATCACAATAATCTGGGTACAACAAGATAGATGGATAGATATATAGAAGGATAGGTGGTTAGTTAGATGTATGGTTGGATAAATAGATAATTGGATAGATAGGTAGACAGATGGATGGATAGATAGCTGGATGGATAGATAAATAAATGGATAGATAGATGTGGTAGATGGATGAATGGATGGATGGAAAGAAATATTGGTGGGTAAGATAGATGGATTGATAGATGGATGGTTAAATGGATGGATAAATTGATGAATGGATGGACAGATAAATAGATGGCTGGAGGAATAAATGGATAAATTGATGGATGGATGGACAGATAAATAGATGGATGGATAGATAGAAAGATACATCAACAGATGGGAGACAAACAGACCCGGGCAACGCCGGCTGTTTGTCTCTGTGTGTCTGTCTCTCTGCGTTTATGTCTTTGTGTCTCTGTCGCTGTCTTTGTCTTTCTTTGCCCTTTGTCTCTGACTCTTTCTACCTCTCCACCTCACTCTCTTTCCATCTCTCTCTGTGTCTCTGTTCATCTCATTCACTCTACCTCTTCATTTCTCTCACTGTGTCTCTCACTCACTCTCTCTGGAGGTCAGGTCGTATGGACTCCAGGGGGCGGTGTGTTGTGCAGAGTCAGGTCACAGACACGTCCTGAACGCCAGAACACGTGCGGCCGCAGGAGGGGGGGGGATAGAGTCGCTTGGAAGCGCCCAGGTCGACACAGGGGCTCTGCAGTGACCAGGTCGACACAGGGGCTCTGAAGTGACCAGGTCGACACAGGGGCTCTGCAGTGACCAGGTCGACACAGGGGCTCTGCAGTGACCAGGTCGACACAGGGGCTCTGAAGTGACCAGGTCGACACAGGGGCTCTGCAGTGACCAGGTCGACACAGGGACTCTGCAGTGACCAGGTCGACACAGGGGCTCTGCAGTGACCAGGTCGACACAGGGGCTCTGCAGTGACCAGGTCGACACAGGGGCTCTGCAGTGACCAGGTCGACACAGGGGCTCTGCAGTGACCAGGTCGACACAGGGGCTCTGCAGTGACCAGGTCGACACAGGGGCTCTGCAGTGACCAAGGTCGACACAGGGGCCTCTGCAGTAAACGGTACAAAGTATGGACTTGTCACTGATGAACCAGGTATATCAAGCTTCTCAAAGGCTAAGTATTTGTGAATGGCAAGATCCGTCTACGTTGGGGGGGGGGCAGCTTTGGCACCTTGTCATGCGGCCCTCTTTTCAATAATGTCAAGTTTGATCATTACATGTGGGCACATACCCCCAAAAATCACAGTACAAAATTGGGTGAGACTAGCTAAAAGTGTCTGGCCTCCAACCTCGTAAAGATAGACACTCTATTTATACCTTTATAGATACGTATCTAAACTCTGCTTTGGAATTACCAGTAAGACAGCTTCTTGCGAAGAAGCTGTCTCACTGATGCCACCTTGAGCAACTGTCAGCCTGAGATATGAAGCCTTGTACCTCTTTGTACCTGCCATAGCCAGAGTGTGAATCTTGCAAAAAAAGTACAGCGATCAATATCGTTCAGCAGGTGCATATATCTATCCTCCAGGACCAACTAAACTAGGAATGCCCATCAGCTGAGAATTTATTCGATAAAGGCCAGTAAGGACATACAGCAGAGAGCTTCATTTAAATATATAAATGATAAATAATTCTGTGTTATGTAACGGGCTGAGTATTCCGTAAAGAGTATGTTAATTGACGCTCCTCTGGACATACATAAACACAAAACGGGATGATATTACTAGACTGAGGAGCATGCAGGCTCAGCAGATGAACTTTGCGTACTCAAAACTGAACTTCGCCAGTGGAGACTGAACGTGATTCATCAAAACACTGGGACTGAGCTTGACAGGATACTGTCTCTCATCACCTCACAACAATCACTGGAGTAGTATTGATAGACTCTTTAATGACGCTAGGCCACCCAGGGATATGTCAACAGAGTCATGGGCCATCTGAATGTCGTCGACGCTCACCGCTCTGCTTTCCTATAATGAGATACATATATACGATAATAACATGGATGGGATACCTGTAGCTAGATGATGTTACGGGTTACAAGTCGCTGCGTATGGGTGTTCCCGTCTCACGAAATGCAAACAGAAATGCCCTACGCCATTCACATGTTAAAGTGCACAATTACACTGTCCGTCTTGACAAGTGTGGATGCTGACAGTACTGCCCAGCCTCGAGTCATGCTCTTCTACCTGTGGCAGAGCCCAAAGATGCATACATGAATTTTGACGAATTATGTATTCAAAAATCAGCTGGATAAACGAGAAATTGGCTAGTGTTTATAGCGGTGGGTTGACTCCCAGCACAGTATTGAAGTCTTCACAGCACAACCCGTCCTCCTAATACCCTCGTCGTATTTTGACGTATACTTCGCCAGGCTCACGTCACCCACCGCCAGGCTCAGGTCACGTCACCCACCGCCAGGCTCAGGTCACGTCACCCACCGCCAGGCTCAGGTCACGTCACCCACCGCCAGGCTGACGTCACCCACCGCCAGGCTCACGTCACCCACCGCCAGGCTCAGGTCACGTCACCCACCGCCAGGCTCAGGGTCACGTCACCCACCGCCAGGCTCAGGTCACGTCACCCACCACCAGGCTCAGGTCCACGTCATCCACCGCCAGGCTCAGGTCAAGTCACCCACCGCCAGGCTCACGTCACCCACCCCCAGGATCAGGTCACCCACCGCCAGGCTCACGTCACCCACCGCCAGGCTCACGTCACCCACCGCCAGGCTCACGTCACCCACCGCCAGGCTCAGGTCACCCACCGCCAGGCTCACGTCACCCACCGCCAGGCTCACGTCACCCACCGCCAGGCTCAAGTCACCCACCGCCAGGCTCACGTCACCCACCGCCAGGCTCACGTCACCCACCGCCAGGCTCACGTCACCCACCGCCAGGCTCACGTCACCCAACCGCCAGGCTCACGTCACCAGCCGCCAGGCTCACGCCACCTTTTGCGCGAACTGCACCTTCCTTCAGCACTGATCCCCCCAGTGCAGAGAATAAATGTGAAGTCTTCACAAATGATGTTTAAGGCCTCGTCACAGACTTTCTACTTTCCTTGTCTTTCGTCACATTGCAAGAAGGGGACTTCGTATAGCTGCTTTCTCCCTCTTGTGAACACGCACACTTCGATGACCAAAGCAAACATAAGAAGATGGAGAAAAGACGACGTTTCGGTCCGTCATGGACCATTATCAAGTTGCGTATCAACACACACGACTTAATAATGATCCAAAAACGGACCGAAACATCGTCGTTTCTCCTTCTAATGCCTGGCTTGGTCATCATATCATCAGCCACGTTATCGTGACTCATCGTCGGCACACACACCCTGCTTAGCCAAGTTCCTCACGTGAGGCCGTGAGGAGTCCTTCTCTGTCCTCAAAGCACCTCACACCTCCACTGAGACTCAACACTTTCCGCTATTGGTGCCAAGAGAGAACATGTAACACAGGACCAAGCTACGTCCATGTGTTTTCACGCAATTTTCCTATAATAGAGGTTCAGCTAATTGGATGATAGTTGGACGCAAGTCTCCTATCTAAAATCTCACCCCCACTTTTGCCGTCGTTGACTCTCCCGGCTGTCTGGTTAATTGTAACGATTGATTTAATCTGCAAGACAACGACTCACTAAGCTCCTTTTCACAATGTTTAAACACGGGCGAATGCTTCGTCTGGTCCTGGGGACTTGTAGGGCTTAATTGTTGTTGCTGTTTAATAACTTTCACGTCATAGATTTGTCCAACTACAGCCATCATATCAAGTTCTTGCAACTTGATATGATGCAAGTTGCAAGAACTTGCATGATATGTTCCTGCTGTTTAGATAATACTTATCGTAACACTGTGGACCATCGTACATTTATTGACATAATCGACAAATGGAAGTAGAATTTGGTGCTACTGAATTGGGATAATCGGAAAAGGTTTTGTATATACTTTGCTAATAAAACCATAATCTAACGTAGCCTAACCATTCTAGGCCTAATACACGCTATCTGAGGCCTAATATAATACAGATTTTGTGCTATACTAAGAATATTTAAGTTTGGGTTTTAGCTTTATTTTTTTTTCCAAACTCTATAAGTGAATAGTGCCAAATTCTACATTATAATTGTCCCTTACGTGCCGCGTAAGCCTCAGCCACGTTCTACAGCCTGGTTGACCAGTCCAGCAACCAGGAGGCCTGGTCGACGACTGGGCCGCAGGGACGCTAAGCCCGGAAGCACCTCAAGGTACGTCAACATATTGTACATTGGTCAACAGAGTTACAACACAGGAGGATGGTTTTTCTCTCCTAGTAATTACAGACAATGAAGCTATTTAGAAACACCATCCACTGCCACGTCAATCATCAGGTATCTTGCCGGTGCCAGTGTTGTGGGGCTCAATCGTCTACCCAAGATATATCCCGATACATCTGGGAAAACCAACCATTAAGATTTATTTGTGCTTGCAGGTCGGTACGTAGACCTCATATTTGTTATATTTTATTATTTATTTGTTAACAATTTCATGCTAATCTGAAAAAATATTGTTTTAGAGTGGCTTCTCATTTTGTACAGTATTACTATAATTTTTGTATACCTATTTGATACACTTGTATAGGCTTACGAGACTGCTAGTATTGGTTTAAAGACCAGCCTCCTAGCGCAGTCATATTAACCAAGAATATGCCTACTCACGAGTCTCCTATTATATGCTTACTCGGAGCCCGTCTCGGTAGGCACATCAACAGCAGTGAGGCGGAATATGTGATCGGAGGAAGGAACTGTGACCGATTACTTGAACCATCAGGAATCGAACGTCGACCCTGCAAGACACAGTGAGGGTGAAAATATGCTTGAAGAAACAGATAAAAAAAACTAAATTACCTGAGGGTCGGCGGAGGCATTAAGAGTCGGGTGTGGCTCTATAATTATTCCTGCCAGACTTTATGCCCCGTTCACTCCTGAAGAACTAATAACACAGTGTAGAGCCGCCGCCACTTCCAGTGGGTACGTCCTCATACCCACGGTCGGGATGGATACCTTTCGGTCAGGTTGAATACCGATGCTGGGTCTAAGACCTAAACTGGTCTGGCCTGGACCCAATACCCGGCTACTCGCAGACTGTAACGTGCCTTGACTTAGGGTGCTCAGGGCAGCACTCAGTAGTCAACAGCCTCATGAAAATTATATAGACCGAGCCCTGGCGTTGATTCTGTGTGATACGGTATAGTTAACCCCCGAGACCTGACCGTATCTAAATAGGCAATGGTGAGATACGATTCGGGTTCCGTTTCACTGTTCGTGAGTTTCACATGGAATAATGGACATAATTGCGTTTTGTAGTGTTGGGTAAGGTGGGTGGTGTTGTGGCCAGACCAGACACTAGAAAGTGAAGGGACGACATCGTCCTATCACTTTCTAGTGTGTGGTCTGGTCAAACATACGTCAACCACGTTATTGTGATCATCGCCTGGGTGGTGTTGTTGGCTGGACGGTTGGTGGTGTTAGAACATAAGAACATAAGAACAAGGGTACTATTAGAAGGTACTGCAGAAGGCCTATTGGCCCATACGAGGCAGCTCCTATTTATTAACCACCCAATCCTACTCATACATGTCCAACCCGCGCTTGAACCAATCGAGGGATCTCACTTCCACCACGTAACGCTGGTAATTGGTTCCACACATCAAGAACCTGTTACCGAACCCGTATTTACCCAAGTCTTTCCTAAATCTAAACTTATCCCAATTTAAAACTATTGTTTCGTGTTCTGTCTTGTGTTGATACTTTTAATACCCTATTAATATCCCCTTTGTATGTCCATTCACACTTGTAAACCTCTATCATGTCACCACTAACTCTTCGCCTTTCCAGTGAATGCAATTTAAGCTTTGTTAATCTCTCTTCATATGACAGGTTTTTTAATTTGGGGAATTAACTTTGTCATCCTACGCTGGAAACGTTCAAGTGAATTTATATCCATTCTATAGTACGGCGACCAAACTGGACTGCATAATCTAAATGAGGCCTAACCAGAGCAAGATATAGCTGAAGAACCACACCAGGTGTCTTGTTACTAACGCTTCGATTAATAAAACGAAGGCAGGACGGGTGGTGGTGGTGTTGGGCAGGACGGGTGGTGGTGTTGGCAGGACGGGTGGTGGTGTTGGGCAGGGAGGGTGGTGGTGGTGGTGTTGGGCAGGACGGGAGGTGGTGTGGGCAGGGAGGGTGGTGGTGGTGGTGTTGGCGGGTGGTGGTGTGTGGGCAGGGCGGGTGGTGGTGTTGGGCAGGGTGGTGGTGGTGTTGGGCAGGGCGAGTGGGTGGTTGTTGGGCAGGGTGGGGGGTGTGTTGGGAGGGCGGTGGTGGTGTTGGGCAGGGCGGGTGGTGGTGGTGTTGGGCAGGAAGGGTGGTGGTGGGCAGGGAGGGTGGTGGTAGTGGTGTTGGCAGGGCGGGTGGTGGTGGTGTTGGGCAGGGCGGGTGGTGGTGTTGGGCAGGGAGGGTGGTGGTGTTGGGTAGGGCGGGTGTGGTGGTGTTGGGCAGGGGTGTTGGTGGGCAGGGAGGGTGGTGGTGGGGGTTGGGGGGGTGTGTGGTGTTAGGGCAGGGCGGGTGGTGTGGTGTTGGGCAGGGCGGGTGGTGGTGTTGGGCAGGAGGGTGGTGGTGTTGGGCAGGGAGTGGTGGTGGTGTTGGGCAGAGGGTGGTGGTGGGCAGGGAGGGTGGTGGTGGTGTTAGGCAGGGAGGGCGGGTGGTGTGTGTTGGGCAGGGCGGGTGGTGGTGTTGGGTAGGGTGGGTGGTGTGTGGGCAGGGCGGGTGGTGGTGTTGGGCAGGGAGGATGGTGGTGTTGGGAGGGCGGGTGGTGGTGGTGTTGGGCAGGGAGGGTGGTGGTGGGCAGGGAGGTGGTGGTAGTGGTGTTGGCAGGACGGTGGTGGTGGTGTTGGGCAGGGCGGGTGGTGGTGTTGGGCAGGGAGGGTGGTGGTGTTGGGCAGGGCGGGTGGTGGTGGTGTTGGGCAGGAAGGGTGTGGTGGGCAGGGAGGGTGGTGGTAGTGGTTTAGGCAGGGCGGGTGGTGGTGGTGTTGGGCAGGGGGGTGGTGGTGTTGGGTAGGGTGGGTGGTGGTGTTGGGCAGGGCGGGTGGTGGTGTGTTGGGCAGGGCGGGTGGTGGTGTTGGGCAGGGGGGGTGGTGTTGGGCAGGGTGGGGGGTGGTGTTGGGTAGGGTGGGGTGGTGTTGGGTAGGGTGGGGGAGTGGTGTTGGGCAGGGCGGGTGGTGGTGGTGTTGGGCAGGGAGGGTGGTGGTGGGCAGGGAGGGTGGTGGTAGTGTGTAGGCAGGGCGGGTGGTGGTGTTGGGCAGGGCGGGTGGTGGTGTTGGGTAGGTGTGGTGGTGTTGGGCAGGGCGGGTGGGTGGTAGTGTTGGGCAGGGCGGGTGGTGGTGGTGTTGGGCAGGGGGGGTGGTGTGTGGGCAGGGTGGGGGGTGGTGTTGGGCAGGGCGGGTGGTGGTGTTGGGCAGGGTGGGGGGTGGTGTTGGGCAGGGTGGTGGTGTTGGGTAGGGTGGTGGTGTTTGGGTAGGTGGGGGAGTGGTGTTGGGCAGGGTGGGTGGTTGTGTTGGGCAGGGCAGGTGGTGGTGTTGGGTAGGTCAGGTGGTGGTGTTGGGTAGGGTGGGTGGTGGTGTTGGGCAGGGTGGGTGGTGTGTTGGGCAGGTCAGGTGGTGGTGTTGGGTAGGTCAGGTGGTGGTGTTGGGCAGGGCGGGTGGTGGTGTTGGGCAGGGCGGGTGGTGGTATTGGGCAGGGCGGGTGGTGGTGGTGTTGGGTAGGGTGGGGGTTGTGTTGGGCAGGGGTGGTGGTGTTGGGTAAGGTGGTGGTGGTGTTGGGTAGGGTGGTGGTGGTGTTGGGCAGGGCGGGTGGTGGTGTTGGGGGGTGGGTGGTGGTGTTGGGCAGGATAGGGGGTGGTGTTGGGTAGGTGGGGGTGGTGTTGGGTAGGGTGGGTGGTGGTGTTGGGCAGTGCGGGTGGTGGTGTAGGGCAGGGCGGGTGGTGGTGTTGGGTAGGGTGAGGTGGTGTTGGGTAGGGTGGGTGGTGGTGTTGGGCAGGTCAGGTGGTGGTGTTGGGTGGGTGGGGGTGTGTTGGGCAGGGTGGGTGGTGGTGTTGGGCAGGGAGGGTGGTGGTGTTGGGCAGGTCAGGTGGTGGTGTTGGGTAGGGTGGGGGGTGGTGCTGGGCAGGGTGGTGTAACGGGGGGTGGGGGAAATAGCTCTATCTTGTCCATTATTCCACCCCCCAGTTAACTAACGAGGCCGGGGGAAACAGCTCTCTCTAGTCCGTTATCCCGTCCCCAGTTAGCTAACTATTCTAGAGCACCCTCCAGAGTTCCTAAGGCAGCCTCTCTCGTTCAACACCTTGTAACCTAGGTATTTGACTACCTAGGTGCTAAGACTACAAGGCGTCGTAACTTGACCAGCTACCCGAAACTCTAGAGAGAACTCTAGAATACAGAATCATTGCCTCAAACGTATAAGAGAAAACGAAAGGAAAGAAATGAATAGTGAAGTAATTAGTGAGGGTTTGGGGTGAGAGGTAGAGAGGTGGGAGGAGCGAGGAGGGTCATTAGTTGAAAGTGAGAGTTCAGAGAGGGGTGGAGGGAGAGGTGTAGATAGGTAGAAGTAGAAGAGTAGATAGTAGAAGTAGAAGAGTAGATAGTAGAAGACGAAATGCTGCCACCATCCATTCATGATCATTACATACAAGACAAGGAATGGAACTTGTCTGTATCAAAATATTCTCAAAAGATGTTATCAAGAGATCATTATTAGTATGGTCCCATCTTTATCATGTACTCATTCTAAACCATGAAACCAGTAACTACAGAGGCTTTCTCACCTCAACTCAAATCTCTAGGGAACAAAGTTAAACACAATTTAAATAATAAATTCATAATTATATTTCCCATGAGGTATCATAATTTAGCAATTAAATTAAAATGTTCCAGTTTAATATGCAAAGTGAGTCATCATCCAAGAATTCGAGAACCCTACAACTTGACTGCCCCTGATCATCACACAACATATGAAAACACGACCAAGTCACCTTAATGTTCACTCACCGAGGACTGAGTCTAAGTTGAATAGAGAGAGGGGGGGGGGGTCTGTAGTTGACAGAGACTCCCGCCCTGCCGGCCGACAGCCTCCCTGCTCTGCTCTGCTCTCCTGACTGCCGTTCTGTCTGTTCTGTCTGTTAATGCCCTATGCTCGATAGTTCTCCGAGTATTTATTGGGGAACCTAGTAGCTAACTCCGCCCACAAATAGATAGCCTCCGGCACTACCAAGCCACTCCTTAAACGTCGGCATGTTTGAAGGCTACCAGACTACAATTATCAGCTTAGCGGAAGCAAGGTGAAATTGTCATGATCTGACCTCAGGTCACTTGAGGTCATTAACGCTTTGAGGTGTGAGATCTCAGGCAGACAACTGGCGCCTCTCGATCCTTGTCTGTGACTCATGTACTCTATGTATGTATTAACCTAAACCAAACACTTTTACAGTGTTACATCTCCCCTTCTCCCCGAAAATAAAGTTTTTGCAACACTGCTAAAGCAAGCTAGCTGTGTGCGACAACTTTATTAACGAAAAGAATACATCCTAGCTAAACAAATATACATCATCCTACTCTAAAAAATGAAATATGTAGACAGACGTCCATTGTCTCTGGCTGGGCGACGTCACTGCTTGGTCTTGTAGATAATCCTGTACCACATTTCTTCAACACAACTGCCTCCGTCGCTTCTCCGTCGTTAACGCACAACAACCCTTGGTCAACCCGAAAGCCGTTACTACTTGAACTGCGCACAGGACCGTGGAATTCGGTTGTCCCAGCTGATCTGTAATTGGCCCTACGTCAGTCACCATGAGAGACGTATATTGGGGTTCTTCACAGCTATAGGGACTACAAGTTTCGAGACCTTCATATAGTTGCCAACAGTAGAAATCCCATCCTACTCTTCTTCCTCCCTGTTGCTCCAGCACGCCTCCTTCAGAGAGCTACTTCTGACAGCCACATCAAGTCCGCATGACACAGGAAGAATCACTCAACAGAGCAACATGCTTGCAGGAGGGCGGCCAGTCAAGGCAAACGATCCTGTCTTGCAATTACGCTCCATGCAATGATGCTGACACCAGCAAGGGACACTAGGTATCATGTCTCACTCAGCTTGTCTTATCTTCTCTTCTTTCTTCTCTCTTCTTTCTTCTCTCTTCTTTCTTCTCTCTTCTTCTCTCTTCTTTCTCCCATAGGTCTTTGACAAGCGACCTGGGGTCCACTGGGGTCCGTCCGTCCTGGGGTCCATCCTGGGTAGACCGATGTTGGTGGGACAGACTGGAGTCGTTGTTGCTCCTCTTCCATCATTACTGGGTCGTCTGGGGTCGTCTGCAGAACGACCTGGGGTCCACTGGGTAGACCAATGTTGACTGACCGAGAGGGCTGCATCTTGGGGTCCCCTGGGGTGGTGATGGTGGTGGAGCCGTGACCTCCAGGTAGTGGGCTGGTCGTGGTGGTGGTGATTAACGCCCGTGAGTGTGGTACACAGCAGCCGTCTCCCTCTTTTGTATGTGCGTCTCTCCTCTCTTCTGGCTCCCACCTGTGGGTGAACAGAAAGGCGACAATATCGTGCTCCCAAGATATGTTATGTGACCCTGTAGTTTGTATAGGGTTACACAGTCCAGTCATACCGCTCTCCTCCTGGCAACAACTACACTTAAATTTTTAAAATAATCCAATTAACACTGAATGATATTGACTTGGTGGAACATAAGACAGTAACAGAGGAAAGTTAGAGAAGAGAGAATAAGGTCATCACTACCTTTAACTTGTCACAAAAAAAATCAACACTAATAGACAAAACACTAGCCTAAACTTAACTGTACCGTTCCTAATCTTAAGTACATAATTAACCATTACTCCCACCCTTAACCTACAGCCACCTACGTGACCCAGAGTGTCTCCCTAGCTTCTCCGCCGGTCAACAACCCCAAACTGTTGCCACCCCCTGTGACCAGACTATCTAACGTCGAGCGTCCCCAACGTGAAGTCTACTGACATACTAAGCCTCCCCCTAGTATGCTGTACAAGACCAGTACACCTCGGGTTATTGCGTTCAAATGGAGTAAAACAGTCGATCGCAATAATCTGAGCAGAACCACCACTAAATTCTACTTAAGAACTACACCTGCCACTCCCCAACTGACCTGGAGACCAGCGGTGGCTGGGTGTCCCCGTGGGACATGCGAGGTCACCTGTCACACTCAGCTGACCTGCACTACCAACACCGCTAAGTTCCCAAATCGCCAAATCTTATTACTAACATAAATCACTACACACGCAAGTTCTGGTGAACATTCCCTGAATACCACAAAACTCACAAAATCACTAAACACAACACCAGAGAATCACTATCTCCTAACCTGAAAAAAAAAGTTCGCTAACTCGCGAATATTAAACACCTGTCAATCTCCCTGATAGCGCCTGAGCGGCAAAAAGACACGTGGGACTGAACAATGTTAAAAGAACACCATACCTTAAACATTGTTCAACACCGCTGCCATCATTGTAACGGGGGGTGGCAAAAAGACACGTGGGACTGAACAATGTTAAAAGAACACCAATACCTTAAACATTGTTCAACACCGCTGCCATCATTGTAACGGGGGGTGGGGGAAATAGCTCTATCTTGTCCATTATTCCACCCCCCAGTTAACTAACGAGGCCGGGGAAACAGCTCTCTCTAGTCCGTTATCCCGTCCCCAGTTAGCTAACTATTCTAGAGCACCCTCCAGAGTTCCTAAGGCAGCCTCTCTCGTTCAACACCTTGTAACCTAGGTATTTGACTACCTAGGTGCTAAGACTACAAGGCGTCGTAACTTGACCAGCTACCCGAAACTCTAGAGAGAACTCTAGAATACAGAATCATTGCCTCAAACGTATAAGAGAAAACGAAAGGAAAGAAATGAATAGTGAAGTAATTAGTGAGGGTTTTGGGGTGAGAGGTAGAGAGGTGGGAGGAGCGAGGAGGGTCATTAGTTGAAAGTGAGAGTTCAGAGAGGGGTGGAGGGAGAGGTGTAGATAGGTAGAAGTAGAAGAGTAGATAGTAGAAGTAGAAGAGTAGATAGTAGAAGACGAAATGCTGCCACCATCCATTCATGATCATTACATACAAGACAAGGAATGGAACTTGTCTGTATCAAAATATTCTCAAAAGATGTTCAAGAGATCATTATTAGTATGGTCCCATCTTTATCATGTACTCATTCTAAACCATGAAACCATAACTACAGAGGCTTTCTCACCTCAACTCAAATCTCTAGGGAACAAAGTTAAACACAATTTAAATAAAAATTCATAATTATATTTCCCATGAGGTATCATAATTTAGCAATTAAATTAAAATGTTCCAGTTTAATATGCAAAGTGAGTCATCATCCAAGAATTCGAGAACCCTACAACTTGACTGCCCCTGATCATCACACAACATATGAAAACACGACCAAGTCACCTTAATGTTCACTCACCGAGGACTGAGTCTAAGTTGAATAGAGAGAGGGGGGGGGGGTCTGTAGTTGACAGAGACTCCCGCCCTGCCGGCCGACAGCCTCCCTGCTCTGCTCTGCTCTCCTGACTGCCGTTCTGTCTGTTCTGTCTGTTAATGCCCTATGCTCGATAGTTTCTCCGAGTATTTATTGGGGAACCTAGTAGCTAACTCCGCCCACAAATAGATAGCCTCCGGCACTACCAAGCCACTCCTTAAACGTCGGCATGTTTGAAGGCTACCAGACTACAATTATCAGCTTAGCGGAAGCAGGTGAAATTGTCATGATCTGACCTCAGGTCACTTGAGGTCATTAACGCTTTGAGGTGTGAGATCTCAGGCAGACAACTGGCGCCTCTCCGATCCTTGTCTGTGACTCATGTACTCTATGTATGTATTAACCTAAACCAAACACTTTTACAGTGTTACAGTGGGTGGTGGTGCTGGGCAGGGCGGTGTGGTGTTGGGTCGGGTGGGTGGTGGTGTTGGGCAGGGCGGGTGGTGGTGTTGGGTCGGGTGGGTGGTGGTGTTGGGCAGGGCGGGTGGTGGTGTTGGTCGGGTGGGGGGTGGTGTTGGGTTGGTGGGGGGTGGTGTTGGGCAGGGCGGCTGGTGGTGTTGGGTTGGGTGGGTGGTGGTGTTGGGTTGGGTGGGGGGGTGGTGTTGGGTTGGGTGGGGGTGGTGTTGGGTAGGGTGGGGTGGTGTTGGGTAGGGTGGGGGAGTGGTGTTGGGCAGGGTGGGTGGTGGTGTTGGGCAGGTCAGGTGGTGGTGTTGGGTAGGGTGGGGTGGTGTTTGGTAGGTCAGGTGGTGGTGTTGGGTAGGGTGGGTGGTGGTGTTGGGCAGGGCGGGTGGTGGTGTAGGGCAGGGCGGGTGGTGGTGTTGGGTAAGGTGGGTGGTGGTGTTGGGCAGGGCGGGTGGTGGTGTAGGGCAGGGCGGGTGGGGGTGTAGGGCAGGACGGGTGTGGTGTTGGGTAGGGTGGGTGGTGGTGTTGGGTAGGGCGGGTGGTGGTGTTGGGAAGGGCGGGTGTTGCTCTTGGTAGGGCGGGTGGTGGTGTTGGGTAGGTCGGGTGGTGGTGTTGGGTTGGGTGGGTGGTGGTTTTGGGCTGGTCTGGTGGTGGTGTTGGGTAGGGTGGGTGGTGGTGTTGGGCAGGGCGGGTGGTGGTGTTGGGCAGGCGGGTGTTGCTGTTGGGTAGGGCGGGTGGTGTTGTTGGGCAGGGCGGATGGTGGTGTAGGACAGGGCGGGTGGTGGTGTAGGGCAGGGTGGGTGGTGTGTTGGGCAGGGCGGGTGGTGGTGTGTTGGGCAGTGCGGATGGTGGTGTTGGGCAGGGCGGGTGGTGGTGTTGGGCAGGGCGGGTGGTGTGGTGTTGGGCAGGGCGGATGGTGGTGTAGGGCAGGGTGTGGTGGTGTTGGATATTGTGGGTGGTGGTGTTGGGCAGGTCGGATGGTGGCGTTGGGCAGGTGGGTGGTGGTTTTGGGTAGGGCGGGTGGTGTTGTTGGGCAGGGCGGATGGTGGTGTAGGGCAGGGCGGGTGGTGCTGAAGACCAGGAAGGTTTGTGCTCAGAACTAAACACACAAACACATATAAGCAACTTCACGGAGTACTGAAACATTCAGCTCGTCGCTCAATAATGAGATTCCAGAGGCATCTAAAGTCACAATAGAGGTTTCGAACGCCTTTTCTCCCTCCGAGGGCGGACAAAAGAGCATCGTCAATGGCTGATGACCACTAATAGAGCCAAATGGACGGCTAGACTAACCCATCTTGTCAGCTGCACCCATCCTCCCTCCTCCTATCCTTACCATCGTTCTCTCTGCCCTTCCCTCTCCTCCCCTCCCTCCTCATCCTCGCCCCCCCTCCTACTCTCCCTATCCCTCCCATTACACTCTTTACACCTACCTCCGTTCCCTCCCCTCCCATCAGGTTCCCTACCGTCTCTTCCTTTCCCTACATCTCCAGCCACCTGCCTGGCCGAGAGGCTTTGTGTACTGAAGGTAATTAGGATAAAGTGGATTTTAGAAAAGAAGAAAAGTCAGGGGAGACTAGAAATAAAGTGGCGTGTTTAAGGTGTGTCTGGGTTAAAGGAAAAGTTAGTTATAGGAAGTTTGGTTTAAGGGGGAAAGTTAGTTATAGGAAGATTGTTTTAAAGGAAAAGTTAGTTATAGGTTTGTTTTAAAGGAATAGGTAGTTTGGTTTAAGGGGAAAGTTAGTTATAGGAAGTTTGTTTTAAGGAAAAGTTAGTTACAGTAAATTTGATTTAAAGGAAAAGTTAGTTATAGGAAGTTTTGTTTAAAGGAATCCGATATGAAGGAAATTTACATGAAGAAATAAAAGCACATGAGAAATGTGTGCATCTAATACAAATATATATGACAAAACAGACTTGGATATGTAAACAAGAAACAATAAGTTTACATATGGAATGCGCCTGATTTGAGGATATTCTCATACTTTCAACATTTAGTAAATTTCATTTTAGTATATTGAAATTTTAGTTTCAATGTAATAATTTTTTCTCAGAGTCGAAATGAAGTACATTATTTAATTTAATTAATTAAGAATAATCATATAATGGTCCATGATGGCTCCTGTGCCAGGTAAGTAGACTATGGGCTCGCCACAGCCCCGCTCCTGTGCCAAGTAAGTACACAATAAGCTCACCACAGTCCCGCTCCTGTGCCAAGTAAGTACAGTATGGGCTCACCACAGCCCGGCTCCTATGCCAAGTAAGTACACTATGGGCTTACCACCGCCTCGCTCCTGTGCCAAGTAGGTACACTATGGGCTCACCACCACCTCGCTCCTGTGCCAAGTAAGTACACTACGGGCTCACCACCACCTCGCTCCTGTGCCAAGTAAGTACACTATGGGCTCACCACCACCTCGCTCCTGTGCCAAGTAAGTACACTATGGGCTCACCACCGCCTCGCTCCTGTGCCAAGTAAGTACACTATGGGCTCACCACCACCTCGCTTCTGTGTCAAGTAATTAGCTTACGGGTTCACTGCAGCTCGTGCTACTATGGAACTTTTGTTCAGAGCAGCTGAATCTAAAACAACAGCAACACCTGCACATCCTGGGGGCTAGAACTATACCAGTGAGTCCTTCATGTCAGCTGAATGTGCTTCTTGTGCCTTTAACTCGCAATAAATATAATAAATTGAATGCGTACAAATAAAAATGATCATAGCCATTTATTATGTCAGTAGTTATTATGTAAATAAACACAACTGAACATTTAATGTCAGAGAATCCAATGATTCCCAACACCGTTCGCACCCAGGAAAAGCCTTTGTCGGCCTGTAATGTTAATTATGAGTCCTCGGTGTGTCTCTAAGTATCTAGCATTAAATATTTATCACAGCATGATATTACTTGAATAGCTATTAATTAAACTGAAACTGCTAAACATGACGACTTAAAAAGACCCAATAAAGAAGAAATGCTCTTTTCAACATTATTTTTCTACTACTAAATATTGTGCACCCATCAGGTTGTCAATTATTTTCGAAAGTATAGGCTAACATATCAATAAATGTCAAATCAAATATTAAATAATAAGCCAATTAATTCTAATAAGAAAAAGTTTAACCTAACTTCTTGTATACTTGCTCTGTCACTATACTGTATACACCTTGGAGCGGCTCATCCAGAAGAAAATATAGATAATATGTTAAAAATTAAAACAAAATCCACACCTAGGCCATAATTGAAGCACAGATTTTAATGCTTATAACTTTTTGGTACTTTAATCATTCAATTTATATATTATTAACGTGACAGATTTTTACTATTTTGTTACAGTTTCATTTAACAAATAATAGTTATATAATAGGTATTCTCTTAGCTGGGTACTTGACACTATTAAGCAATTGTAATATTTAATATATTGCAATCTCATGTTTTTTTATTTTATGTATTTCAATATATATATATTTTATATTTGCCAATACATGTGTCCTGTTTCAAACTGTTATTAAATTTAGGCCTCTTTTTTTAAATCTTCATAATAAGCAATATATCACTAAGAGAGGTTGATTATTATCAATTGCTTCTTGTCTTTTGCAATAAGTGTTGTTTATTAATGTCATTAGAACTGTAACAACGTCTCTTGTATACACTGATTTAGTATGATATATGGAGACGATGAGTCACAATAACGTGACTGAAGATATGATGACCCAACCACACATTAGTAGATGAGGAGACGACAACGTTTCGGTGATAATGACATATTACGTGAGACAAGCGTCACGCCTCACCAGACTTGATAATGATCCAAGACGAACCGAAACGTCGACTTTCCCGCATCTTCTGATGTGTGTTTGGTCATTATTCACTATCATGTCACTTTAAGGGGGCACCACTTGAAGGGCGTGCCACTTGAAGGGGGCGCCACTTGAGGGGGAGCCCCAATGGATGCACTTGATGGGCCGTGTGGGCGTCGACAATCCTTCAGCTGGTTGGGTGCGACTCGCCGCCTCTGTCAGGTGCGGCTACTGGCGGCCATCTTGGCGCGCACTTTGTGGTCAACAAACAATTGAACTCTGATATACGCACTGTGCTTACGACCAACACAGCCGGCACGAAAGGCGCAAGACCCTCGGCTCATCTTCATCCTCACTACCAGGGGTCAGAAGCACCAGGTACCAGGCAGCCGGCGCTGTCAAGGGGAGTATAACTGACGGATTATGAAAAGCGTTTTATCCCGCGATGACGTGAAAGGAGGATGACGGGGCAGGCCGCTAGTCGTAATGAACCGTGACATTGACGTAACCAATGGATTCATTTCTCAGATCAATGGCCGGATGGGTTAAGGGACCTGAACATGACCGGATGGTCGAGGGACTTCTGTAAGATTCAATGATAGAGAGATCTGCGGATGGTCCCATGACTAAGGGACCTGTGCAGTACCTAATGACGGCAGGACATGGTCGGCACCGCACGCGGCCGGATGGCAGTGGGACTAGTGTATTGCCGGATGACGGAGGAACTAGCATATGGCCGGATAACTGATGGACCATTGCACACACTATAGCTATTATACAGTGTTTACCTTTACCAAACCTTCATACTTGCAAACAAACTGACACACTTGCACAAAATTAAAAAATATACAATCATACAACATAAAAACACACATTTGCACAAAAATATCACATTTACAAACAAGTATATCATTTACACACAAGCATATCATTTACACGCAAGCATAACATTTACACGAAATATCATATTTGCATTCAAAGTAACACATTTACATAAAATGTCACATTTGGACTTTATTTACACAAATATCATATTTTCACAAATCGCACATACACTTATACAAATCAGAATGTACTCTCACAAATTTACACATTTTCATAAAAATGAACATCATCTTCATTAAATGCTTACACAGTCACAAAAAAACAAATGTACTTTCACACCTGCATACAAAGACCTATTTGTTCTCCCTCTCTCCCCCCCCCCCCTTAAAAAAAACACTGATAGCTCCTTCCATTATTTGAAGTGGTGAGCATGTGACTATACACCGGGATTTGCATGAATGTCGGATCACCTGCCAGTGGCCTCAATAGTTGGTCCAATGTTTAGGAAAAATATTGTTAATTGTGTACTATATGTTATTGGATCATATTGCATGCCCAGGTTATGCCACCAAGTTAAATGTTAAAGATCAGTCAAATCTGAAATGTGGTTTAAAATTAACTGGTAACTATAAATTAATGAAGTGCATTGTGTGGTTCGCTGAAGAGATTGATGAGCCTGATATATAAGAGTATAGAAGATAAACATTGCAAACTTCTAAATACTGTAGTTTATATCCCATGACCCTAGACATTGGCCGACCATTGTAGGAAGAAGGGCTTATAATGTAGCATAGAGCGTGTTGCATAGTTCGCCAAGAAAGGGTCGAGAATAAAGCAGGTCTTAGAACACCTCCATCCCCTCAGTAAGAGATACATTTTTGGAGAGCCCGTAACGTAGCATAACTGTAACACTTAAATATTCACGTTTATAATACATTTGCAGTCCAACTAGGTAGCAAAGTGTTAAAACCATTTTAAATATTTTAATTTTCATATATACACCTAGTGTAAAATTTTATATCCTTGCAAGCACTAATCATATCTGCCGTACTAGGCACCTTGGGCGTGAAGACTTCCAACTGTTTGAGGTGTGGCCATAATTCAGTGTTAACGTTAGCAATACATTCAGGCCAGGGCTCGTAACCACCAAGACTACATCATCAGTAAGGTAGGCAGGAACCTGTCTGGACTCCCGCCGCTGCTGGTCAGTCGTCTCCTCGTGTACGATGCCACTTCTATATTTTATTGGATAAAATTGTATTCCCCAAGTTGGAAGCAGTTGTAGAGGAGTTTGTGGCTCTGCCTGTCGTAAAGAAGTTATCTGTGGTGAGCAGGAGCCCAGTAACACCTCACAGCAAGCATTATGGTTTAGATGTGAGCGGGACTATGTTTAAGGCAGCTGTGGTTATTAGCATTTACCTGTTGGTCAGAGTAATCATGTAATCGTCAAGCAGTTAAGAACAGCGGAAACTACAGAAGGCATATTGGTCCGCCCCGAGGCACATGTTATTTTTAGCTACAAACTCATTCGTATATAAAGACATAATAATAAAGAGAGCTAATGAAGGCCTATTGGCCTGTACGAGACAGTTGCTATATATATACACCAAACTCATCTACTTCTATAAAGGAAAATATATCTTTGTCTGTCTGTCTGAGATTGTAGGCCAGACACTTTCACAACTTTGCATGGTGATTTGTGATTGTATGGACAGTATCATAGGGAGGTGGGGGTCGACCCTTATGCCCCTCCTGAAGTAGGATTGGATCCTATTATTACAACCAATGACTCCTATGAAATCTGCTAAATCCAAGTAGCCTGGCATCTAAATCAAGGAACATCGAGTGTTTCCATGATATTGCGAGTTTGAGAGACATAGACAAACAGAAGACATAGATGCAGGCACCCCCACTAGGTACCCCCATCTAGTAAAACTTTAAAAATATGGGAAATTACAGAGGACCTATTGGTCTGAATGAAACCATTCCTATTTATGTCGACATAAACTCATTTATGAATATGTTTAACCTATTGTAGTGATCATCAACCTGTCGTCTTGCATGGTAATTTCTTCCTTCTATTATCTATAGAATAATATTACTGTTTGTCTGTCCAAAGGTGGAGGCCAGACACCTGGGGGTTAACCTCACCCAAATTTGCCGGGGGGGAACAGACCGGGTGATAAGACAAACATATGCTAGTTGGGGTAGGCCTAAGTTAAATATTTTAAGAAATAAAGTAATTTATTGACACTACTAGGCGATTTTTAATGTCAAATGTGAAATATATGGTGGGATTCCCCCTAGAGTTTTAGTGATCATAATCATACCTAATAAGCAGATGTTTAAGAATCATCAACAAGAATCATCAACATGAGGGAAACTGAAGTTTCCAACCATACTAGAGAGAATAATGCAAGTTAACACTACCTTCTGTCTTAAAGTCATGAGAGATCCTACATCTCCTACATTGCTCAGAGACAAATTATTTAGTGCTGTTAACACCCTTTTGACTGGTTCCGACATACCAACTCACTCCTTTTATGATAATTGGCTGAGAAACAATGCTTACAATCTCATTAAACTTAACATTCCTTTTAAGTGCAATCTACCAGTCTCTGATATTCCTCTTTATCTGTACCCCACCATTCAAGTATCATACACACCTGTCACCAAGAAAGATAATGGAGAATCTTGCTCTACTCAAAGCTGTCACTCTTGAAACAATTGCCTCCTCCATCGAGAGTCTAAGATCTCACGAGCACTGTGTCAACACCGACGGCTCAGTCCAGTCTTCTACTGGACGGACTGCAGCGGCATGTAGGTTTTATAGAAATAATATTTGCACAAAGACTGTCAGTGTCAGGTTAAACAACTGGCTGACCTCCACACAAGCAGAACTAGCAGCATTACATTTAGCAACCAGCACATTAAAAAATATTGGAGGAGGAATATATTCTGCGATTCAAAGTCTGCTCTTCAAGCAATCGAAAACTTCTCTTGGAAGATCGACAGCAAGAACCTCATACTTCCAATTATAAATGACCTAATTGATGCACAGAGTAAAGGGTCTCGAATCTCCTTTGTATGGATACCTTCACACATAAATATAACCCATCATAATGAGACAGACATTGCAGCCAAATTAGCGTGTAACAAGTTTGAAGTTGAATTAGATCTAGGTATCCCCATCTCTGCTGTCAAAACTGTATTGGTCCAAACATTCAGATCTGATAGGAAAGAACTTACTGACTCCCAACGACCTGAAAGTACTAGTATAAAAAGCTATGATTTGTTCAGATCTGAAACCTACATCTATGGACAGCACAAACGTCCACTAGACTGTGCGACACAGTGGTTGCAAGGATCAGGTTGGGTTACCGTTACCTGTGGCAGGTGGCTGCAGGTGACGGGTCTCCCAATCCTGAGCACTCCAGTTGCAAACTCTGTGAGCAGGAACTACGGCATGATCTCCCGCACTACATCACTGAATGCCCAGTTATTAGACCTTTCAGACCAGTTGGCATGAGGTACCTGGAGCTTTGCAATTACTTTATTCACTCTCGTATTCTTGAAGAGATCCTCACAGTATACCACAAATTTGCCAGTGCTAGGCTATTAAACACATGGCTCTGTATGACTAACCCTCCTGCGAGATGGGACTTGTATTACCACTGCTGCCTTATTCAATCTTGTGTTGTTGATATCCTCAAAATGCATCCGGAGTCTGCCAGTGCAGACCGCTTATCACATGCCTCTGTATGACTAACCATCCTGTGTGATGGGGATTTTATAGCATCACCTAGTTAGCTTTTTTGACACACTGTACTCCACTTCATATAGTCTAGGGTAGCTGCGCTAATGCAGATGTACCTGATAACTTAATAAAAAAAAAAAAAAAATAATAAGCAGATGTACCTAATGTGTTAATAAAAAAAAAATCTGTTACACATGCTCTTCAAATTCCGCATTTCTGAGTGGTATAACACTTACTGCTTTACTACCGTCAACGCATTATATGAGGACCTGGTCACTGAAGTAACCGCTTTTTATGACAATGTTGTAAAATCCATAAGACCCAAAACAGTGAGGAAGGGACAGAGGTGGTTCACTGACTCACGCCTTAAGCCCCTGCATGACAGAGTTCTATTCCTAGCTGAGCAGTATAAAACACATAAAACAGCTGACACCCTCAACATATTTCTTAAAGCCAGCCGAGAGTTTAGAGAGCTAGAGGAACAGGTGTATAACCAGCACTGGGAACAGTTTTTGCAGGGCATCAATCATGCAACATCCTCATCCCAAATGTGGAATAAAATTAAAAAGATTTCTCGTCCTAGCAGACGTTAACTTGATCACCATTCACCTGTAGACTATGCCGACATGCTGCTTCAGCAACATGCAAGCACTGCTAGTATAAGCAGCCTGCCCCTAGATGTGCAAAACTATCTGGCTAGTACCAAAATAAATCGTAACTTCAATATTGAAATTGCCTGTAGTGAAATAGGGCCTGATGATAAGTATGGCATAACCCCCTTTGAAATTAAAAATGCACTAAAAGAAAGGTAAGGCTACCTCTCCTGGAGAGGATGGCATCACATACAACACCATGAGAGTACTTGCTGAGCTGCCAAATAGCCCTTTGCTAGAATTGTTGAATCAAAGTCTAAGGCAGGGTGTCTTACCTGACCACTGGACACAGGGACTCATAATACCCATACCCAAGCCTAATTCACAAAAATTCAGACCCATTTCTCTGACGTCGTGCATGTGTAAAGTTCTTGAGAGAATTATTCTCGACAGACTAATGTTTCAAATCAAGCCCCACCTTGCCCCTAACCTGTATGGTTTCCTTCCTGGAAGAAGCACACAAACTTGCTTTGCTGAGTATTTTATCAGAGGGACCAAACTCTCAGGCGGCATTTATTGATCTCCAAACTGCTTTTGATACAGCAAACAGAGAAATAATCCGAGAACAGCTAGCCTCTTTTGGAGTTAAGGGAAGACTGTTGACATGGCTCAGGGGTTACCTGAATAACAGAACCACCTCAGTCCTGTTCAAGGGGGTCAAAAGTAAACTTTGTGCACCCTTTGAGTTGGGTACACCCCAGGGTGGAGTGCTAAGTCCCACACTGTTCAATGTTCTGATGCACAAATTAACAATTGATATTCCCACACTACCTGACGAAGCCGTCATTTGTTATGCCGATGATATATGCATTGTTGCAAATTCCCAAACTAGACTGCAAGCTCTACTTGATTCATTCGCTGCTAAAAGCATTGAATGTGGTCTTGTTATCTCTATAACTAAATCCAGAGTTCTCCATCCCCAAGAGAAAACTCATGTCCCTATAGCTTTCAAGGTCAACAACCAGAACATTGAAACGTGTAGGCAGCACAAATACCTTGGAGTTGGTATTAACAGTGACATTGTAAATGATCTACACCGTAGGTTAAAAGAAAGACTGAAACCATTGAGAACACTTACTGGTAAGAATATTGGTATCAATATTAAATATGCTAGACTATTCTATATGATGTTTGTTAGATCTCTCGTTGATTATAATGCTCTGCGCTTAATTAATTTCCCCTCCTCTGTGTTGGACAAACTTGAGGTAGTACAGAATGAGGCCATGAGGATAATTCTTGGTGCTCCAAGATGCACAAGAATCATTAACATGCGGGAAGAACTGAAGCTTCCAACCATACTAGAGAGAATAATGCAAGTCAACACTACCTTTTGCTTTAAAGTCATGAGAGACCCTACATCTCCTGCATTGCTCAGAGACAAATTATTTAGCGCTGTTAACACCCTTTTGACTGGTGCCGACATACCAACTCACTCCTTTTATGATAATTGGCTGAGCAACAATGCTTATAATCTCATTAAACTCAACATTCCTTTTAAGTGCAATCTACCTGTCTCTGATATTCCTCTTTATCTGTACCCCACCATTCAAGTATCGTGCACACCTGTCACCAAGAAAGATAATAAGAATCTTACTCTTCTCAAAGCTTGAAACAATTGCCTCCTCCATCGAGAGTTTAAGATCTCACGAGCACTGTGTCTACACCGACGGCTCAGTCAAATCCTCTACTGGACGGACTGCAGCAGCATGTAGGTTTTATAGAAATAATATTTGCACAAAGACTGTCAGTGTCAGGTTAAACAACTGGCTGACCTCCACACAAGCAGAACTAGCAGCATTACACCTAGCTACCAGTACATTAAAAAAACATTGGAGGAGGAATAATATTTTGTGATTCAAAGTCTGCTCTTCAAGCAATCGAAAACTTCTCTTGGAAGATCGACAGCAAGAACCTCATACTCCCAATTATAAATGACCTAATTGATGCACAGAGTAAAGGGTCTCGAATCTTCTTTGTATGGATACCTTCACACATAAATATAACCCATCATAATGAGACAGACATTGCAGCCAAATTAGCGTCTAACAAGGATGAAGTTGAATTAGATCTAGGTATCCCATCTATGCTGTCAAAACTGTATTGGTCCAAACACTCAGATCTGATAGGAAAGAACTTACTGACTCCCAACGACCTGAAAGTACTAGTATAAAAAGCTATGATTTGTTCAGATCTGAAACCTATATCTATGGACAGCACAAAACGTCCACTAGACTGTGTGACACAGTGATTGCAAGGATCAGGTTGGGTTACCGTTACCTGTGGCAGGTGACGGATCTCCCAATCCTGAGCACTCCAGTTGCAAACTCTGTGAGCAGGAACTACGGCATGATCTCCCGCACTACATCACTGAATGCCCAGTTATTAGACCTTTCAGACCAGTTGGCATGAGGTACCTGGAGCTTTGCAATTACTTTATTCACTCTCGAGTTCTTGAAGATATCCTCATAGTGTACCCAAAATTTGCCAGTGCAGGTTACTGAACTGCTATTATGACTAACCATCGTGTGTGATTGGAATTTTTTTAGCATCATGTAGCTAGCTTTTTGACACTGTACTCCCCTTCATATAGTCTAGGGCAGCTGCACAAATACAGATGTACCTAATGTATTAATAAAAAAACATTCTGCTGCACAAATGCAGATGTACCTAATGTATTAATAAAAAAATAAACAAAATCAGAGAGACCCAAACTGTTGTTTCTGAGCTTCTTTATTAATTAGAGATAGCCAGAAAGAAGGGAAGAGGGGGCAAGCAGTAGAAAGCGGAGAGGACGAGGGAGAAGCACGAAGGGAGGACCAAGGGGATGCCGACGAGGTGGAGCAAAGAGGGAAGCAGAAGTGGAAGAGGGGAAAGGGGTTGAGGAGGAGTGGAGGACTAGGTGGAGCTAGGGACGAAGGGGAGATGGAGTGAAAAGTGGTAAAGAGAGGGGATAGGGTTAAAAGAGGGGAAAACGACCCTGGTGAAGCCGGGCACCCTTTCAATAAATAAATAAATAAATAAATAAATATATATATATATATATATATATATATATATATATATATATATATATATATATATATATATATATATATATATATATTTATACGATTGCTTTCTGAATGCACTCCTCGCCCACCTCAAGAGGCATTTATCCCACTTGATAAGATCATAAGCGGCTTAAACAATGCTGTAACTTACTAAGAAAAGTGCATCAAGCACCACTTTGGGGCGAATTTAGGTTATAAAAGTAGGAAGAAGTACCAGGAGCAAGATGGCGCCAGGCAGCGGGCGAGACATCCGGGATCTCGCCCGACGCAGCGACACCGGCGGCCTCAAGGTCGTATAACGAAAGATATGAGTGGATAGAGAGGCGGACTCTTGGCCAATGGACGATAATCTTACTGTGACGTCATCGGCGGGCGCCGAGCCGGGTTCAGGGATTGGAGCTCAGGTCACTGACCTTTCAGACTCAGACGGAGGATGGGCGTCGCGACAGAGCTCCTGTGAAATTCCGCCGAAACAGTGATTTATATGGCGAGTTGAGCCTAAGGCCTACGAGGAGGTCGAGTCGAGAACCGGGCTGCGGCGACGTTGAGCCCCGAAATCATCGCAAAGTAACATGAAGAGCAACAGCACATTGACCACACATGGAGCGGCTGGAAACCTTTTGTTGAAGATGTAATGGTGATAAGTTAGTGAAGGGATCAGCTGTGGGTGTCAGCACGCCTGAGGTGAGTACACAGGGGAGTACAAGGACCCATCTGACGACGGGGGATCAACGTTAGTGTGTAATCGTCCAGTCCAAGAGGCAGATCCGATGAGTCAAGAATCAGTCGGTCATATATTTAGCAGTCCCCGTGGCACAGTGGTAAAACACTCGCCCAACCGGCTTGGGTTTGTATCCTGGCCGGGAAGGATTGACCGGGCACCAGTCCCTAACTGTAGCCTCTGTTCACCCAGCAGTGAGTGGGTACCTAGCTGTTAAACGATTTGGCGAGTCGTATACCGGGGGAAACGTTAGGATTACGGACCTGCCCGAAACGCTACGCGTACTAGTGGCTTTACAAGAATGTAACAACTCTTGTATATATAAATAACATAAAACAAATAAAAATATTCAGCAAGAATGATCTGCACAAGGAACCCACACTGAGGAGGCTTGAAGGAGTCACATGGATGACCAGTACGAGAGTGAACTATTACCCTTGGCCTGGGAACACGGCCAAGGACTCACCTGATTATTTGTCGGCCAATCCGTGAATAATCAGGGACTAACGTGAACAAGCAGTGATATTGTGACCAGTAAAATTGAGCCAACATTACTCAACTAGTGGAGGCAGTAGTCGAATAATTTTCAGCTGAAATAGTGAATAAGAGCTGACGGCATTGGTCTGAAGCTACCGAGCAGGTGGTATGTCCTGCGAAGCGACGCATGCTTATGGGAAATCAACGTTGGCTGATATATCAATAAAATCAATTTTGAAGCAAGCGTCTGGGAATCACCAGGTCGCGAGTTGAAGCCACTTCATTGCCTGAAAATGATTTTCATATATATGTATGTATTATATTATATATATATATATATATATATGACCGAAACGGTAAGATTCCTTATTCTAACACGAAATTTCTCAATATTTCGTATGTTTTCTTCACTGTCAAGGGAAGTTGAAAAATCAACTCAAGTTCATTTTCACAATTTATGGTCTGACGCCCATGAATGCGCTTCGCAACGCACTTCTTACATTTTCAAAGAAAATTTTTCCATGCACTGGAAAATTATATTATTTTCCATATTCGCTTGGGGGGTGAGGTGATACAAGACGTGATTGAGATGAACAAGTGGATGAATGGCATAATGGGTATTAATAGGCCATTAAATGCCTATATTCTTGCTTCTACTGCCTCTATATTGTACCGGTCTTGAAGTGGGTAGAATGTAATTATGTGTTAACAGGTTGATGATTGCTGGTCTTGACTTTTTGAGGTGTAGGACCTCCAGTCTTCTGTTGTCGTTATACCTGTCAATTATTTCAATGCTGCTTGTTAAGATGTCTCTGGTGATGGTCTGGTTGTGTGAGGAGATTATATGCTTGTACATTGTTAATCGTACAACCAGACGAGATGTTGTTATCTTGCCTATATACTAAGATCTCTGGGGCTGACAGTCCCCAAGCGGGCATGTGAAGGCATAGACGACGTTGGTCTCTTTTAAGGCGTTCTGTTTGGTGTCTGGAGAGTTCTTCATAAGTAGGTATGCGGTCTTCTTGTTTTTGTAGTAAATTGTTAATTGTATCTTCTGATTTGTGTCTGTGGGGATAACGTTTCTATAATATCTTCCAGGTTATCTCACATATGCAGTATAAAGCGCCCTAAATGCCTCCTTGTGTGTGTGATTACATTTACGTGTAAATAATGAATAGGAAAGAATACATTGTGTAAAGAAATATGATTGATGATGGATGAAGATTAAGCCACCCAAGAGGTGGCACGGGCATGAATAACCCGCAATGTAGAGAAAGGGCACCGGTGAGAAGGTATACACACCAGACGTGACAGTGAGAGTAAGGTGAGCATGACAACGTCATGACTGGAGCGTGACAGCGTCACTACTGCAGCATGACAGCATGACTCCACTCACAACATACACCGATATTACAGTGTTCAACGTTATATATCTTGCGTATCTCGCTAATTATAAAAGTGTCTAACTTATACATTCTTGGGCTTATACTTAGATAAAATTCTTCACGATTTTTATTACAATAGGATTCAAGTAAATATATATCAATAATTTATATAAGTAATCCAGTCAGTGGATGGCTTGAAACTCATTAATACACTGATAAGAAGCAATTTCCTAGCAATCTATATAAAAAGCTCTAAGTATATATATGAAGCAATATTAACACTACAAGGGATGGAGCTACTCTCACACAAGCCTCTCCACCTCCGCCGATAAATTTACTAAAATTCCACTTGATATTGACATTATCGCCTGGTCATTAACTTGTATTACTAACCCTCAGCCCGGCACTTTTGCACGACCAGGACCCATAAGTGTTACTGCCACGGCTGCTGATAAGGTGATAGTAATGATAGCAATCTAATTAGGCTGGAATTGTTGGTGGAATTACTGTAATTACTTCTGATGGCTAGCCCCCAGCTGCTGATTGCCACTCATATTAAATTTGATAGTCAGGTGAATATGCAATTTCTTGAGACGACATGTCCCTGTGCGTTGAACCTGCCCCTAGCTTATGGTTTTGTACCTCACTGAGACATTATTCCCTCCATCTCTCTCTCTCTCTCTCTCTCTCTCTCTCTCTCTCTCTCTCTCTCTCTCTCTCTCTCTCTCTCTCTCTCTCTCTCTCTCTCTCGCTCTCTCGCTCTCTCTCTCTCTCTCTCTCTCTCTCTCTCTCTCTCTCTCTCTCTCTCTCTCTCTCAATTTGTTTTCCCACTGTTAGAATCTGTTATTGGTACGCTATGTGTCAACATCAGCACCACCTCCCAGCCTTGCCTTCCCTTCATGCCTAAACGCCTCCTCCTCCCAACTCCTTGTTGCCCCTGGTGGTAGCTTCAAGCATGAGGCACGGGGGATGGCTACTTGAGGAATTTCAATTCAGTTTCTTCTTTTTTATTATGCACCCCATACATATCCCGTGGGCGGTGGTGAAAAGGGTTACAGAAAATCGGTTCAGGAACTGAACCTCATAGTTCATTTAGCTAAGCAAGTGACTATCTTTTCAAGCTAGTTACACAATTGTTAATGTTATATATGCATTTACACATATATTCCACCATTTACACAAATACATATAAATATATGTAGATAATCTTTTTATATATCACAAGGGATTCAACAAAAGGCTCACAACAGTCACTATACAAGGCACTTTACATCTATAGTGAGTCACACAGTTACTAGTCTTGCTCCACACCCACCCAACTGGGCGGCAGCTTTACAGTCATGTGCAGGCTGCACCTACAGTAAGCAAATTTTGGATACTTCGCTAAGATTCCCGGCAGTATATCTTTATGAATGAAGTACTTACACCTTTACTGGACTCCACTGATGACGTTATCTCTGAATTCCGCGATTTTTTCACATTCCATTATATAATGACGAAAAGCATGTGAATAGTTCTGCTGACAGAGTTTACATTTAGTCAAGTCTACATCAGCAGATGTTGCAAACTCTCAGAGGTACCTGTAGCCGAGTCTAAGCCTAGCAGCCTAATGACAAGGAGTCACTTACAACTAGCGTGTCAACTCTGAATTCATATACGCAGTCGAGTGCAAGGATTTTGGGGAGCCAATTCTGCTTGAAGAGTGGAGGCCCAGTTATTTACACGCACTCCACACTCATAGGAGAAGGAGCCATTACTTGAGGAAGCAAGCGGAATGGTCACTTCTAGGGGGTCAGAAGAGACTCTTGCCCCATGAGATGTGGAGTTGGCCGCCCCAAGGAGGGTAGGGGGTGGTGGTTACGAAGAGTCCGGAGATCAGTGCCCATGGTAGATGGGAGATCATGGCTTAAGAAACGAAATATGGTCACTCTAAGCCCAAGAAGTACGGACATGGCCGTCCCAAGAAGCAGGGACATACTTGTGACAAAGAACATGGAAGATGACACCTTCACGAGGCCTGGTAGAGGGCCGGTGCCAGAGAGCCACACCGTGGAGGCCGACGCTGGCCAGCGCCCACACCATGGAGGCCGACGCTGGCCAGCGCCCACACCATGGAGGCCGACGCTGGCCAGCGCCCACACCGTGGAGGCCGACGCTGGCCAGCGCCCACACCATGGAGGCCGACGCTGGCCAGCGCCCACACCATGGAGGCCGACGCTGGCCAGCGCCCACACCATGGAGGCCGACGCTGGCCAGCGCCCACACCGTGGAGGCCGACGCTGGCCAGCGCCCACACCATGGAGGCCGACGCTGGCCAGCGTCCACACCGTGGAGGCCGACGCTGGCCAGCGCCCACACCGTGGAGGCCGACGCTGGCCAGCACCCACACCGTGGAGGCCGACGCTGGCCAGCGCCCACACCGTGGAGGCCGACGCTGGCCAGCACCCACACCGTGGAGGCCGACGCTGGCCAGCGCCCACACCATGGAGGCCGACGCTGGCCAGCGCCCACACCGTGGAGGCCGACGCTGGCTAGCACCCACACCGTCGAGGCCGAGGCTGGCCAGCGCCATCAGTTACCTCCATAAACACTGTTGTTTATGATATAAACTGAGAATAAGGCGCAGCGTAACGCAACGCGACAACAATAATTGAAGGCTTCCGAATATGGTGGTTACGGCAGCTCGGTGTTAATAAGGGCCAGTAACCTGCGCTTAAAAACAGGGATTGTAGCCATTAACTATCACTGATTTTTAGCTGGTTAATGCTCCTAACCCTTCAATTTCCAAGTCTGCCAGATTAACAATAACTTCCCTTACTGCCATTCACAGCTTCCCTTAACGTTTCGTTCATCGATAGCACTCCCACAGGTCTTCGTCTCCTCCCAGTTGACCCTCTTCACGCCCTAAGTGATGTAAACACTGGCAACGGTAGGCCCCTAATGGGTGAAACAGAACGAAACATTATGAAGCTTTGACCGTGTTGGGTAACTTTCGACCAATAGTTATGACCGCTCATTAGTGTTCATAAAATAGTCCGGAGTGACGTGATAATGGCCGAAGTCTATTGAAAACTCCCGATCCCTCTATTGTTGTCAGTCAAAGCAAGCTTCTGGACTACCCGCTGGTCCAGGACTACCCGCTGGTCCAAGACTACCTGCTGGTCCAGGACTACCCGCTGGTCCAGGACTACCAGCTGGTCCAGGACTACCCGCTGGTCCAGGACTACCAGCTGGTCCAAGACTACCCGCTGGTCCAGGACTACCCGCTGGGACAGGACTATCAGCTGGTCCAGGACTACCAGCTGGTCCAAGACTACCCGCTGGTCCAGGACTACCAGCTGGTCCAAGACTACCCGCTGGTCCAGGACTACCCGCTGGGACAGGACTATCAGCTGGTCCAGGACTACCAGCTGGTCCAAGACTACCCGCTGGTCCAGGACTACCAGCTGGTCCAAGACTACCCGCTGGTCCAGGACTACCCGCTGGTCCAGGACTACCTGCTGGTCCAGGACTACCAGCTGGTCCAGGACTACCCACTGGTCCAGGACTACCCGCTGGTCCAGGACTACCCGCTGGTCCAGGACTACCCGCTGGTCCAGGACTACCCACTGGTCCAGGACTACCCGCTGGTCCAGGACTACCAGCTGGTCCACGACTACCCGCTTGTCCAGGACTACCCGCTGGTCCAGGACCACCTGCTGGTCCAGGACTACCTGCAGGTCCAGGACTACCAGCTGGTCCAGGACTACCCGCTGGTCCAGGACTACCCGCTGGTCCAGGACTACCCGCTGGTCCAGGACCACCTGCTGGTCCAGGACCACCTGCTGGTCCAGGACTACCAGCTGGTCCAGGACTACCCGCTGGTCCAGGACTACCCGCTGGTCCCGGACTACCCGCTGGTCCAGGACAACCCGCTGGTCCAGGACCACCTGCTGGTCCAGGCCTACCTGCAGGTCCAGGACTACCCGCTGGTCCAGGACTACCCGCTGGTCCAGGACTACCCGCTGGTCCAGGACTTCCCGCTGGTCCAGGACTACCAGCTGGTCCAGGACTACCAGCTGGTCCAGGACTACCAGCTGGTCCAGGACTACCAGCTGGTCCAGGACTACCCGCTGGTCCATGACTACCCGCTGGTCCAGGACTACCCGCTGGTCCAGGACTACCCGCTGGTCCAGGACTACCAGCTGGTCCAGGACTACCAGCTGGTCCAGGACTACCCGCTGGTCCAGGACTACCCGCTGGTCCAGGACTACCAGCTGGGACAGGACTATCAGCTGGTCCAGGACTACCAGCTGGTCCAAGACTACCCGCTGGTCCAGGACTACCCGCTGGTCCAGGACTACCCGCTGGTCCAGGACTACCCGCTGGTCCAGGACTACCCGCTGGGACAGGACTATCAGCTGGTCCAGGACTACCAGCTGGTCCAAGACTACCCGCTGGTCCAGGACTACCAGCTGGTCCACGACTACCCGCTGGTCAAGGACTACCCGCTGGTCCAGGACTACCAGCTGGTCCAGGACTACCAGCTGGCCCAGGACTACCCGCTGGTCCAGGACTACCAGCTGGTCCAGGAATACCAGCTGGTCCAGGACCACCTGCTGGTCCAGGACTACCCGCTGGTCCAGGACTACCAGCTGGTCCACGACTACCCGCTGGTCCACGACTACCAGCTGGTCCAGGACCACCTGCTGGTCCATGACTACCCTCTGGTCCAGGACTACCCGCTGGTCCAGGACTACCAGCTGGTCCAGGACTACCCGCTGGGACAGGACTATCAGCTGGTCCAGGACTACCAGCTGGTCCAGGACTACCAGCTGGTCCAGGACTACCTGCTGGTCCAGGACTACCCGCTGGTCCAAGACTACCTGCTGGTCCAGGACTACCCGCTGGTCCAGGACTACCCGCTGGTCCAGGACTACCAGCTGGTCCATGATTACCCGCTGGTCCAGGACTACCCGCTGGTCCAGGACTACCAGCTGGTCCAGGACTACCAGCTGGTCTAGGACTTCCATCTGGTCCAGGACTACCCGCTGGTCCAGGACTACCAGCTGGTCCAGGACTACCAGCTGGTCCATGATTATCCGCTGGTCCAGGACTACCCGCTGGTCCAGGACTACCCGCTGGTCCAGGACTACCAGCTGGTCCAGGACTACCCGCTGGTCCAGGACTACCAGCTGGTCCAGGACTACCAGCTGGTCCAGGACTACCAGCTGGTCCAGGACTACCCGCTGGTCCAGGACTACCCGCTGGTCCAGGACTACCAGCTGGTCCATGATTACCCGCTGGTCCAGGACTACCCGCTGGTCCAGGACTACCCGCTGGGACAGGACTACCAGCTGGTCCAGGACTACCTGCTGGTCCATGACTACCCTCTGGTCCAAGACTACCTGCTGGTCCAGGACTACCAGCTGGTCCAGGACTACCAGCTGGTCCAGGACTACCCGCTGGTCCAGGACTACCAGCTGGTCCAGGACTACCCGCTGGTCCAAGACTACCCGCTGGTCCAGGACTACCAGCTGGTCCAGGACTACCCGCTGGTCCAGGACCACCAGCTGGTCCAGGACTACCCGCTGGTCCAGGACTACCCGCTGGGACAGGACTACCCGCTGGTCCAGGACTACCTGCTGTTCCAGGACTACCCGCTGGTCCAGGACTACCAGCTGGTCCAGGACTACCAGCTGGTCCAGGACTACCAGCTGGTCCAAGACTACCCGCTGGTCCAGGACTACCAGCTGGTCCAGGACTACCCGCTGGTCCAGGACTATCCGCTGGTCCAGGAGTACCCACTGGACTTTGAGTACCTTCTTCCCATCCAACTAGGCCCATTTCGCTACTCTTTTGAGAAACCTAATTTTCGGAGCCTGCTTCTAGTAGCAGCCGAGACTAGGTCATGACACTGAACCCCCAACGACATACCTACATATTAAGTTTGTTGGGCAGGTGGACTATGACTACATTCTAGAACAAGATGACTCCCGGAAGATTAGTGACTTCACAGGAAGAGTAGTGACATCACAGGAAGAGTAGTGACATCACAGGAAGAGTAGTGACATCACAGGAAGATTAGTGACTTCACAGGAAGAGTAGTGACATCACAGGAAGAGTAGTGACTTCACAGGAAGAGTAGTGACATCACAGGAAGATTAGGGACTTCACAGGAAGATTAGGGACTTCACAGGAAGAGTAGTGACATCACAGGAAGATTAGGGACTTCACAGGAAGAGTAGTGACATCACAGGAAGATTAGGGACTTCACAGGAAGAGTAGTGACATCACAGGAAGATTAGGGACTTCACAGGAAGAGTAGTGACATCACAGGAAGAGTAGTGACATCACAGGAAGAGTAGTGACATCACAGGAAGATTAGGGACTTCACAGGAAGAGTAGTGACATCACAGGAAGAGTAGTGACTTCACAGGAAGAGTAGTGACATCACAGGAAGATTAGGGACTTCACAGGAAGATTAGGGACTTCACAGGAAGAGTAGTGACATCACAGGAAGATTAGGGACTTCACAGGAAGAGTAGGGACTTCACAGGAAGAGTAGTGACATCACAGGAAGATTAGGGACTTCACAGGAAGATTAGGGACTTCACAGGAAGAGTAGTGACATCACAGGAAGATTAGGGACTTCACAGGAAGAGTAGTGACTTCACAGGAAGAGTAGTGACATCACAGGAAGATTAGGGACTTCACAGGAAGATTAGGGACTTCACAGGAAGAGTAGTGACATCACAGGAAGAGTAGTGACTTCACAGGAAGAGTAGTGACTTCACAGGAAGAGTAGTGACATCACAGGAAGATTAGGGACTTCACAGGAAGAGTAGTGACATCACAGGAAGAGTAGTGACTTCACAGGAAGAGTAGTGACTTCACAGGAAGAGTAGTGACATCACAGGAGACATTTACATGTGAAAAAAAACTGAGCAAGCTATTCATTTTCTCATTTACTTCAAAAGTACAGCGGTACATTCTGTTGTATAATTCTTGATTTGTTAGTTCTATTATTTAATTTTATATTTTTGGGGAGTAAATGGTGCTTAAGTTGGTAAATCCTTATGAATCAGGAATTGGGGTTCAACTGTTACTGTCTCATCTGTCACTGATACAGTGTCATCTGTCACTGATACAGTGTCGTCTGTCACTGATACAGTGTCATCTGTCACTGATACAGTGTCGTCTGTCACTGATACAGTGTCATCTGTCACTGATACAGTGTCATCTGTCACTGATACAGTGTCATCTGTCACTGATACAGTGTCGTCTGTCACTGATACAGTGTCATCTGTCACTGATACAGTGTCGTCTGTCACTGATACAGTGTCGTCTGTCACTGATACAGTGTCGTCTGTCACTGATACAGTGTCATCTGTCACTGATACAGTGCCGTCTGTCACTGATACAGTGTCGTCTGTCACTGATACAGTGTCGTCTGTCACTGATACAGTGTCGTCTGTCACTGATACAGTGTCATCTGTCACTGATACAGTGTCGTCTGTCACTGATACAGTGTCATCTGTCACTGATACAGTGTCATCTGTCATTGATACAGTGTCATCTGTCATTGATACAGTGTCATCTGTCACTACTCACCTAGTTGTACTCACTGTAATTCCTGAGCCTACTGGGCTCTACCATCAATCGAGCTTATCTGGGCTCTACACCTGAAACTGTGTATGGAGTCAGCCTCCACCACATCACTTCCTAGTGTATTCCACTTGTTAACTACTCTGATACGATAAAAATTCATTCTAATGTCTCTGTGGCTCATTTGGGTATTCAGTTTCCAACTGTGTCCCCTTGTTCGTGTTCCATCCGTGCTAAAGATTTTGTCTTTGTCCACCCTGTCAATTCCTCTCAGAATTTTATAGGTGGTTATCATGTCTCCCCTTACTCTTGTGTTTTCCAAGGACGTGAGGTTCAGCTCTTTTGAACTTTACTCGTAGCTCATACCTCTCAGTTCCGGGACTAGTCTAGTGGCATACCTCTGACTCTTCTGAATACCACTGTATCAATGACACAATGTATCATGTAACACATTGTGTTACATGATACATTGTTTAATTACACACTAACATAACCCACCCTAACATAACCCACCCTAACACAACCCATCCTAACACAACCCATCCTAACACTACACACCCTAACACAACCCACCCTAACGTAACACACCCTAACACAACCTATCCTAACATTACACACCTTAACACACCCCACCCTAACATAACACACCCTAACATAACACACCCTAATATAACACACCCTAACATAACACACCCTAATATAACACCCCCTAACACAACCCACCCTAACACAACACACCCTAACATAACACACCCTAACACAACCCACCCTAACACAATCCACCCTAACGTAACACACCCTAACACAACCCACCCTAACAAAATCCACCCTAACATAACATACCCTAACACAACCCACCCTAACGTAACACACCCTAACACAACCCACCCTAACGTAACACACCCTAACACAACCCACCCTAACATAACACACCCTAACATAACACACCCCAAGATAACCCACACTAAGATAACCCACCCTAACATAACACACCCGGCCTAAGATAACCCACCCTAACATAACACACCCAAACACAACCCACCCTACCATAACTCACCCGAACATAACACACCCTAAGATAACCCACCCTAACATAACACACCCTAAGATAACCCACCCTAACATAACACACCCTAAGATAGCTCACCCTTACATAACAAACCCTAAGATAACCCACCCTAACATAACACACCCTAAGATAACCCACCCTAACATAACACACCCTAAGATAACACACCCTAACATAACACGCCCATGTTAGGGTGTGTTATGTTAGGGCGTGTTATGTTAGGGTGTGTTATGTTAGGGTGTGTTATGTTAGGGTGGGTTATCTTAGGGTGTGTTATGTTAGGGTGTTACCTTAGGGTGTGATATGTTAGGGTGTGTTATGTTATGGCGTGTTATGTTAGGGTGGGTTATGTTAGGGTGTGTTATGTTAGGGTGTGTTATGTTAGGGTGGGTTATGTTAGGGTGGGTTATCTTAGGGTAACATAACATAACCCACTCTAACATAACACGCCTTAACATAACACACCCTAAGATAATCCACCCTAACATAATACACCCTAAGATAACCCACCCTAACATAACACACCCTAAGATAACCCACCCTAACATAACACACCCTAAGATAACACACCCTAACATAACCCACTCTAACATAACCCACCCTAATATAACACACCCTAAGATAACACACCCTAACATAACACACCTTAAGAAAACCCACCCTAACATAACACGCCCTAACATAACCCACCCTAACATAACCCATCCTAACATAACACACCCTAACATAACACCACCCTAACATAACACATCCTAACACAACTCACCCTAACATAACACACCCTAACACAACTCACCCTAACATAACACACCCTAACACAACCCACCCTAACATAACACACCCTAAGATAACCCACCCTAACATAACACACCTTAACATAACACGCCCTAATATAACACGCCCTAATATAACCCACCCTAACATAACACACCCTTACATAATCCACCCTAACATAACACACCCTAACATAACCCACCCTAACATAACACACTCTAACATAACACACCCTAACACAACTCACCCTAACATAACACACCCAAGATAACCCACACTAAGATAACCCACCCTAACATAACACACTCTAACATAACACACCCTAACATAACACACCCTAACACAACCCACCCTAACATAACACACTCTAACATAACACACCCTAACATAACTCACCTTAGTAACCGTTACAACTGCAAGAAAAATGACAGGTTGGATAACAAGAACATTTCACACTAGAGATGCTATACCGATGATGATACTTTTCAAGACGCTTGTGCTATCTAGAGTGGAGTACTGCTGCACAATGACAGCCCCTTTCAGAGCTGGAGAAATTGCTGACCTGGAGAGCGTGCAGAGATCCTTTACTGCTAGAATCCACTCAGTAAAAACATCTAAACTATTGGGACCGACTAAAGAGCCTAAGCCTGTATTCTCTTGAGCGCAGGCGGGAGAGATACATAATAATTTAAACATGGAAAATAGTAGAGGGGCTGGTCCCAAACCTGCACACAGAAATAACTGCACACAGAAATAACAGCACATGAGACCAGAAGGCATGGCAGGATGTGCAGAACACCCCCGTTGAAGAGCAGAGGTGCAACAGGTACTCAGAGAAAGAACTATCAACATCTGAGGAACGAGACTGTTCAACAGGCTTCCTCTACACATAAGGGGCATAACTGGCAGATCCCTCACAGTGTTCAAGAGAGAACTTGACAAACATCTCCAAAGGATACCTGATCAACCAGGCTGGGACTCATACGTCAGGCTGCGAGCAGTAGCCGCGTCCAACAGTCTGGTTGACCAGTCCAGCAACGAGAAGGTCTGGTCGATGACCGGGCCGCGGGGTCGCTGAGCCCCGGAATCACCTCAAGGTAACCTCAAGGTAACCTCATGGTAAGGTAACCCACCCTAACATAACCCACCCTAACATAACCCACCCTAACATAACCCACCCTAACATAACACACCCTAACACAACCCACCCTAACATAACACACCCTAACACAACCCACCCTAACATAACCCACCCTAACATAACACACCCTAACACAACCCACCCTAACATAACCCACCCTAACATAACACACCCTAACACAACCCACCCTAACATAACCCACCCTAACATAACACACCCTAACATAACCCACCCTAACACAACACACCCTAACATAACCCACCCTAACACAACACACCCTAACACAACCCACCCTAACATAACCCACCCTAACATAACACACCCTAACACAACCCACCCTAACATAACCCACCCTAACATAACACACCCTAACATAACCCACCCTAACACAACCCACCCTAACATAACCCACCCTAACATAACACACCCTAACACAACCCACCCTAACATAACCCACCCTAACATAACACACCCTAACACAACCCACCCTAACATAACCCACCCTAACATAACACACCCTAACATAACCCACCCTAACACAACACACCGAAACATAACCCACCCTAACATAACCCACCCTAACATAACCCACCCTAACACAACACACCGAAACATAACCCACCCTAACACAACACACCGAAACATAACCCACCCTAACATAACACACCCTAACATAACCCACCCTAACACAACACACCGAAACATAACCCACCCTAACATAACCCACCCTAACATAACCCACCCTAACACAACACACCGAAACATAACCCACCCTAACACAACACACCGAAACATAACCCACCCTAACATAACACACCCTAACATAACCCACCCTAACACAACACACCGAAACATAACCCACCCTAACATAACACACCCTAACATAACCCACCCTAACACAACACACCGAAACATAACCCACCCTAACATAACACACCCTAACATAACCCACCCTAACACAACACACCGAAACATAACCCACCCTAACATAACACACCCTAACATAACCCACCCTAACACAACACACCGAAACATAACCCACCCTAACACAACACACACTAACACAACACACCCTAACATAACACACCCTAACATAACCCACCCTAACACAACACACCGAAACATAACCCACCCTAACATAACACACCCTAACATAACCCACCCTAACACAACACACACTAACACAACACACCCTAACACAACACACCCTAACATAACCCACCCTAACACAACACACCGAAACATAACCCACCCTAACATAACCCACCCTAACATAACCCACCCTAACACAACACACCGAAACATAACCCACCCTAACACAACACACCGAAACATAACCCACCCTAACATAACACACCCTAACATAACCCACCCTAACACAACACACCGAAACATAACCCACCCTAACATAACACACCCTAACATAACCCACCCTAACACAACACACCGAAACATAACCCACCCTAACATAACACACCCTAACATAACCCACCCTAACACAACACACCGAAACATAACCCACCCTAACATAACACACCCTAACATAACCCACCCTAACACAACACACCGAAACATAACCCACCCTAACACAACACACACTAACACAACACACCCTAACACAACACACCCTAACATAACCCACCCTAACACAACACACCGAAACATAACCCACCCTAACATAACACACCCTAACATAACCCACCCTAACACAACACACACTAACACAACACACCCTAACACAACACACCGAAACATAACCCACCCTAACATAACACACCCTAACATAACCCACCCTAACACAACACACCCTAACACAACACACACTAACACAACACACCCTAACACAACACACCCTAACACAACACACCCTAACACAACGCACCCTAACATAACACACCCTAACACAACACACCCTAACACAACACACCCTAACATAACACACCCTAACACAACACACCCTAACACAACACACCCTAACACAACACACCCCAACACAACACACCCTAACACAACACACACTAACATAACCCACCCTAACACAACACACCGAAACATAACCCACCCTAACACAACACACACTAACACAACACACCCTAACACAACACACCATAACATAACCCACCCTAACATAACACACCCTAACATAACCCACCCTAACACAACACACCCTAACACAACACACACTAACACAACACACACTAACATAACCCACCCTAACACAACACACCGAAACATAACCCACCCTAACACAACACACACTAACACAACACACCCTAACACAACACACCCTAACATAACCCACCCTAACATAACACACCCTAACATAACCCACCCTAACACAACACACCCTAACACAACACACACTAACACAACACACCCTAACACAACACACCCTAACACAACACACCCCAACACAACACACCCTAACACAACACACACTAACACAACACACCCTAACACAACACACACTAACACAACACACCCTAACACAACACACCCCAACACAACACACCCTAACACAACACACACTAACACAACACACCCTAACACAACACACACTAACACAACACACCCTAACACAACACACCCCAACACAACACACCCTAACACAACACACACTAACACAACACACCCTAACACAACACACACTAACACAACACACCCTAACACAACACACCCCAACACAACACACACTAACACAACACACACTAACACAACACACCCTAACACAACACACACTAACACAACACACCCTAACACAACACACACTAACACAACACACACTAACACAACACACCCTAACACAACACACACTAACACAACACACACTAACACAACACACACTAACACAACACACCCTAACACAACACACCCCACCACAACACACCCTAACACAACACACACTAACACAACACACCCTAACACAACACACACTAACACAACACACCCTAACACAACACACCCAAACACAACACACCCTAACACAACACACACTAACACAACACACCCTAACACAACACACACTAACACAACACACCCTAACACAACACACCCCAACACAACACACACTAACACAACACACACTAACACAACACACCCTAACACAACACACACTAACACAACACACCCTAACACAACACACACTAACACAACACACACTAACACAACACACCCTAACACAACACACACTAACACAACACACCCCAACACAACACACACTAACACAACACACACTAACACAACACACCCTAACACAACACACACTAACACAACACACCCTAACACAACACACACTAACACAACACACACTAACACAACACACCCTAACACAACACACACTAACACAACACACCCCAACACAACACACACTAACACAACACACACTAACACAACACACACTAACACAACACACACTAACACAACACACACTAACACAACACACCCTAACACAACACACACTAACACAACACACCCTAACACAACACACACTAAGACAACACACACTAACACAACACACCCTAACACAACACACCCTAACACAACACACACTAACACAACACACACTAACACAACACACCCTAACACAACACACCCTAACACAACACACCCTAACACAACACACACTAACACAACACACCCTAACACAACACACACTAACACAACACACCCCAACACAACACACACTAACACAACACACACTAACACAACACACCCTAACACAACACACACTAACACAACACACCCTAACACAACACACACTAACACAACACACACTAACACAACACACCCTAACACAACACACACTAACACAACACACCCCAACACAACACACACTAACACAACACACACTAACACAACACACACTAACACAACACACACTAACACAACACACCCTAACACAACACACACTAACACAACACACCCTAACACAACACACACTAACACAACACACCCTAACACAACACACCCTAACACAACACACCCTAACACAACACACACTAACACAACACACACTAACACAACACACCCTAACACAACACACCCTAACACAACACACCCTAACACAACACACCCTAACACAACACACCCTAACACAACACACACTAACACAACACACCCTAACACAACACACCCTAACACAACACACCCTAACACAACACACACTAACACAACACACCCTAACACAACACACACTAACACAACACACACTAACACAACACACCCTAACACAACACACCCTAACACAACACACACTAACACAACACACCCTAACACAACACACCCTAACACAACACACCCTAACACAACACACACTAACACAACACACACTAACACAACACACCCTAACACAACACACACTAACACAACACACCCTAACACAACACACCCTAACACAACACACCCTAACACAACACACCCTAACACAACACACCCTAACACAACACACCCTAACACAACACACCCTAACACAACACACCCTAACACAACACACCCTAACACAACACACACTAACACAACACACCCTAACACAACACACCCTAACACAACACACACTAACACAACACACCCTAACACAACACACCCTAACACAACACACCCTAACACAACACACACTAACACAACGCACCCTAACACAACACACACTAACACAACACACACTAACACAACACACACTAACACAACACACCCTAACACAACACACACTAACACAACACACACTAACACAACACACACTAACACAACACACCCTAACACAACACACCCTAACACAACACACCCTAACACAACACACCCTAACACAACACACCCTAACACAACACACACTAACACAACGCACCCTAACACAACACACACTAACACAACACACCCTAACACAACACACACTAACACAACACACACTAACACAACACACACTAACACAACACACCCTAACACAACACACACTAACACAACACACACTAACACAACACACACTAACACAACACACCCTAACACAACACACCCTAACACAACACACCCTAACACAACACACCCTAACACAACACACCCTAACACAACACACACTAACACAACGCACCCTAACACAACACACACTAACACAACACACACTAACACAACACACACTAACACAACACACCCTAACACAACACACACTAACACAACACACCCTAACACAACACACCCTAACACAACACACCCTAACACAACACACACTAACACAACACACCCTAACACAACACACACTAACACAACACACCCTAACACAACACACCCTAACACAACACACACTAACACAACGCACCCTAACACAACACACACTAACACAACACACCCTAACACAACACACACTAACACAACACACACTAACACAACGCACCCTAACACAACACACACTAACACAACACACCCTAACACAACACACGCTAACACAACGCACCCTAACACTACACACACTAACACAACACACCCTAACACAACACACACTAACACAACACACACTAACACAACGCACCCTAACACAACACACTAACACAACACACCCTAACACAACACACACTAACACAACACACACTAACACAACACACCCTAACACAACACACACTAACACAACACACCCTAACACAACACACACTAACACAACACACACTAACACAACACACACTATCACAACACACCCTAACACAACACACACTAACACAACACACACTAACACAACGCACCCTAACACAACACACACTAACACAACACACCCTAACACAACACACACTAACACAACACACACTAACACAACACACACTAACACAACACACACTAACACAACACACACTAACACAACGCACCCTAACACAACACACCCTAACACAACACACACTAACACAACACACACTAACACAACGCACCCTAACACAACACACACTAACACAACACACCCTAACACAACACACACTAACACAACGCTGCCATAAAAAGTTGTGGGAAGACAGTATATAGTTTTTTTATTAGTATTATTTTTTTACCACAGACGTGGCCACACATTTACAATGCTAACCAGCATATATACATTTACCTCTGTCCTCCATGGACAGGTTTAGAGATCTGTTAAACATGTAATTCAGTGATTTATTGAACAATCAACCTCAGAAGGTGATTGTAGTCCTTTTAAAATGTTAAGCTAACCTACAAGCATAAATACACAGATTTACGTCTGTCCTACATAAACAGCGTTCGAAGTGTCTTTTTACATAGCGTCATTAACATACTTTTTACAAATGAGAAATGCAATTCCGACCAGCTTCCACATACCCTGTATTCAAATAGTATAAAGTGACAGTGGCGTGACGTCGAGGCCGCGCGGAGCGTCGTCGACGGCCTCCAGTAACAAGGAGCCCCGTCTTCAACATCATCAAAAATAGAATTCACACCTGATTAGCGATTGTCAGCGGGTGTTTAGAGGCGTGATAGCCTGTAATGTTGTCTCCTACGCTCCACCAGCCGGCCCGCAGGTGTTTTTCATCCCCGGAGGCAACACAGGCAAGACAAGGAGTAGAGGTAAAGGTAGGAGGGAGTGTAGGTAGGGAGGTAGAGTTAGGAGGGAGTGTGTGTAGTGAGGCAGTGGTAGGAGGGAGTCATGTAGGGAGGACGGGAGGTGTTGGTAGTGAGGATGAGACACATGAGGACGTGGAGTCGTGAGGGCGTGTGTGTGGGTGTGGGTAGAGATGGGTCTGGCCTGTGTGTGGGTGTGTGTGTGTGTGTGGGTAGAGGGGGTCTGGCCTGTGTGTGTGTGGGAAGAGGGGGTCTGGCCTGTGTGTGTGTGGGTAGAGGGGGTCTGGCCTGTGTGTATGTGGGTAGAGGGGGTTCTGGCCTGTGTGTGTGTGTGAGTGGGTAGAGGGGTTGTTGCCTGTGTGTGTGTGTGGGTGGGTAGAGGGGGTTCTGGCCTGTGTGTGTGTGTGAGTGGGTAGAGGGGTTGTTGCCTGTGTGTGGGTGGATGGTCTACAGGGATATAAACGGGGTGTATTTTGGAATCGTTTCACAACAGTTCTTTATAATTTTTTGTAACGTTTCTTTCAAATATGTTCTTCGATTAAAGCGCTTCGGAATTTTTTATATGAAGTTCATTTTGAGTTTATAAAAGGTATTGTGAGTTTTAAGAGCGAGTAATCGCTGTTTGAGAAAGGGGTTGCCTGCGAATCTTTGCAGTGCAATAGGGATTTTTTTGGACTGAGACAATGAAGGTATTTCGTATATTTATTTTTCTCGAATAAATATTTGGACTCAATTAAAAAAAAACGAATAGAGAAGAGATAGCGAATTAAAGTATATAATAACAATATAAATGAAAGACGTTGAACGGTTCAACTTTTAGTTTTCAGAGAGACCATATATATATATATATATATATATATATATATATATATATATATATATATATATATATATATATATATATATATATATATATATATATATATATATATGTCGTACTTAGTAGCCAGAACGCACTTCTCGCCCTACTATGCAAGGCCCGATTTGCCTAATAAGCCAAGTTTTCCTGAATTAATATATTTTCTCTAATTTTTTACTTATGAAATGATAAAGCTACCCATTTCATTATTTTTGAGGTCAATTTTTTTTTATTAGAGTTAAAATTAACGTAGATATATGACCGAACCTAACCAACCCTACCTAACCTAACCTAACCTTTATAGGTTAGGTGAGGTTAGGTGGCAGAAAAAGTTAGGTTAGGTTAGGTTAGGTAGGTTAGGTAGTCGAAAAACAATTAATTCATGAAAACTTGGCTTATTAGGCAAATCGGGCACTGCATAGTAGGCCGAGAAGTGCGTTCTGGCTACTAGGTACGACATATATATATATATATATATATATATATATATATATATATATATATATATATATATATATATATATATATATATATATATATATATATATATATATATACACATATATATATATATGTTGCAACAGTTTTGGATGAGGTGAACAAACTTTTGACCAACACAAGACAGAACACGGAACATTGGGTATTAATTGGATAAATGAGAGGGAAGAATGGAAGTAACTACAAAGGGCCTATTGCCCCATACTTCCTCTTGAACCTTCTATATTGGTGCGGAGTCTTGAAGTGGGTAGAATATAGTTGTGCATTAATTGGCTGTTGACTGCTGGTGTTGACTTTTTGATGTGTAGTGCCTCGCAGATGTCAAGACGCCTGCTATCGCTGTATCCATCGAAGATTTCTGTGTTGTTTGTTAGGACTTCTCTGGTGATGGTCTGGTTTTGGGAAGAGATTATATGTTCCTTGATGGAGCCCTGTTGCTTATGCGTTGTTAATCGCCTGGAAAGAGATGTTGTTGTCTTGCATATATACTGAGTTCTTTGGGGCTTACAGTCCCCAAGTGGGCATTTGAAGGCATAGACGACGTTAGTCTCCTTTAAGGCGTTCTGCTTTGTGTCTGGAGAGTTTTTCATGAGTAGGTTGGCCTTTTTTTTATAGTAAATCGTCAGTTGTATCTTCTGATTTTGTCTGTAGGGATAACGTTCCTATTAACAATATCTTTCAGGCCCCTTTCCTCCGTTTTATGAGCTGTGGAAAAGAAGTTCCTGTAAAGTAGTCTAATAGGGGATACAGGTGTTGTGTTAGTTGACTCTTCAGAGGTTGCATGGCGTTTCACCTTCCTTTTTATGATGTCTTCAACGAAACCATTAGAGAAGCCGTTGTTGACTAGGACCTGCCTAACCCTACAGAGTTCTTCATCGACTTGCTTCCATCCTGAGCTATGGCTGAGAGCACGGTCTAGGTAAGGGTTGACAACACTCCTCTTGTACCTGTCTGGGCAGTCACTGTTGGCATTGAAGCACATTCCTATGTTTGTTTCCTTAGTGTAGACTGCAGTTTGAAAACCTCCGCTCCTTTCCATGACTGTTACATCTAGAAAGGGCAGCTTCCCATCCTTCTCCATCTCGTAAGTGAAACTCAACACAGAATTCCGCTCGAATGCCTCCTTCAGCTCCTGCAGACGTCTGACACCAGGTACCTGTGTAAAAATGTCGTCAACATACCTGCAGTATATGGCAGGTTTCAAGTTCATGTCAACTAAGACCTTCTATTCGATGGTGCCCATGTAGAAGTTCGCAAACAGGACACCTAGGGGAGAACCCATGGTGACCCCATCTACTTGCTTATACATGTGCCCATCCGGGCTCAAGAAGGGTGCCTTTTTAGTGCCGCTCTAATCTCCGTTAGTTGTAACTCTATTTAAAAAAAAATAACTCATAATGAAATGGATAGTTTTATCATTTCATAAGAAAAAAAATAGAAAAATATTGAAATTCAGGAAAACTTGGCTTATTAGGCAAATCGGGCTTTGCATAGTAGGCCAAGAACTTCGTTCTCGCTACTAGGTACGACATATATATATATATATATATATATATATATATATATATATATATATATATATATATATATATATATATATATATAAGAATAATTCAGGAGCAAGGAGCAAGCCTAGGCCTTACCCTGAACCCTTCCAAGTGCGAAATAACCTCCACCAACCAGCACATAATAGAGCAAATAAAGGCTGTTTTGCCTGACATTCATACAACCAACCCTGAGGACAGCACACTCCTAGGTGCTCCTCTTGGAAGGAATGCCATCGACGGGGTCCTCGGTAAGAAGATCACTGACCTGAAGAGGATGAACGAGAGGATTGAAGACATCGATGCTCATGATGCACTTTACCTCATCACCAGATGCTTGTCCCTCCCCAGGCTGACCTACTTTCTAAGATGTTCGCCATCTTTCAACAATATTAAATTAGAAGAGTACGACAGCTTGCTGAAATCAACACTAGAAAAAGCCCTCAATCTTTCCCTCAGCGACTCACAGTGGAAACAGGCCTCCCTTCCTGCCAGACTCGGGGGCCTTGGCGTGCGCACAGCAACACAAATTGCTGTACCAGCGTTCCTGTCCTCTTCAGTGGGGTCTGACAACTTGGTGAAGGAAATCTTACCTGAGCATCTAGTTCAACAGGCAGGGGTGCATGATCCCAGCTTCACAGACTGCACAACCAAATGGGTCTCTCTCGCAGGACCAGCACCCCAACCACCGCCTTCTGAAGATGTAACTATATAACCTGAGCTTGTAAAAGCACCTTCATCACCTTCAGTGATTAAGTGCTTAATTGCACACTAGTTTCTTTATCAGCTATCTCACCCTGTCAGAGTAAAGGAGACAGATGTATGTGAATGCATGTGTGTATATATGTATGTATATGTGTGTGTGTATGTATATGTATGGGTATAAAGTATATATGGAAGCTGATCAGAATTACATTTCACCTTTGTGAATGTACATTAATGACACTATGTAAAAGACACATTAAACACTTTATGTAGGGCATACGTAAATCTGTGTATCTATGTATTTACGTATGTAGGTTAGCTTAGCATTTTAAAAGCACCGAATCACCTTCTGTGGTTGAGTGTTCAATAAACCCTTGAACTCTATGTTTAACACTTCTCTAACCCTGTCCATGGAGGACAGAAGAAAATGTATATATGCTGGTTAGCATTGTAAATGTGTGGCCACGTCTGTGGTAGAAAATAATAATAATAAAAAAAAAAACCGCCTTCTGAAGCCCATAAGCAATCCAGCTGGGATCGCCCAATTGCCGACCAAGAAGCTGCGACTTTGCTAGAAGCTGCGACACCACCACATGACACTGCCCGACTTAGAGCTGTAGCAGCTTCCCATGCAGGTGATTTCCTATTAGCAACCCCAATGTCAGCAACCGGCACCCGTCTCACACCGCAGGCCCTCCGAATTGCCGTGGCTCTCCGCCTCGCTGCCCTAATCCACACTGAATACAGGTGTATTTGCGGCGAGGCAGAGGCCGACAGGTACGGACGGCATGGCCTTCTCTGCCAAAGGACAGGAGGATGGCATGCAAGACACGGCGAGGTTAATGACATTATTAAGAGAAGCCTTACCACAGGCGGTTGTCCAGCAGAGAGAGAGCCCCGTTACCTAATGTCCCGCAACTCTGATGAGCCTGTCGGTCGCCCAGACGGAATCACAGTGAACCCCTGGAAGAATGGGAGACAGTTGGTGTGGGACTACACTTGCGTTTCAACTTTAGCCAATACCTATGTTGACTTCAGTGCTACACAAGCAGGAGGAGCTGCCAATCACCGGGAAGCGGCCAAGTCACGTAAATACAGAGACCTTGAGCACCACTACAATTTTGTCCCCATTGCCTCAGAGACACTTGGTGCTGGGGTAAAAGTGCTGCTAGCTTTTTGAAGCAGTTGGGGTCTAAGCTAATCGAAAAAACTAGAGACCCTAGAGCTGCCAGTTTTCTTTTTCAGCGCCTTTGTGTGGCAATCCAGAGAGGAAATGCTCACTGCATCCATGGTTCCTGCCCGCCATCTGAGGAGCTGGAGGAGCTGTTCAACTTGTGACAAGCAGCCTTGTACCCTGCATGTAATCAATATTACAACTTTTTTTGTGCAATGATATTTTCAAATAAAGTTAGATAAATATACACACATACCAAAAGAATAGGGGTGGTAGGAGAAGAAAATATCAAAGTGTTCAGTGAGGATCCACAAGGTCTACTCTGAGTACTCTTTATTTTCTTATCCGAGGCTATGGGTCCTTACACTTGCACTAGAGGTGGTACCGATTCTAGGTATAATATTATATATATATATATATATATATATATATATATATATATATATATATATATATATATATATATATACATATATACCAGAGGTATATATATATAATTGCACCAGAGGTACCACCTCTGGTGCAATTATAGGGACCCACAGCCTCAGAGAAGGGAACACAGAGCATTCAGGGAAGAACTTGCTTTTTACTCTGAGTACGTAAGAGTGTTCGCTTCTCCTACCACCCCCCTTTATATATATATATATATATATATATATATATATATATATATATATATATATATATATATATATATATATATATATATATATATATATATATATATATATATATGTATATATATATATATATATGTATATATATATATATATATATATATATATATATATATATACATATATATATATATATATGTATATATATATATATATATATATGTATATATATATATATATATATATATATATATATATTTATATATATATATATATATATATATATATATATATATATATATATAATATATATATATATATATATATATATATATATATATATATATATATATATATATATATATATATATATATATATAATGTAGTACCTAGTAGCCAGAACGCACTTCTGGGCCTACTATGCAAGGCCCGATTTGCCTAATAGGCCGAGTGATTCTCTTTATTTTCAATAATTTGTTTCCAATTAGGTTATTTGAATTTTTATTGATATATTAAGACCATAAATTATTGACATAATTGTGTTAGTTTAGGTTAGGTTAAGTTAGGTTAGGTTGGGTTGGTTAGGTTCGGTCATATATCTACGTTAGTTTTAACTAAAATTTAAGAAAATTAACTCATTCATAACGAAATGGATACCTTTATAATTTAATAAGAAAAAGATTAGAAAAGTATATAAATTCAGGAAAACTTGGCTTATTAGGCAAATCGAGCCTTGCACAGTAGGCCCAGTACTGCGTTCTATTGAGTACATAATGAGTTTCATTATATATATATATATATATATATATATATATATATATATATATATATATATATGTCGTACCTAGTAGCCAGAACGCACTTCTCACCCTACTATGCAAGGCCCGATTTGCCTAATAAGCCAAGTTTTGATGAATTAATGTGTTTTCGACTACCTAACCTACCTAACCTAACCTAACCTAACTTTTTCGGCTACCTAACCAAACCTAACCTATAAAGATAGGTTAGGTTAGGTTAGGTAGGGTTTATTAGGTTCGGTCATATATCTACGTTAATTTTAACTCCAATAAAAAAAATTGACCTCATACATAATGAAATGGGTAGCTTTATCATTTCATAAGAAAAAAATTAGAGAAAATATATTAATTCAGTAAAACTTGGCTTATTAGGCAAATCGGGCCTTGCATAGTAGGCTGAAAAGTGAGTTCTGGCTACTAGGTACGACATATATATATATATATATATATATATATATATATATGTCGTACTAGTAGCCAGAACGCACTTCTCGGCCTACTATGCAAGGCCCGATTTGCCTAATAAGCCAAGTTTTCCTGAATTAATATATTTTATCTATTTTTTTTCTTATGAAATGATAAAGCTACCCATTTCATTATGTATGAGGTCAATTTTTTTTTATTGGAGTTAAAATTAGCGTAGATATATGACCGAACCTAACCAACCCTACCTAACCTAACCTAACCTATCTTTATAAGTTAGGTTAGGTTAGGTAGCCAAAAAAGTTAGGTTAGGTTAGGTTAGGTAGGTTAGGTAGTCGAAAAACAATTAATTCATGAAAACTTGGATTATTAGGCAAATCGGGCCTTGCATAGTAGGATGAGAAGTGCGTTCTGGCTACTAGGTACGACATATATATATTTATGCCACCACCAGCACTATATATAGTTCTGGTGGCAATTGGGTTTGAGTCTAACTTCCATTTGTTTTAACAGTGAGTTGTGCTAGGTGTTATGGTGATGGGGCCATCAATTTAGTGTTATGGTGATAAGGGCGGTAAGTGGTATAGTGATCGGGCCATTAAGATAGTGGTATGGTGATGGGGTCATTAAGATAGTGGTATGGTGATGGGGCCATCAAGTTAATGTTATGGTGATGGGGTCATTAAGATAGTGGTATGGTGATGGGGCCATTAAGATAGTGGTATGGTGATGGGGCCATTAAGATAGTGGTATGGTGATGGTGCCATCAAGTTAGTGTTATTATGATGGGCCGGTGTTTATCACTGTGTTCATTCCATTACTATTTTAACAGTAGAAGCATTTGTATTTACAATAATTCTGTTCATTATTAGTGAAAACTGATTTTCTCTCCATATACTGTCTCTTTCTCTGTCCCCATCTCGCTATATAACTGTCAATATCTGTCTCCTGTGCTTCTCGTATGATCTCCTTGTCTCCATATTATATATATCTCAGTGGTCCTATTCTCCCTTCCTCCCACAACCACATCTGGACTGCTCCAATTCTCTATGTATCTCTCTCATTATACCGAGGAGTGCTACACCCCGAGTCTTCTGCAGGTGTATTTTACACAAGTTGTGCTTCGGGTGTCAATTAAGAGAGGTGGTGGGAGGCGCTGAGGGCCGAGGAATGTGGTAAGGACCCGCGCCTCTCTAACCCTTCACTACCATGACAATATGTTGACTGCGTTACGACGTTCAGCGCCTTGGAAATTTTCTCAACTATCTCTCGGGTATGTGGACTGGCGGTGCTGACTGTGCGGTGGTGCTTGTGTTGTGTGTGTGTGTGTGTGTGTGTGTGTGTGTGTGTGTGTGTGTGTGTGTGTGTGTGTGTGTGTGTGTGTGTGTGTGTGTGTGTGTGTGTGTGGAGGGAGGGGAGATGAGGGGGGTTGTGTTGTTTTTGTTGTGGGGGGGGGGGTTGTGCTGCTTGTATGTGGGGGAGGTTGTTGTTGTGTGTGTGGAGGGGTTGTGTGTGTGTGTGTGTGTGTGTGTGTGTGTGTGTGTGTGTGTGTATGTGTGGAGGGGTTGTGTGTGTATGTGAAAGGGTTGTGTTACTTGGATCGTCTGTGTTGGGGGGAGAGGCGTGCTTCTTGTATTGCGTGTGTTAGAGTGTGTTGTGACGCAGGTTGTATTTCCTGTGTTGCGTGTGTGTAGTAGTAGTGGGGGTGGGGGGATGTTACATTGTGTTTAAGTGTTGGGCTGAGGATGTGTTGCGTCTGTGTGTTCGGGGTGTGTGAGAGAAGCTGTGTTGCCTGCGTGGTGTCTGTGTTTCTATGAGTGGTTGTGTTGTGTGTGGGACAGGGGGGTGGGGGTAGGCAGGAATCTTGCTGCCTGCACACTGCTTGTGTCAGCGTGCGTTGAGGATGAAGGTTACATTGGCCTGTTTTGTCTGACAATTGTTGTTTATGCGCATGCAGGTATGTTGGGTGTAATATGTTGTCATGCCTTCATGTGCAGAGCAACTGTACTCCGGAGTAACCTCGCCTGGCAGCTCGGCACTCTAACATTTCACCACCACAGATTGTGATCACTGCTACACACACACGCTCTCTCTCTCTCTCTCTCTCTCTCTCTCTCTCTCTCTCTCTCTCTCTCTCTCTCTCTCTCTCTCTCTCTCTCTCTCTCTCTCTCACTCTCTCTCTCTCTCTCTGGTATGTTACTCCTCCCTACACACCTAGAGTTCATTAACAGTAGCGGGCGCGGGTAACCGAGACCGGATTACCTCAATTACTCTCTGGTTAGACCCTGAATTTTCGCAGATTAGCGTGGGATTAGCGCTGGAACTGTCCGCTTATCCTGTTGTTCCTCACCGTGCCCTGGGCGGCCCTTCACGAGGTAAACACAGCAATAGCCTTATTGTTTGGCAGTTGATCAGTTACTGAGGCAGGAGGCGCTCCCTGTTGATCCGTTACTGAGGCGGGATGCGTTCCCTGTTGACCCGTTACTGAGGTAGGAGGCGCTCCCTGTTGATCCGTTACTGAGGCAGGAGACGCTCCCTGTTGACCCGTTACTGAGGTAGGAGGCGCTCCCTGTTGATCCGTTACTGAGGCAGGAGACGCTCCCTGTTGACCCGTTACTGAGGCGGGAGGCGTTCCCTGTTGACCCGTTACTGAGGTAGGAGGCGCTCCCTGTTGATCCGTTACTGAGGTAGGTGACGCTCCCTGTTGATCCGTTACTGAGGAAGGAGACGCTCCCTGTTGATCCGTTACTGAGGCAGGAGACGTTCCCTGTTGACCCGTTACTGAGGTAGGAGGCGCTCCCTGTTGATCCGTTACTGAGGAAGGAGACACTCCCTGTTGATCCGTTACTGAGGTAGGAGACGTTCCCTGTTGATCCGTTACTGAGGCAGGTGACGCTCCCTGTTGACCCGTTACTGAGGCAGGAGACGCATATTCTGTATTTATTATTTTCTGGTTTAGGGCTTCTATCCCTCTAACTATTTTCTTAGCATCAGGGCTTAATTGAAATAGGAGTTCTCCAAAACTCATTTTCGTACTTTTAAGGTGAAGAAAAGAAGTGATTTACTATAGAGTGTATTACACTTATTTGTATAATTTGCACGACGTTTCGAACCTCCATGGTTCATTCTCAAGTGAACAGATCTTACAATACTAGTTGATTTTATACCCGCATTAGGTCAGGTGATAATACAATGAAGGTGAAAACATGGGGGGATACATAATACATAATGGGGGGGATACTCACGTTAACGTGAGTAGAGAGTTTGAAAGAGTAACTCAGGTATTGGTGAACAACGGATATAGCAACGCGGAAATAAACGCTGCTATAAGAAGACACTTGGACCGTTGGTATAATTCAGAACCTAGAACAGAAACCACAACACCCCCAATAAAATTATATTACAAATCAACCATGCACAGTGAACATATAAAAGAGGAAAGAATAATGAAAGAAATAATCCGTAAAGGAGTAAAAAGCACTACTCCTAACCAAAACATAAACCTGATAATATTCTACAAAACCAAGAAGACTTCCGAACTCCTTATCAAAAACAGCCCGAAGCCGACGGAGAACCCTCTACAGCAGTCAAGCGTTGTATACATGTACACTTGCCCCCACGAAGGATGTAACCTTCAATGTAAGTACATAGGTATGACGTCGACCAAGCTGACGAGGCGTTTGACATGCCATCTTCAATCTGGTGCCCCTAGGAATCACATGAGACAAGCCCATGACATTACTCTAACAAGAGAAATGTTGAACAAGAATACTTGCATAATAGACAAAACCCAAGATTCAAGAAGATTACAAATTCTTGAGGCAATTCACATAAGAATAGAGCGACCTACCATGAACACCCAAATCACGGAACTATTTACTCTACCCACCATGAGAGTAAGGACAAGACAAGAACATATCGATGCCAACACAGAAGACAATGTCCAACATAACAGGCCAATTACACTGGATTAATCTTTGTGTTTAGATAGGAGATGCCTCGTATGGGCCAATAAGCCTTCTGCAGCCCCTATGTTTATCCCTTATGTATCCCCCCATGTTTTCACCTTCATTGTATTATCACCTGACCTAATGCGGGTATAAAATCAACTAGTATTGTAAGATCTGTTCACTTGAGAATGAACCATGGAGGTTCGAAACGTCGTGCAAATTATACAAATAAGTGTAATACACTCTATAGTAAATCACTTCTTTTCTTCACCTTAAAAGTACGAAAATGAGTTTTGGAGAACTCCTATTTCAATTAAGCCCTGATGCTAAGAAAATAGTTAGAGGGATAGAAGCCCTAAACCAGAAAATATATATATATATATATATATATATATATATATATATATATATATATATATATATATATATATGTATATATATGACAATGTCAGACCACGGAGGAAAAATGAAACAGGAAATTTCCTTAAGTACTTTCGTATATTAAATACATCTTCAGAAGGTCTGAAGATGTATTTAATATACGAAAGTACTTAAGGAAATTTTCTGTTTCATTTTTCCTCCGTGGTCTGACATTGTCACATTCTTAATCACGTGTTTATTTTCGTGATATACACACATGTATATATATATATATATACATATATATATATATAATGTCGTACCTAGTAGGCAGATCGCACTTCTCAGCCTACTATGCAAGGCCCAATTTGCCTAATAAGCCAAGTTTTCCTGAATTAATATATTTTCTCTAATTGTTTTCTTATGTAATGATAAAGCTACCCATTTCATTATGTATGAGGTCAATTTTTTTTATTGGAGTTAAAATTAACGTAGATATATGATCGAACCTAACCAACCCTACCTAACCTAACCTAACCTATCTTTATAGGTTAGGTTAGTTAGCCGAAAAAGTTAGGTTAGGTTAGGTAGGTTAGGTAGTCGAAAAACAATTAATTCATGAAAACTTGGCTTATTAGGCAAATCTGGCCTTGCATAGTAGGCTGAGAAGTGCGTTCTGGCTACTAGGTACGACATATATACATATATATATATATATATATATATATATATATATATATATATATATATATATATATATATATATATATATATATATATATATATATATAAATATATATATATATATATATATATATATATATATATATATATATATATATATATATATATATATATTATATATATAGGCTTGGTAAATACAGGGGCATCAGGGTGAAAGAAACTCAGCTCATTTGTCTCTGTTGGCACCGGGAATCGAACCCGGGCCTCAGGATTAAAAGTCCTGGGCGCTGTCCACTCAGCTACCCCCCCCCCCACTCCCCTGTGTGTGTGTGTGTGTGTGTGTGTGTGTACTCACCTAATTGTGCTTGCGGGGGTTGAGCTCTGGCTCTTTGGTCCCGCCTCTCAACCGTCAATCAACTGGTGTACAGATTCCTGAGCCTATTGGGCTCTATCATATCTCCATTTGAAACTGTGTATGGAGTCAGCCTCCACCACATCACTTCCTAATGCATTCCATTTACTAACTACTCTGACACTGAAAAAGTTCTTTCTAACGTCTCCGTGGCTCATTTGGGTACTCAGCTTCCACCTGTGTCCCCTTGTTCGCGTCCCACCAGTGTTGAATAGTTCATCCTTGTTTACCCGGTCGATTCCCCTGAGGATTTTGTAGGTTGTGATCATGTCCCCCCTTACTCTTCTGTCTTCCAGTGTCGTAAGGTGCATTTCCCGCAGCCTTTCCTCGTAACTCATGCCTCTTAGTTCCGGGACTAGTCTAGTGGCATACCTTTGGACTTTTTCCAGCTTCGTCTTGTGCTTGACAAGGTACGGGCTCCATGCTGGGGCCGCATACTCCAGGATTGGTCTTACATATGTGGTATACAAGGTTCTGAATGATTCCTTACACAGGTTCCTGAAGGCAGTTCTGATGTTAGCCAGCCTCGCATATGCCGCTGACGTTATTCTCTTTATGTGGGCTTCAGGAGACAGGTTTGGTGTGATATCAACTCCTAGATCTTTCTCTCTGTCTGTTTCATTAAGTACTTCATCTCCTATTCTGTATCCTGTGCCTGGCCTCCTGTTTCCACTGCCTAGTTTCATTACTTTGCATTTACTCGGGTTGAACTTCAACAGCCATTTGTTGGACCATTCACTCAGTCTGTCTAGGTCATCTTGTAGCCTCCTACTATCATCCTCTGTTTCAATCCTCCTCATAATTTTTGCATCGTCGGCAAACATTGAGAGGAACGAATCTATACCCTCTGGGAGATCATTTACATATACCAGAAACAGTATATGTCCAAGGACTGACCCCTGCGGGACTCCACTTGTGACGTCTCGCCAATCTGAGACCTCACCCCTCACACAGACTCGTTGTCTCCTGTTGCTTAGGTACTCCTCTATCCACCGGAGTACCTTCCCTCTCACTCCAGCCTGCATCTCCAACTTTCGCACTAGCACACTTTCGCACACTGTGTGTGTGTGTGTGTGTGTGTGTGTTTTATCAAGCACTTTTATGACCACGGTTAGTCAGCATTAAGTGAGCGGGAAACCAGTTCTTCGCGTCAATGCTGTCATTTGATTTTTAAACTATTTGTCTGATCTTCTGATCTTAAGTCTTTAAACCATTAATTTATGCATGTGTGTATGACCGTGTATGTGTGTATACCCGTATATCTGTGTATGTCAGTGTATGCATTTATGTGTGTGTGTGTGTGTGTGTGTACTCACCTATTTGTGCTTGCAGGGGTTGAGCTCTGGCTTTTTGGTCCCGCCTCTCAACCGTCAATCAACAGGTGTACAGGTTCCTGAGCCTATTGGGCTCTATCATATCTACACTTGAACCTGTGTATGGAGTCAGCCTCCACCACATCACTGCCTAATGCATTCCATTTGTCAACCACTCTGACACTAAAAAAAATCTTTCTAATATCTCTGTGGCTCATTTGGGCACTCAGTTTCCACCTGCGTCCCCTAGTGCGTGTGCCCCTTTTGTTAAATAGCCCGTCTTTATCTACCCTGTCAATTCCTCCGAGAATCTTGTACGTGGTGATCATATCCCCCCCTAACTCTTCTGTCTTCTAGCTACGAGAGGTTTAATTCCCGTAGTCTCTCCTCGTAGCTCATACCTCTCAGCCCGGTTAATAGTTTGGTGGCAAACCTTTGAACTTTTTCCAGTTTGGTCGTATGCTTGACTAGATATGGACTCCATGCTGGGGCTGCATACTCCAGGATTGGTCTGACATAGGTGGTATACAAAGTTCTGAATGATTCCTTGCACAAGTGTCTAAATGCCGTTCTTATATTAGCCAACCTGGCATATGCTGCTGATGTTATCCTCTTGATATGGGCTTCAGGGGACAGGTCTGGCGTGATATCAACCTACAGGTCTTTCTCTCTCTCTCTGACTCGTGTAGAATTTCATCTCCCAAATGATACCTTGTAACTGGTCTCTTGCTCCCTACACCTACCTTCATTACATTACATTTGCTTGGGTTAAACTCTAACAACCATTTGTTCGACCATTCCTTTAGTTTGTCTAGGTCTTCTTGAAGCTTCAAGCAGTCCTCCTGTCTTAATCCTTCTCATAATTTTGGCATCGTCAGCAAACATTGAGAGGAATGAGTCTATACCCTCAGGGAGATCGTTCACGTATATCAGAAACAGGATAGGACCGAGTACAGAGCCCTGTGGGACTCCACTGGTGACTTCACGCCAATCTGTCTCACCCCTCACTGTAACTCTTTGCTTCCTATTGCTTAAGAACCCTTATCCACTGGAGCACTTTACCAGTTACTCCTGCCTGTCTCTCCAGCTTATGTACCAGCGTCTTATGGGGGATTGTATCAAAGGCTTTCCGACAGTCCAATAAAATGCAGTCTGCCCAGTTTTCTCTTTCTTGCTTAATCTTTGTCACCTGATCGTAGAATTCTATTAAGCCAGTAAGGCAAGATTTACCCTCCCTGAACTCATGTTGGCGATTTGTCACGAAGTCCCTTCTCTCCAGATGTGTTACTAGATTTTTTCTCGCGATCTTCTCCATCACTTTGCATGGTATACAAGTTAAGGACACTGACCTTGTAGTTCAGTGCCTCTTGTCTGTCACCCTTCATGTATATTGGGACCACATTAGCCGCCTTCCATATTTCTGGTAGGTCTCCTGTCTCCAGTGACCTACCATACACTATGGAGAGTGGCAAGCAGAGTGCCTCTGCACACTCTTTCAATACCCATGGTGATATCCCGTCTGGACCAACAGCCTTTCTCACATTCAGATCCATGTGCGTGAGTGTGTGTGTGTGTGTGTGTGTGTGTGTGTGTGTGTGTGTGTGTGTGTGTAGGTCCGTGTAGATGTTTATACGTGTCAGTGTAATTTCCAAATACCGATTTTTTTATAATTATCAGTTATGACTTCTTTAAGCTCAATTAAGCCCCATTACAATATAGACCTTAAATGTCTTGACATTTAACTGTGACTAACTTAGCCAAACTTTGGCTTACTTTGCCTGTAACTTTATGTTTTAAACCCTAATTTCAGTATACACTTTTTTCTTAGCCCCGAGTTTTATTGATGACTTGAAGCTTAAATTCAAGCTTCTTAAACATTAACTTTTCTTTGACTAGAGCATTGCGGCCTACCTGGCCCACCACTCCCAGCAGGACGGTGGGTCCATGGCCCGGCGAGATAACCATGATACCTGGTTGATGGGGTTCTGGGAGTTCTTCTACTTCCCAAGCCCGGCCCGAGGCCAGGCTTGACTTGTGAGAGTTTGGTCCACTAGGCTGTTGCTTGGAGCGGCCCGCATGAGTATATATAACAAGGGGAATATCTCCCTTGTTCTACCTTTAACCGTCCACGGTGTGACGGAACAAGGGTGGCTCTCCCCAGGGGACATAGCAGCATTATAGTAGTCGACTAGGTTGACTACTGGGCTGGACTAGGTTGAGCCCGTTTTAATCCCCCAAGGTAGTCTTTTGGAACTGAATCACAGGACGCTAAGAACAATCCTTAGACATACAGTTACAATTAACGTTTATTTAGCTCCCGAAACAATAGCCAATTTAGCAGGTATGTTAAAAACTTAACCTCCTTCTCAGCCAGGCAGGACCTGGAAGATTTCTCGGTTAAATGGTGAGGATGGAGAGGTCTGCGGTAGTGGTGCTGCGTCCTGCGGATTTATGCAGACGCGACTGTAAACAAAAAAAGTCTGTTTTAGTATGCTACATCATCCCCCCCCCTCACACCTCCCCCCCCCTCACACCTCCCCCCCCCCCTCACACCGCCCCTCCGCTGGAGTGGATAGATCCACCACGACACATCCTCTGCTAGTGGCGCGGGCGACGGTGAAGTGGATGATTGTAGGGGAGAGTGGAGGAAGGTGTTCCAGTTAGCCAGGTCAGCGGGGAGGCTCGGGGGGAGCCGCTCCGTCCCTCCGGCCATCGGTGATAAAGGTGATTATCTGCCGTAAAGTAATGCAATTAGCACCCCTGATTGCTCCTGTCTGACCACTGGCTAAGTCAAGTGGTCGCTCTGCCCGTGTGTGTGTACTCACCTAGTTGTGCTTGCGGGGCTCTTTGGTCCCGCCTCTCAACTGTCAATCAACTGATGTATAGGTTCCTGAGCCTATTGGGCTCTATCATATCTATACTTGAAACTGTATGGAGTCAGCCTCCACCACATCACTGCCTAATGCATTCCACCTGTTAACTACCCTGACACTGAAAAAGTTCTTTCTAGCGTCCCTGTGGCTCATTTGGGTACGCAGTCTCCACCTGTGTCCCCTTGTTCGTGTCCCACCCGTGTTAAACAGTTTATCTTTATCTACCCTGTCAATTCCTCTGAGAATTTTGTAGACAGTGAACATGTCTCCCCTTACTCTTCTGTCTTCCAGTATCGTGAGGTGCATTTCCCGCAGCCTTTCCTCGTAACTCAAGCCTCTTAGTTCTGGGACTAGCCTAGTCGCATACCTCTGAACTTTTTCAAGCTTCGCCTTGTGCTTGACAAGGTACGGGCTCCATGCTGGGGCCGCATACTCCAGGATTGGTCTTACATATGTGGTATATAAGGTTCTGAATGATTCCTTACAAAGGTTCCTGAAGGCTGTTCTGATGTTATTGTGTGTGTGTGTACTACCCTAATTGTGTGTGTAATTGTGTGTGTGTGTGTGTGTGTGTGTGTGTGTGTGTGTGTGTGTGTGTGTGTGTGTGTGTGTGTGTGTGTGTGTGTGTGTGTGTACTCACCTAATTGTACTCACCTAATTGTGCTTGCGGGGGTTGAGCTCTGGCTCTTTGGTCCCCCCTCTCAACTGTCAATCAACAGGTGTGTGTGTGTGTGCGTGCTGTGTTTACTAGTTGTGTTGTGTTTTTGCGGGGCTTGAGCTTTGCTCTTTCGGCCCGCCTCTCAACTGTCAATCAACTGTTTACTAACTACTAACTTACTAACTACTTTTTTTTTTTCCCACATCACACACACACACACACACCCCAGGAAGCAGCCCGTGACAGCTGACTAACTCCCAGGTACCTATTTACTGCTAGGTAACAGGGGGGCACTTAGGGTGAAAGAAACTTTGCCCATTTGTTTCTGCCTCGTGCGGGAATCGAACCCGCGCCACAGAATTACGAGTCCTGCGCGCTATCCACCAGGCTACGAGGCCCCCTGAGGGGGCCCCCCCCCCCTGTCCCATGCTGTGAGCAAGCACGTGTACGTACACTGGGTGTCGGAGCGTGTCCAAGTTAGTCTTGGTGTACAGCTCTCGCAGTAGTGGTGGTGAGTGTGATTGATTGATTGATTGATTGATGAAGATTAAGCCACCCAAGAGGTGGCACGGGCATGAATAGCCCGTAAGTGGTGGCCCTTTCGAGCCATTACCAGTATCAAAAGATGATACTGGAGATCTGTGGAGGCGCAACTGCACCCTGCGTGACGGGAGATGTCTCCCGGACCAAGTGGTGACCAAATGGTGGTGAGTGTGTGTGTGTGTGTGTGTGTGTGAGTGTGTGAGTTTGTGTGTGTATTCACTTATTTGTATCCGACAGTTTTTACCTGCAGTACCTGGCTTTAGTTCTTAAATCCCGTCTCTCCATCTGACCATTGTGTCATGTGGGAGCCGAGCGGACAGCACGCTGGACTTGTGATCCTGTGGTCCTGGGTTCGATCCCAGGCGCCGGCGAGAAACATTGGGCAGAGTTTCTTTCACCCTATGCCCCTGTTACCTAGCAGTAAAATAGGTACCTGGGTGTTAGTCAGCTGTCACGGGCTGCTTCCTAGGGGTGGAGGCCTGGTCGAGGACCGGGCCGCGGTGACACTAAAGCCCCGAAATCATCAAGATGCAATACCTCCTGACCAATTTTTTTCTATCATAACTTCTGAAATCATGAATAGCCTTCGCCTCTACAACCTGTCTATTTAGTTCATTCTTTTTCATTACAATTTCTACGCTAAAAGAAAAATTAGAACATCTCTGTAGCTCATTTGTTTTTCTTATCAGACGTCATTTTCCTGATGTGTCCCTCTAACAATATATTTGTTATGTTTACCTGTAAGTCTTCATCTTTTTCTGAAGCAGGAGCCTTAACATCCTTCATGATGCAGTGCAGTAAGGCTCTTCTCACTCATGTTTATATCCTCATAACATTGCATTTGTGTTGGTTATAGTCGAGTCGTAATTTTTAGCACCTCCTGAAGCTATTCAGAGTCTTCGATTATATGTAACGAGTATCAGTAATGTTTAATATATGCCATGCTAACTCTTCTTCATATTTTACACACCAGTAATGGAGGAAAGTGGCACAATAAAATTTACCGGAAACTACCTCAAACTACCGGAAACCTAAGTACGAAAGCCGACGATGAGTCACAATAACGTTATCTTGAGGTTATCTTGAGATGATTTCGGGGCTTTAGTGTCCCCGCGGCCCGGTCCTCGACCAGGCCTCCACCCCCAGGAAGCAGCCCGTGACAGCTGACTAACACCCAGGTACCTATTTACTGCTAGGTAACAAGACCCAAGACCCACGTGACTGAAGATATGATGACCAAACCACACATCACAAAATGGAGAAACGACGACGTTTCGGTCCGTCCCGGACCATTATTACGTCGTGTGACCCGTCCTGGACCATTATTACGTCGTGTGATCCGTCCCGGACCATTATTACGTCATGTGACCCGTCCCGGACCATTATTACGTCGTGTGATCCGTCCCGGACCATTATTACGTCGTGACCCGTCCCGGACCATTATTACGTCGTGTGACCCGTCCCGGACCATTATTACGTCGTGTGATCCGTCCCGGACCATTATTACGTCGTGTGACCCGTCCCGGACCATTATTACGTCGTGTGACCCGTCCCGGACCATTATTACGTCGTGTGATCCGTCCCGGACCATTATTACGTCGTGTGACCCGTCCCGGACCATTATTACGTCGTGTGACCCGTCCCGGACCATTATTACGTCGTGTGATCCGTCCCGGACCATTATTACGTCGTGTGATCCGTCCCGGACCATTATTACGTCGTGTGATCCGTCCCGGACCATTATTACGTCGTGTGATCCGTCCCGGACCATTATTTCGTCGTGTGATCCGTCCAGGACCATTATTACGTCGTGTGATCCGTCCCGGACCATTATTACGTCGTGTGATCCGTCCCGGACCATTATTACGTCGTGTGACCCGTCCCGGACCATTATTACGTCGTGTGATCCGTCCCGGACCATTATTACGTCGTGTGATCCGTCCCGGACCATTATTACGTCGTGTGACCCGTCCCGGACCATTATTACGTCGTGCGATCCGTCCCGGACCATTATTACGTCGTGTGATCCGTCCCGGACCATTATTACGTCGTGTGACCCGTCCCGGACCATTATTACGTCGTGTGATCCGTCCCGGACCATTATTACGTCGTGTGATCCGTCCCGGACCATTATTACGTCGTGTGATCCGTCCCGGACCATTATTACGTCGTGTGATCCGTCCCGGACCATTATTACGTCGTGTGATCCGTCCCGGACCATTATTACGTCGTGTGATCCGTCCCGGACCATTATTACGTCGTGTGATCCGTCCCGGACCATTATTACGTCGTGTGATCCGTCCCGGACCATTATTACGTCGTGTGACCTGTCCCGGACCATTATTACGTCGTGTGATCCGTCCCGGACCATTATTACGTCGTGTGATCCGTCCCGGACCATTATTACGTCGTGTGATCCGTCCCGGACCATTATTACGTCGTGTGATCCGTCCCGGACCATTATTACGTCGTGTGATCCGTCCCGGACATTATTACGTCGTGTGATCCGTCCCGGACCATTATTACGTCGTGTGATCCGTCCCGGACCATTATTACGTCGTGTGATCCGTCCCGGACCATTATTACGTCGTGTGACCCGTCCCGGACCATTATTACGTCGTGTGACCCGTCCCGGACCATTATTACGTCGTGTGACCCGTCCCGGACCATTATTACGTCGTGTGATTACATAAGTCGTGTTACCTGAACACAAAATCCTCGCCATTCACCTGTAGACTCACCGTGATAATTAGACGAAATAAGGAACTGATTTAATTTTCATGAAAGTTTTTAATATTTACAGCTAGTCAACTGATTCTTCAATATTTTCACCAATCACAAATTCATTTATAAAGCTTTAAATACCTCTGTACTTCCTTAATAAACGCAGAAAGTCATCAGCCAACATCAACAGCGGAATTATCAAAATATATAAACTATGATGATTCATTCGACAGGGCAGACTTCAAAAAATTAATAATAAACACTTATATCTGTCATAAAACTATTATAGAGACTATACTTAGACATCTAGTGGAATCCAAACACCTATGTCACCAAGACATGGATGTAGTCTCCCCCCTGTGACTGTTGTGACACAGTGTACAAAGGTGCCTCATCACCAAGCTTAGAAGCAGAGGGTGAAGGTCTCCTGTACACCAATTGCATAGTGCTCCTGGCAGCATGGGTTCGAGTCACTTGTGGGGTGTGGAGTTTTCAGTTGCATATATGCCTGGGGACCATTCAGGCTTGTTCGCATATATATATATATATATATATATATATATATATATATATATATATATATATATATATATATATATATATATATTGCGAAGCTTAGAAGCAGCGCCCCCATCACTGGTGCCACTCCCAAGACCCACGATCAACCTTATGAGAACCATCCATGCAAAACCTTATCATGTAGGAAGATAACAACATGAGGAGACAACTAGTGTGTAGAGTCTGGAGCCATTAGTGACAAATTTGGCATAGTTACTGTTCTTGTTAAATGCATGAAGATTGTAGCACAATAGATCTGGACTCTCACTGTGTTCTCTCTTCCTCTCACTCCACCTTCGCCGCCTCTCACCTTTTCCCTCCCTCATTTTCCCCCTAGTTAAGTAGCAGTCCTGTGTATCCTTAATAGATTTTACAGATTCCTTACAATAAATGTTATCTAAGAAGAAGTTTACGTTGATCTTAATGTTTGTTTACATTCCTCCAGTATGAGTTACTGTCGACCATACACGCATGACTGCTCTATAGCACGTATTAACGCATCATACAAATGTATGAATTATCTCTAACATGTAATAATATAACCCATACTGTCAGGCCTTCGGTCCAGTGTTCAGTACCCAGACCGTTCTTGTATGAGGCCTCCAGCAGCACTCAAGCGTCAGCTTCAGACAATCTCCTTCATTGTAAATTAGACCCATTGCCACTAACTTACACACACGACGCTTTTTCCAGCATGTATTAATGCAACCGTTATACACATGGCTTCTCTCCAGCATGCATTACTACAACACCAAACACACGACTACTCTCCAGCATGCATTAGTGCAACACCAAACACACGACTACTCTCCAGCATGCATTACTACAACACCAAACACACGACTACTCTCCAGCATGCATTACTACAACACCAAACACACGACTACTCTCCAGCATGCATTAGTGCAACACCAAACACACGACTACTCTCCAGCATGCATTACTACAACACCAAACACACGACTACTCTCCAGCATGCATTACTACAACACCAAACACACGACTACTCTCCAGCATGCATTAGTGCAACACCAAACACACGACTACTCTCCAGCATGCATTACTACAACACCAAACACACGACTACTCTCCAGCATGCATTACTACAACACCAAACACACGACTACTCTCCAGCATGCATTACTACAACACCAAACACACGACTACTCTCCAGCATGCATTAGTGCAACACCAAACACACGACTACTCTCCAGCATGCATTACTACAACACCAAACACACGACTACTCTCCAGCATGCATTACTACAACACCAAACACACGACTACTCTCCAGCATGCATTAGTGCAACACCAAACACACGACTACTCTCCAGCATGCATTAGTGCAACCACCACTCTTCCTCCAGCCCAATTTACACTTAATCCAGCCTACACTTGCGTGCGTGCCCTCCAGCTCCTATTTATATAACCTGCACTTGGCGGCTGTCTGCCGCTGCACGCAAGCTATTAACTTCATAACGGACCTGACCACCGCCGCCGCCGCCGCCTTCACCTGCACTGGACTAACAATTTACACAGGAAGAATTTTTCCTGTGACGACGCCGTAGCCTTTTGAGAGTGAAATAAATTTCATTGCAATGTTGAATTCTTCAAGGAAGTGAGTAGCCTTCAGTTAAGGAAGTAGCCTTCAGTTAAGGAAGTAGCCTTCAGTTAAGGAAGTAGCCTTCAGTTAAGGAAGTAGCCTCCAGTTAAGGAAGTAGCCTTCAGTTAAGGAAGTAGCCTTCAGTTAAGGAAGTAGCCTTCAGTTAAGGAAGTAGCCTCCAGTTAAGGAAGTAGCCTTCAGTTAAGGAAGTAGCCTTCAGTTAAGGAAGTAGCCTCCAGTTAAGGAAGTAGCCTTCAGTTAAGGAAGTAGCCTTCAGTTAAGGAAGAAGCCTCCAGTTAAGGAAGTAGCCTCCAGTTAAGGAAGTAGCCTCCAGTTAAGGAAGTAGCTTTCAGTTAAGGCATTAGGGGCCTCGTAGCCTGGTGGATAGCGCGCAGGACTCGTAATTCTGTGGCGCGGGTTCGATTCCCGCACGAGGCAGAAACAAATGGGCAAAGTTTCTTTCACCCTGAATGCCCCCTGTTACCTAGCAGTAAATAGGTACCTGGGAGTTACTCAGCTGTCACGGGTTGCTTCCTGGGGGTGGAGGCCTGGTCGAGGACCGGGCCGCGGGGACACTAAAACCTTGAAATCATCTCAAGATAACCTCAAGATAAGGAAGAAGCCTCCAGTTAAGGAAGTAGCCTCCAGTTAAGGACGTAGCCTCCAGTTAAGGAAGTAGCCTCCAGTTAAGGAAGTAGCCTCCAGTTAAGGAAGTAGCCTCCAGTTAAGGAAGTAGCCTCCAGTTAAGGAAGTAGCCTCCAGTTAAGGAAGTAGCCTCCAGTTAAGGAAGAAGCCTCCAGTTAAGGAAGTAGCCTCCAGTTAAGGAAGTAGCCTCCAGTTAAAGAAGTAGCCTCCAGTTAAGGAAGTAGCCTCCAGTTAAGGAAGAAGCCTCCAGTTAAGTAGCCTCCAGTTAAGGAAGTAGCCTTCAGCTAAGGAAGTAGCCTTCAGTTAAGTAGCCTCCAGTCAAGGAAGTTGCCTTCAGCTAAGGAAGTAGCCTCCAGTTAAGGAAGAAGCCTCCAGTTAAGGAAGTAGCCTCTAGTGTAGTGCACACCCAGGCTCACATTAACACATGTGCACACTCTGGTACACATGAGCACATGTACACATGAACACACATGCACCAAAAATGAGTGCGTGCAATCATTGTTCGCTGCTTGTATTTGGGGGTTGAGTACCCGGAAGCCCGACCGTGGAATTAGCTACAAAACGCTTGGAACAAACGTGAGAGAAGTAATTATTTTCAGAACTTTTTCTTAATTCATATACTCACCTAGTTGTACTCACCTACTGCTCCAAGATACAAAAATTGTGGTAATTATTTCCACGTTGTCTTTCCACTGCTCTTTTCCTAATATTTGAAGTGCAGCTTTTGAGTCTGTGTGTATGATTGCATTTTGAGTGTTTTGTGCAATCACATATGCGACTGCCTGTTGTATGGCAAACAGCTCAGTTTGGGTTGATGATACTGGTCCTCCCAGTCTCCATTACGTCTTGTTCGCTCTCCGTGCAAAGAGCAGCGCCAGCACTCTCATATTCTGTGTCCACCGATCCGTCTGTGAAGATGTGAGTGGGTCCTGCTACTGCAATGCTGCACATTTGCTTTTAAATGATGCGCCTTAGGATTGTTGGATCATAGGCAGCTTTTTTCATCGGAAGTGGTTCTATTACTATTTTGAAGGCAGGCTCCTCCCACGGTGGGGAACAGGTGTAGTCTGGGTGTGGATGGTACCTCCTCTATTAAGAATCATGCTTTTTGAGTGTAATCTGTTTAGGAATTTTCCCGCTCTGGCAGTCCAAGAGTTTCTGTTGTTTTGGCCAAGTCCAACCACCAAGTCCTGTCGTACTGAGACTGGATCTGGGGAAACAATTATCTTACTGATAATCGTAACTGTTCTTCGAGATATTTTTATTGAAGAGAGGGTAAACCCGTTTTCAGTCTTAAGAGTTTCAAGCCTGGACCACATAGGGGGCTCTCAGGGCAGCTCTTCTAGCATTGTTTTGTGCTACTTCAAGCTTTTTCCACTGTTGTTGTGATATGCTTGTGAGTGCAGGTGAGGCATAGTCGATCACTGATCTGACTGCCTGTACATAACATGTGCGACGGACTTGCAGATTGGCTCCTCCAGAGAGGGAGGTTAGCGACCTGAGGATTGCCGTCCGGGCCGCAGTTCTCTCTCTCTCTCAAGTGAGTGACCTCAGCATTAAAATTTATGTTAGTATCCCGGATTATTCCTAGATACTGATAAGTGTCCACCCATTCAATAGGTTGACCCTGTACTTGAGTTGGCTGTTGGGCTTCACTATTTTTATGAGCATGGCTGTTGTCTTGGTGAGGTTGAGTTTGATCCCAATCTGCTTTGCCTCTTCCTGATGCAGTCTAAGCATTTGGGTGCAAGGCGCGCCGCATCCCTTCCTTTTACGATGATGACAAAGTCGTCTGCATAGCTGAGCAGCCTGAAGTGTTGTGGGAGTTTCAGCCTCATTATTTATTCCATTAAACAGTTAAAGAGAAGGGGGCTGAGAATGTCTCCTTGCGGTGTACCATTTTCATGTCTTTTGTTTTCAGAGAATGTGCCATGAAGTTTTACTCTTGCTTCTCTGTTTATGAGACAGTTTCTAGTCCAGGAGAGCAGGTTGCCTTTGACCTCTTTGTCGATGAGGCAGCAGAGAATAGCTGGGGCTTTAGCCAGTTCAAAGGCATTTTCGAGGTCCAGGAATATCAGTATTCCTGGTCTGTCGTTCAAATGGGTTAACAGAGTGGTAATACATTCCACTGTGCCAACCCCTCTTCTATAGGCATACATGTGCTGGTGCAGTTTAGACATTTTCCACTCAAGTCTGTTGTGTCATTCTGTCAGCCGTCTTGGCGGCACAGCTTTGGAGAGAGATGGACCTTGGATTAGCTGGATGTTTGGGTTTTGCGACTAAAAACTGATTGATTGATGAAGATTAAGCCACCCAAAAGGTGGCACGGGCATGGATAGCCCGTAAGTGGTGGCCCTTTGGAGCCATTACCAGTATCATTAGCTGATACTGGAGATCTGTGGAGGTGCGGCTGCACCCTGCGTGGCGGGAGATGTCTCCGACTAAAAACTGATTGATTGATGAAGATTAAGCCACCCAAAAGGTGGCACGGGCATGAATAGCCCGTAAGTGGTGGCCCTTTTGAGCCATTACCAGTATCAAGAGCTGATACTGGAGATCTGCGGAGGTGCGGCTGCACCCTGCGTGGCGGGAGATGTCTCCTGTGACTAAAAACTGTCTTGCTGCATAATATGTATCCGAGGATGAGGTGAAGGTGATGTGGTGAATGAGATGAAATGAAGAAGCTTATAGGTTTTCTTACGGGCTATTCATGCCCGTGCCACCTCTTGGGTGGCTTAATCTTCATCAATAACTCATAGGTTTACTGTATCCTGTCATTCTCCTGTTTGCTCGTGGGCTGGAGCAGTGTGCTGAGTGTTCCGTCGTGTTCTAGAAGTTGGCAGAGTGTAATGTGGTGGTAGTTGGCTATTGATGCGTGGCTTGGTGTGCTTTATGTATAATGTCTCGCCCATGTCCAGTCTTCTGTTGTCTCTGTATCTATTGACTATATTGGTGAAGTTTGTGAGTATATCTCTGGCGATGGTCTGGTTATGTATAGAGATTATATGTTCTTTTATAGAACCTTGTTGCTTGTTCATTGTTAGGCGTCTTGGAAGGGATGTTGTTGTCTTGTCTATATATTGAATTCGTTGCGAATGACAGTCCCCAAGAGGGTATGTGAAGGCACAGTCGGCATTCGTCTCTTTCAAGGGGTTTTGTATGATTTTGGTAGAGTTCTTCACGAGGAAGTTGGCAGTCTTCTTGCTTATGTAGTATATTATTCAATCAATCTTCTGGTTGGTGTCAGTAAGGGTCACATTTTTATCAATAAGGATTTTTTCCAGGACCCTCTCTTCCGTTTTGTGAGTCCTGGAGAAGTTCCTGAAGAATATTTTAATAGTAGGGATCGATGATGTAGTGTTGTCTGCTGTATCTGAAGTCGCATGGCGGCTCACCTTCCTTTTGATGATTTTCTCGACATATTCATTAGAGTATCCATTTGCCGTACTCTACCGTGTAAGGTGAGTATCTATCAGGGTACTCACTCTTAGCAGTAAAGCTGGACGGTAGAGCGACGGTCTAGCTTCATGCAGGTCGGTGTTCAATCCCCCGACCGTCCAAGTGGTTGGGCACCTTTTCTTTCCCCCCGTCCCATCCCAAATCTTTATCCTGAATCCTTCCCAGTGCTATATAGTCGTAATGGCTTGGCGCTTTCTTCTGATAATTCCCTCCCTCCCTCCCTCCCTTAGTGTAGACTGCAGTGTTAAAGCCATCATACCTTTCCGAGACTTACATCTAGGAAAGGTAGTCTTAGCCACTCTCAACCTCGTTAGTGAGCCTTAGCACTGAACTTCGTTCGAATACATCCTTATGCCGCAGCAGTGCTCAATATCAGGTTCCTGCAGGAACATGTCTCCTACATATCTACATTATACACGCTGCTTTAGACCCATGTCAACAAGGACTTTCTGCTCGATGATAATCATGTAAAAATTAGCAAATAAGACACCAAAGGGAGGGAGCCACAGCAACGCCGTCTAGTTGCTTATACATGCGCCCATCAGGACTGAGGAAGGGTGCCTACTGGGTACATGCTTCCAGTAGCTGCCTAAGTGTGCCTTCTGGGATGTCAAGGGGAAGTATAAGCTGGATTACGATAATCTCTGTCCATCATCACTCCAACAGTCTCGTCCACGGCCACACTGATGAACAGGAACGCCACATCAGCGAGGCTCTCACTCCTCATGCCCGCGACCCCCGCAAGAAGCCAACAAATTCCATTGGAGACCTAAGGCTTGTGGTACATATGGAGATAGTAAAGAGTTGAGTCGCTTAACCTGTCTGTAGGTGGGCGTAGGTGGGCTAATTATGGTTCGAGGTGGGTGTTAAGGTATGTGGGCCTTGACAGTTCCATATGCTTATCCAGGTGTGTTCGCTCCAGTAGCTTCCGGCAGGTAAAGTCCAAGTATTTTGGCATTGACACTTTCAACCAATCTGTTTATAGTCAGAAGTGTCGTATATTGTCTTAAGAAGTGTTGATTAGCCCCAGTATACAATAACATTGACTCAAACATGTGTTACAAAGAATCAAGTGGTATAGCCGGCTGCGACCCGCATGCTCCACTCGGCTACAGATTGAAATATTGTGCCCAGTTATGCAAATAGAGAATTGAGTCGACTAGCAACAGAGTTGAATTGGGCATCCGGTTTCCAATGAATAATCAGTGACGATTTGTGGTTCTTTGTAATTTGTCATTTGGTAACCGAGTGATCATATTATATATGCCACTAACTATTTACCCCACAGAAACACACGAGGGTTTAAGCCCACGCCAAGGACGTGGTAGAGTGAAGGATTAATTTATCATGTGCCATAATATCTTTATATTGATACAAATTATATTGAATTTATTCTAATTAATTAAAATCTTTATGGTGATATATTAGGCGGTCACTACAAGCACCCAGGGACGAGTCACAGTACAAGCACCCAGGGACGAGTCACACAACAAGCTCCCAGGGACGAGTCACAGTACAAGCACCCAGGGACGAGTCACACTACAAGCTCCCAGGGACGAGTCACACTACAAGCTCCCAGGGACGAGTCATACTACAAGTTCCCAGGGACGAGTCACACTACAAGCTCCCAGGGACGAGTCACACTACAAGCTCCCAGGGACGAGTCACACTACAAGCTCCCAGGGACGAGTCACACTACAAGCTCCCAGGGACGAGTCACACTACAAGAACCCAGGGACGAGTCACACTACAAGCTCCCAGGGACGAGTCATACTACAAGTTCCCAGGGACGAGTCACATTACAAGCTCCCAGGGACGAGTCACACTACAAGCTCCCAGGGACGAGTCATACTACAAGCACCCAGGGACGAGTCACACTACAAGCTCCAAGGGACGAGTCACACTACAAGCACCCAGGGACGAATCATACTACAAGCACCCAGGGACGAGTCACACCACAAGCTCCCAGGGACGAGTCATACTACAAGCACCCAGGGACGAGTCACACTACAAGCTCCCAGGGACGAGTCCCACTACAAGCTCCCAGGGACGAGTCACACTACAAGTTCCCAGGGACGAGTCACACTACAAGTTCCCAGGGATGAGTCACACTACAAGCTCCCAGGGACGAGTCAGACTACAAGCACCCAGGGACGAGTCACACTACAAGTTCCCAGGAACGAGTCATACTACAAGCACCCAGGGACGAGTCACACTACAAGTTCCCAGGGACGAGTCATACTACAAGCACCCAGGGACGAGTCACACAACAAGCACCCAGGGACGAGTCACACTACAAGCTCCCTGGGACGAGTCACACAACAAGCTCCCAGGGACGAGTCACACTACAAGCTCCCAGGGACGAGTCATACTACAAGCACCCAGGGACGAGTTACACTACAAGCTCCCAGGGACGAGTCACACTACAAGCTCCCAAGGACGAGTCATACTACAAGCACCCAGGGACGAGTCATACTACAAGCACCCAGGGACGAGTCATACTACAAGCACCCAGGGACGAGTCACACTACAAGCTCCCAGGGACGAGTCACACTACAAGCACCCAGGGACGAGTTACACTACAAGCTCCCAGGGACGAGTCATACTACAAGCACCCAGTGACGAGTCACACTACAAGCTCCCAGGGACGAGTCACACTACAAGCACCCAGGGACGAGTCATACTACAAGCACCCAGGGACGAGTCACACTACAAGCACCCAGGGACGAGTCACACTACAAGCACCCAGGGACGAGTCACACTACAAGCACCCAGGGACGAGTCACAATACAAGCTCCCAGGGACGAGTCACAATACAAGCTCCCAGGGACGAGTCATACTACAAGCTCCCAGGGACGAGTCACACTACAAGCACCCAGGATCGAGTCATACTACAAGCTCCCAGGGACGAGTCACACTACAAGCTCCCAGGGACGAGTCATACTACAAGCACCCAGGGACGAGTCATACTACAAGCACCCAGGGACGAGTCATACTACAAGCACCCAGGGACGAGTCATACTAAAAGCTCCCAAGGACGAGTCACACTACAAGCTCCCAGGGACGAGTCACACTACAAGCTCCCAGGGACGAGTCATACTACAAGCACCCAGGGACGAGTCACACTACAAGCTCCCAGGGACGAGTCACACTACAAGCTCCCAGGGACGAGTCATACTACAAGCACCCAGGGGACGAGTCATACTACAAGCACCCAGGGACGAGTCATACTACAAGCACCCAGGGACGAATCATACTAAAAGCTCCCAGGGACGAGTCATACTAAAAGCTTCCAGGGACGAGTCATACTACAAGCACCCAGGGACGAGTCATACTAAAAGCTCCCAGGGACGAGTCATACTACAAGCACCCAGGGACGAGTCACACTACAAGCACCCAGGGACGAGTCACACTACAAGCTCCCAGGGACGAGTTACACTACAAGCTCCCAGGGACGAGTCACACTACAAGCTCCCAGGGACGAGTCATACTACAAGCACCCAGGGACGAGTCATACTACAAGCTCCCAGGGACGAGTTACACTACAAGCACCCAGGGACGAGTCACACTACAAGCTCCCAGGGACGAGTCACACTACAAGCTCCCAGGGACGAGTCACACTACAAGCACCCAGGGACGAGTCACACTACAAGCTCCCAGGGAAGAGTTACACTACATGCTCCCAGGTGTTGGATATTTCCAACATCGAATACAGCATTGTTGTATTCTCATTACTTATTACTAACCATACTTAATATTGTAGTAAGTAAAATTAACAACTCGTAGAATTCTCCTGTACTAATAATTCATCTGTGCATTAGGCTAGAATTCTCACGTCACCTGACGCCAGTATTGCGTCAGATTTCTTTACAGTAAAACACATTATATTCAATTTGTGTGAGAATTAAATACGATTCTCCATAATTAAAGCATTCTGTATGGCAAATGATTGCAGACGAATTGTTCTCTAACTAAAAGCCGAATAGAGCGTTAGAATTATACCGTCTACCTCGCGATAGTGTTAACGTCATCAATGAATGCCATGGGGAGACATTAATTCCTCTCCCTTATATATTTACTATTCTTAAATCGGTAAATAATAATATTTCGTTCCTCTAAATAATAAACCCGTCCAGTCTTTAGAGTTTCAAGCGCGAATGCGAGAAATATTAATGTTCGTGACAATAATTTGTGTTATGAACGTCGACTCGGCGTGGGTTGGAGGGATGCCATCCCCTTCAGTTGGTGAGTCGGTACGTACGCGGACACGTGCAGAGCCGAAAGGAAGCAAAGCTGCGCTTACCGTACTCATAAGAACACGCCATTGCCCAGCAAATAGGGCAAGTGTGTCCATCCACAGATAAAAGCCGCCACTGTGAGGTGTGAACGACCTTGCAGATAATATCTTCAACTAGTGCTGGTGTTAAATAAGGGACCCCTAGACTTGGTTCCTGACGACACGTGATCAGCCAGCTTGAAACGCATCAATCCAGGATAGGTTCACCGGAGCCTGGGATGCGAAATTACGGCAATCTTAATACTTATACAGTGCCCACAGCTAAGTACCCTTTATTTGATGCATCATTTACAGGTTTAATAATAGCGGGGTGATTGTTCGTCACGCGGCGAGATAACACCTAATAACAGGTGATTAGAATTCCATCTGTAGATATCAATAATCTTGAATATGAATAGAGTAGTTAAATCAATTGCTACTGGTAGTTATTTATCTTGCAGCTCGAGAGACGAATTCCTCATGCTGTCTTCTCCATGTTAATCGTGCCCTTCGTCAGTATGCCAGACTTGGAGATTAAGAGGACTTCCATAGTTATCCAAAGGAATCTACTACCAGCTAAGTCTTATTTCTTTTTATCCACATTCTTGCAATTTGATACATTCAGAATGTTCAACATAATGTGTGATTTACTGTAACTCATTACTATGCTCATATTCATGTTCTTCTTTATATGAATGATATTATATTCAGCATTATTTATAGGATTAGATTATTATTAATTGAATTAGTGAACGAACCACACTGATTCCTGGACGTACTGACCTCCAGTAATAACCCCCCAATGTAGGTGTTTGAGGTTTGTTTCTTTAATAATACAGCCCATTAATTATTCTTATGATCATACTTTCTAGTCATATCCATAGTCACTGGTTTTCTCTAGAAATTTATCTAATGATCTGAAATTCTCAGTTTCCCTCTTTACTTTAAAAGCGGGTGGTCCTTCGTAATTTAATTTACTACTTTAATTATTAATTAATCAGAATCAAGCCCAAATATCCCACACCAGGGACGAGTTACACTACAAGCTCCCAGGGACGAGTCACACTACAAGCTCCCAGGGACGAGTTACACTACAAGCTCCCAGGGACGAGTCATACTACAAGCACCCAGGGGACGAGTCATACTACAAGCACCCAGGGACGAGTCATACTACAAGCACCCAGGGACGAGTCATACTAAAAGCTTCCAGGGACGAGTCATACCACAAGCACCCAGGGACGAGTCATACTAAAAGCTCCCAGGGACGAGTCATACTACAAGCACCCAGAGACGAGTCACACTACAAGGACCCAGGGACGAGTCACACTACAAACACCCAGGGACGAGTCATACTACAAGCTCCCAGGGTCGAGTCACACTACAAGCTCCCAGGGATGAGTCACATTACAAGCTACCAGGGACGAGTCATACTACAAGCACCCAGGGACGAATCACACTACAAGCACCCAGGGACGAGTCACACTACAAGCTCCCAGGGACGAGTCACACTACAAGCACCCAGGGACGAGTCACACTACAAGCTCCCAGGGACGAGTCACACTACAAGCACCCAGGGACGAGTCACACAACAAGCACCCAGGGACGAGTCACACAACAAGCACCCAGGGACGAGTCACACTACAAGCTCCCAGGGACGAGTCACACTACAAGCTCCCAGGGACGAGTCACACTACAAGCTCCCAGGGACGAGTCACACTACAAGCTCCCAGGGACGAGTCACATTACAAGCTCCCAGGGACGAGTCACACTACAAGCTCCCAGGGACGAGTCACACTACAAGCACCCAGGGACGAGTCACACTACAAGCACCCAGGGACGAGTCACACTACAAGCTCCCAGGGACGAGTCACACTACAAGCACCCAGGGACGAGTCACACTACAAGCACCCAGGGACGAGTCACACTACAAGCTCCCAGGGACGAGTCACACTACAAGCACCCAGGGACGAGTCACACTACAAGCACCCAGGGACGAGTCACACTACAAGCTCCCAGAGACGAGTCACACTACAAGCTCCCAGGGACGAG
>NC_091154.1:25875388-25900388 GCF_040958095.1 Procambarus clarkii | reverse complement strand
ACTTTCTCTAGGAATTCATTCAATAGCTGTTTGTAAACATGTTTCTGTTGCTGCATTATTTCTTATACTTGGTGAGCGGAGCGTGAAGAGCCATAGCCTCTGATGTTCGTACAGTGGAGAGTCTGGCTGTGGCGCCTCTACTCTTTACTCTGTATATTCTGCACTCTCTACCATATCTTTCACTCCGGTGAGTTCTTATTTTAGTGAACATATTTGTGACGTGTTTGTGGGAGATGGGAAGGGTGTGTGTATAAGGGAAAGGGGGAGGGTGTATGTGTGTAGAGGGAGAGGGGGAGGGTGTATGTGTGTAGAGGGAGAGGGGGAGGGTGTATGTGTGTAGGGGGAGATGGGAGAGGGTATATGTGTGTAGGGGGAGATGGGAGAGGGTGTATGTGTGTAGGGGGAGGGTGTATGTGTGTAGAGGGAGAGGGGGAGGGTGTATGTGTGTAGGGGGAGATGGGAGAGGGTGTATGTGTGTAGGGGGAGATGGGGGAGGGTGTATGTGTGTAGGGGGAGATGGGGGAGGGTGTATGTGTGTAGAGGGAGAGGGGGAGGGTGTATGTGTGTAGGGGGAGATGGGAGAGGGTGTATGTGTGTAGGGGGAGATGGGAGAGGGTGTATGTGTGTAGGGGGAAATGGGGGAGGGTGTATGTGTGTAGAGGGAGAGGGGGAGGGTGTATGTGTGTAGGGGGAGATGGGAGAGGGTGTATGTGTGTAGGGGGAGATGGGGGAGGGTGTATGTGTGTAGAGGGAGATGGGGGAGGGTGTATGTGTGTAGGGGGAGATGGGAGAGGGTGTATGTGTGTAGAGGGAGAGGGGGAGGGTGTATGTGTGTAGGGGGAGATGGGGGAGGGTGTATGCGTGTAGAGGAAGATGGGGGAGGGTGTATGTGTGTAGAGGAAGATGGGGGAGGGTGTATGTGTGTAGGGGGAGATGGGAGAGGGTGTATCTGTGTAGGGGAGATGGGGGAGGGTGTATGTGTGTAGGGGGAGATGGGGGAGAGTATACGTGTGTAGAGGAAGATGAGGGAGGGTGTATGTGTGTAGAGGGAGATGGGGGAGGGTGTATGTGTGTAGGGGGAGATGGGGGAGGGTGTATGTGTGTAGGGGGAGATGGGGGAGGGTGTACGTGGGCTGTGAGCATGTTTTACGGTGTCGTAGAACAGAGTTCTTCAAACATTTTCGTCCGTGACTTAGTGTAGTTGACAGTAACAACGACCCACGGGCATGTATCACGTACACTTGCAGGTTACCACCTTCCACATCTCTTATAAACTGAAACGCTATATGATACATAATATTCTTACCCGTATGATACATACATACATACATCATACACATACATACATACATACATACATACATACATACATACATACATACATACATACATACATACATACATACATACTAGGGAATTAAACCTCACGTCACTGAGAGACAGAAGAGTTAGAGGGGACATGATAACCACATACAAGGTTCTCAGAGGAATTGATAGGGTAGATAAAGACAGACTTTAACACAAGGGGCACACGCACTAGGAGACACAGGTGGAAATTGAGTGCCCAAATGAGCCATAGAGACGTTAGAAAGATTTTTTTCAGTGTCAGGGCAGTAGACAAATGGAATGCATTAGGCAGGGATGTGGTGGAGGCTGACTCCATACACAGTTTCAAGTGTAGATATGATAGAGCCCAGTAGGCTCAGGGATCGGTACACCTGTTGATTGACGGTTGAGAGGCGGGACCAAAGAGCCAGAGCTCAACCCCCGCAAGCACAAATAGGATGAGTATGGGGTGCATAATAAACTAGAAGCCTCCGGCGGCAACAATCATATACGAAAACTCTTGAATAAAAACAAAAGCACGAGTTTAATAACATGTTTATATTCTGGAGCCGATGTCTGGTACTATACCAAATGTTTATGAATTGGACCAGGTGTTTATATTCCGGAAGAGATTTTTATAGAATTGATCAGGTGTTTATATACTGGGCGAGGTGTTTAATTGCTGGAGCTGGTGTCGCTGAACACAGATTATTGTCTCAAATTAGAAGTTCATACAAGGTTCATAGAAGGTGGCCATGGCGGGCCGGGGGGCCATGGCGGGCCGGGTGGCCATGGCGGGCCGGGTGGCTGCCATGGCGGGCCGGGTGGCCATGGCGGGCCGGGTGGCTGCCATGGCGGGCCGGGTGGCTGCCATGGTGGGCCGGGTGGCTGCCATGGCCCATCATGGCCCACATGGATGTCACACACCTCATCGTGAGATGAGACCGGAAGCGACATTTTGCGACAATCTAAGCCATGGTCAGGTGACCAAATGGGGGTTTTGGGCAAGTTGAATAAATACTGACACAAGCAAGTGGCAGGTTACGGGCTGCCACTTGCGGCTCTTTAATAATTGTAAATAAAGCTGCCATAGATTGAGAAAAGATGGACAGGTTCGTAAGTGCTTGAGTAACTGCTTCATGAATCTGGCCACAGGACCTCCGTCCGGGGGTCTCAGCCGGCATAGCTGAGATTGGTGCCACATGTCCAAGCTGGTGCTTCACACACCCCAGGGTGAAGGTGGACGAGTGAGTAGCATGTGGGAGTATGAGTGAGTAGCATGTGGGAGTATGAGTGAGTAGCATGTGGGAGTATATGAGTGAATAGCATGAAGAAGCATACGAGTCACTAACATTGGCTGGTAAAATGAGAATAAAGGAAAGTCTCTGGAGATTAGAGATAGTGTGTTTAGGACTTGGGTGTGACCAGCGGGTGGTGATGGGTGTGACCAGCGGGTGGTGATGGGTGTGACCAGCGGGTGGTGATGGGTGTGACCAGCGGGTGGTGATGGGTGTGACCAGCGGGTGGCGATGGGTGTGACCAGCGGGTGGTGATGGGTGTGACCAGCGGGTGGTGATGGGCGTGACCAGCGGGTGGTGATGGGTGTGACCAGCGGGTGGTGATGGGGATCTCGGGTTGTGACTCCGGGTGGAGCTGTGGCTGGTGTACATAGTGTTAAATGTCGTGTACATAGTGTTAAATGTCGTGTACATAGTGTTAAATGTCGTGTACATAGTGTTAAATGTCGTGTACACAGTGTTAAATGTCGTGTACATAGTGTTAAATGTCGTGTACACAGTGTTAAATGTCGTGTACATAGTGTTAAATGTCGTGTACACAGTGTTAAATGTCGTGTACACAGTGTTAAATGTCGTGTACACAGTGTTAAATGTCGTGTACATAGTGTTAAATGTCGTGTACACAGTGTTAAATGTCGTGTACATAGTGTTAAATGTCGTGTACACAGTGTTAAATGTCGTGTACATAGTGTTAAATGTCGTGTACATAGTGTTAAATGTCGTGTACATAGTGTTAAATGTCGTGTACACAGTGTTAAATGTCGTGTACATAGTGTTAAATGTCGTGTACACAGTGTTAAATGTCGTGTACATAGTGTTAAATGTCGTGTACACAGTGTTAAATGTCGTGTACACAGTGTTAAATGTCGTGTACACAGTGTTAAATGTCGTGTACATAGTGTTAAATGTCGTGTACACAGTGTTAAATGTCGTGTACATAGTGTTAAATGTCGTGTACACAGTGTTAAATGTCGTGTACATAGTGTTAAATGTCGTGTACACAGTGTTAAATGTCGTGTACACAGTGTTAAATGTCGTGTACACAGTGTTAAATGTCGTGTACACAGTGTTAAATGTCGTGTACATAGTGTTAAATGTCGTGTACACAGTGTTAAATGTCGTGTACATAGTGTTAAATGTCGTGTACATAGTGTTAAATGTCGTGTACACAGTGTTAAATGTCGTGTACACAGTGTTAAATGTCGTGTACATAGTGTTAAATGTCGTGTACACAGTGTTAAATGTCGTGTACATAGTGTTAAATGTCGTGTACACAGTGTTAAATGTCGTGTACACAGTGTTAAATGTCGTGTACATAGTGTTAAATGTCGTGTACACAGTGTTAAATGTCGTGTACATAGTGTTAAATGTCGTGTACATAGTGTTAAATGTCGTGTACACAGTGTTAAATGTCGTGTACATAGTGTTAAATGTCGTGTACATAGTGTTAAATGTCGTGTACATAGTGTTAAATGTCGTGTACATAGTGTTAAATGTCGTGTACACAGTGTTAAATGTCGTGTACATAGTGTTAAATGTCGTGTACATAGTGTTAAATGTCGTGTACATAGTGTTAAATGTCGTGTACATAGTGTTAAATGTCGTGTACACAGTGTTAAATGTCGTGTACATAGTGTTAAATGTCGTGTACATAGTGTTAAATGTCGTGTACACAGTGTTAAATGTCGTGTACATAGTGTTAAATGTCGTGTACACAGTGTTAAATGTCGTGTACATAGTGTTAAATGTCGTGTACATAGTGTTAAATGTCGTGTACACAGTGTTAAATGTCGTGTACATAGTGTTAAATGTCGTGTACACAGTGTTAAATGTCGTGTACATAGTGTTAAATGTCGTGTACACAGTGTTAAATGTCGTGTACATAGTGTTAAATGTCGTGTACATAGTGTTAAATGTCGTGTACACAGTGTTAAATGTCGTGTACATAGTGTTAAATGTCGTGTACATAATGTTAAATGTCGTGTACACAGTGTTAAATGTCGTGTACATAGTGTTAAATGTCGTGTACATAGTGTTAAATGTCGTGTACACAGTGTTAAATGTCGTGTACATAGTGTTAAATGTCGTGTACATAATGTTAAATGTCGTGTACACAGTGTTAAATGTCGTGTACACAGTGTTAAATGTCGTGTACATAGTGTTAAATGTCGTGTACACAGTGTTAAATGTCGTGTACATAGTGTTAAATGTCGTGTACACAGTGTTAAATGTCGTGTACACAGTGTTAAATGTCGTGTACATAGTGTTAAATGTCGTGTACATAGTGTTAAATGTCGTGTACATAGTGTTAAATGTCGTGTACATAGTGTTAAATGTCGTGTACATAGTGTTAAATGTCGTGTACACAGTGTTAAATGTCGTGTACATAGTGTTAAATGTCGTGTACATAGACTGAATATATTGTTTAGCTCCTCGATGTGTTTAGTTTATCTCTGTGTTTCTTGCCAATCTGGTGGCCTCATTTTGGAAGGCCTGGTGCATGCTGATGACATACCTGATCAATAAATTTTAATATATCTATACTGAGACATATTGAGACACTGCATCTAGAATATTAGCACAGCATTGTCTATTTACTGGATCAGTTTGTTTATATACTTGAGCAAGATTCAATATGCTGGACCAGTTGTTTATATATAGATATATATATATATATATATATATATATATATATATATATATATATATATATATATATATATATATATATTATTAAATATGACCGAAAAAGTAAGATTAATAATTCTAACACGAATTTTCTCAATCTTTCGTACATTTCTTTTCACTGTTGGAGGTAAATCAAAAATCAATTCTCCAAAATTCAGGGCTCCATTAAGGAACATATAATCTCTTCCCACAACCAAACCATCGCCAGAGAAATCCTAGTAAACAACACAGAAATCATCGATAGATACAGTGATAGCAGGCGGCTTGACGTTTGCGAGGCACTACACATCAAGAAGTCAACACCAGCAATCAACAGCCAATTAATGCACAACTATATTCTACCCACCTCAAGACTCCGCTCCAATATAGAAGCATCAAGAAATATGGACCAATAGGCTTTCTACAATCACTTCTATTCAATACCCAATGTTTCGTGTTCTGTCTTGTGTTGATGAAATTAATACCCTATTAATGCCACCTCTTGTTCTGTCTTGTGTTGATGAAATTAATACCCTATTAATGCCACCTCACCCCATCCACCTCTCTCAAATGTAGATATAAAATCGGAGATGCGTAAGTTCTATTCAGTTGTGTATTTGTAAACTAAAGTCTTTGAAAATGTAATAAGTTTTACGAAACGCGCTCGTGTCGCGTCAGACTAGAAATAAAAAATGAATTTTGGAGAATTGATTTTTGATTTACCTCCAACAGTGAAAAGAAATGTACGAAAGATTGAGAAAATTCGTGTTAGAATTATTAATCTTACTTTTTCGGTCATATTTAATAATATATGTCTACAGGAAAGACTGCTACCAAAATATATATATGTATATATATATATATATATATATATATATATATATATATATATATATATATATATATATATATATATATATATATATATATATATATATATATATATATATATACTATGCTAAAGATGGGTTAAAACAGCTGTTTCTAACGTGAAGTTTTGATAAACTATTTTAAAGTCTTGCTATACCTGCTCTGAAAACTGTCTGCATGTCCCTATAATAATTGGCAATTGTTGACAATTCTGTGGTAAACTTATCCAATTAGTCAGACCTCCTTGATGTGAATCAAGCTAGACTCGGTGAAGGAACTCAGAAGTCTATATAAACGGTTTAACATAAAATAGTTGTTTATCAGGGAGAAACAAAGAGCTTCTGGCAAGACAATGTTTTACAGCAACACTTTCTGCTCGAACCTGGAAACGTTTCCGAGTGGGACCAACCGCAAGGCTTGTTTCGTATGCACGCTCGTGGGCCAGCGGGCAGCGGCAGCCATTCTCACGTTTACCTTCCTTTTGTTTCCATAAGGCTTTTAAATAACGGAACAACGCTCAGGGATGAATGAGATATGGTAATTCGTTGTTCTTTAGCCCCGGTGACAACCCAAAGGTTGTTAGCGTGATGGTGGAAGAGAGACGACAATATGTAGCGGCGCACCACTCACCCCACACATAAAGGCAAGGGGCTGACCACCTCCAGGTGTGTAACGTAAATACCAATCTGGACAGAACCATTAAACAGGGAGACAGCTGAGACAATGAACTATTTACTGACCCAGCCCACCGCGTGGACAGCAAGGCTGCCCCTCACCAGCCCATCGCTAAGACGGGAAGCCTGTCCCTTCACCAACCCACCACCAGGACAGGGAGGCTGGCATTCACCAACCCACCACTAGGACGAGCAATCAAGGTGAGTCTCACCTGTGTATTAAGGCGAGTTTCATCTGAGAGAGAAAGGGAGTGTGTGTGTGCGTGTGTGTGTATGCAGGTTCGAGCATTGACTCTTGATCCTGCAGACACAAATCTGTGTGTGTACTCACCTATTTACCTATTTGTGCTTGCAAGATCGAGCATTGACTCTTGGATCCCGCCTTTCCAGCCATCGGTTGTTTACAGCAATGACTCCTGTCCCATTTCCCTATCATACCTAATTTTAAAAGTATGAATAGTTTGCTTCCACAACCTGTTCCCCAAGTGCATTCCATTTTTCCACTACTCTCACGCTAAAAGAAAACTTCCTAACATCTCTGTGATTCATCTGAGTTTCCAGTTTCCACCCATGTCCCCTCGTTCTGTTATTATTACGTGTGAACATTTCATCTATTTCCACTTTGTCAATTCCCCTCAGTATTTTATATGTTCCTATCATATCTCCTCTCTCCCTTCTTTTCTCTAGTGTCGTATCTTATCTTGAGGTTATCTTGAGATGATTTCGGGGCTTTTAGTGTCCCCGCGGCCCGGTCCTCGACCAGGCCTCCACCCCCAGGAAGCAGCCCGTGACAGCTGACTAACACCCAGATACCTATTTTACTGCTAGGTAACAGGGGGCATAGGGTTAAAGAAACTCTGCCCAATGTTTCTCGCCGGCGCCTGGGATCGAACCCAGGACCACAGGATCACAAGTTCCGCGTGCTGTCCGCTCGGCCGACCGGCTCGTAAGGTTCAGTTCCCTTAGACGCTCTTCATATCCCATCCCTCGTAACTCTGGTACAAGCCTCGTCGCAAACCTCTGAACCTTCTCCAGTTTCCTTATGTGTTTCTTCAGGTGGGGGGCTCCATGATGGCGCGGCATACTCTAAGACTGGTCTCACGTAGGCAGCGTAAAGCGCCCTAAAAGCCTCCTCATTTAGGTTTCTGAATGAAGTTCTAATTTTCGCCAGTGTAGAGTACGCTGCTGTCGTTATCCTATTTATATGTGCCTCAGGAGTTAGATTAGGTGTCACATCCACTCCCAGGTCTCTTTCTCGAATCGTTACAGGTAGGCTGCTCCCCTTCATTGTGTACTGTCCCTTTGGTCGCCTATCACCTGATCCCATTTCCATAACTTTACATTTACTGTTATGTGTGTGTGTGTGTGTGTGTGTGTGTGTGTGTGTGTGTGTGTGTGTGGGAGGGAGTTTGTGAGTGGTATAAACCATGCAGATTGCCTCATCCTCACTCATCATGAACTCATTTCACGATACAATCTACAAATAATTTTTCAATTCCTAATTCTCTTCGCGGCCACCATGATTACAGTGATCCAGAGCCCGACCCATGATCGCTGGCCACAATGTCCTTTGGCTCGGTGCTCGAATGATATTTGACGAGCAATGAAATACACCCAGAAGCTGAGTCAATACACCCTGAAGCTGAGTCAGTACACCCTGAAGCTGAGTCAATACACCCTGAAGCTGAGTCAATACACCCTGAAGCTGAGTCAATACACCCTGAAGCTGAGTCAGTACACCCTGAAGCTGAGTCAGTACACCCTGAAGCTGAGTCAATACACCCTGAAGCTGAGTCAATACACCCTGAAGCTGAGTCAATACACCCTGAAGCTGAGTCAATACACCCTGAAGCTGAGTCAATACACCCTGAAGCTGAGTCAATACACCCTGAAGCTGAGTCAATACACCCTGAAGCTGAGTCAGTACACCCTGAAGCTGAGTCAATACACCCTGAAGCTGAGTCAATACACCCTGAAGCTGAGTCAATACACCCTGAAGCTGAGTCAATACACCCTGAAGCTGAGTCAATACACCCTGAAGCTGAGTCAATACACCCTGAAGCTGAGTCAATACACCCTGAAGCTGAGTCAATACACCCTGAAGCTGAGTCAATACACCCTGAAGCTGAGTCAATACACCCTGAAGCTGAGTCAATACACCCTGAAGCTGAGTCAATACACCCTGAAGCTGAGTCAATACACCCTGAAGCTGAGTCAATACACCCTGAAGCTGAGTCAATACACCCTGAAGCTGAGTCAATACACCCTGAAGCTGAGTCAATACACCCTGAAGCTGAGTCAATACACCCTGAAGCTGAGTCAATACACCCTGAAGCTGAGTCAATACACCCTGAAGCTGAGTCAATACACCCTGAAGCTGAGTCAATACACCCTGAAGCTGAGTCAATACACCCTGAAGCTGAGTCAATACACCCTGAAGCTGAGTCAATACACCCTGAAGCTGAGTCAATACACCCTGAAGCTGAGTCAATACACCCTGAAGCTGAGTCAATACACCCTGAAGCTGAGTCAATACACCCTGAAGCTGAGTCAATACACCCTGAAGCTGAGTCAATACACCCTGAAGCTGAGTCAATACACCCTGAAGCTGAGTCAATACACCCTGAAGCTGAGTCAATACACCCTGAAGCTGAGTCAATACACCCTGAAGCTGAGTCAATACACCCTGAAGCTGAGTCAATACACCCTGAAGCTGAGTCAATACACCCTGAAGCTGAGTCAATACACCCTGAAGCTGAGTCAATACACCCTGAAGCTGAGTCAATACACCCTGAAGCTGAGTCAATACACCCTGAAGCTGAGTCAATACACCCTGAAGCTGAGTCAATACACCCTGAAGCTGAGTCAATACACCCTGAAGCTGAGTCAATACACCCTGAAGCTGAGTCAATACACCCTGAAGCTGAGTCAATACACCCTGAAGCTGAGTCAATACACCCTGAAGCTGAGTCAATACACCCTGAAGCTGAGTCAATACACCCTGAAGCTGAGTCAATACACCCTGAAGCTGAGTCAATACACCCTGAAGCTGAGTCAATACACCCTGAAGCTGAGTCAATACACCCTGAAGCTGAGTCAATACACCCTGAAGCTGAGTCAATACACCCTGAAGCTGAGTCAATACACCCTGAAGCTGAGTCAATACACCCTGAAGCTGAGTCAATACACCCTGAAGCTGAGTCAATACACCCTGAAGCTGAGTCAATACACCCTGAAGCTGAGTCAATACACCCTGAAGCTGAGTCAATACACCCTGAAGCTGAGTCAATACACCCTGAAGCTGAGTCAATACACCCTGAAGCTGAGTCAATACACCCTGAAGCTGAGTCAATACACCCTGAAGCTGAGTCAATACACCCTGAAGCTGAGTCAGTAATATCCTGCCTCAGTTTGATCAACAACATCCTCCCTCAAGCTCAGTCAATGATACACTGTCTCAAGCTTGGTCACTGTCATTGTCTCCCAAGCTTGGTTAAAGATATACTGGCTCAGAATTATCAATAACAAACTCTCTCTCAAGCTTGGGCAATAAATACACTCATTCAACACTTTGGCATTGACAGTATTCGTCAAACTTGGTCTATCACTCAAAGTAAGTGGATGATATACTCTCGCAAGCTTTGTTAATGATATACTCTCGCAAGCTTTGTTAATGATATACTCTCGCAAGCTTTGATAATGATATACTCTCGCAAGCTTTGTTAATGATATACTCTCGCAAGCTTTGTTAATGATATACTCTCGCAAGCTTTGTTAATGATATACTCTCGCAAGCTTTGTTAATGATATACTATTCATGCTTGCAGACTTTGAGTCACAATAACGAGGCTGAACATAGGACCAAACCACACATCAGAAAATGGAGAAACAATGAAGTTTTAGTCCGTCCTGGACCGTTATCAAGTGGTATGGTCCGTCCTGGACCGTTATCAAGTGGTATGGTCCGTCCTGGACCGTTATCAAGTGGTATGGTCCGTCCTGGACCGTTATCAAGTGGTATGGTCCGTCCTGGACCGTTATCAAGTGGTATGGTCCGTCCTGGACCGTTATCAAGTGGTATGGTCCGTCCTGGACCATTATCAAGTGGTATGGTCCGTCCTGGACCATTATCAAGTGGTATGGTCCGTCCTGGACCGTTATCAAGTGGTATGGTCCGTCCTGGACCGTTATCAAGTGGTATGGTCCGTCCTGGACCGTTATCAAGTGGTATGGTCCGTCCTGGACCATTATCAAGTGGTATGGTCCGTCCTGGACCGTTATCAAGTGGTATGGTCCATCCTGGACCGTTATCAAGTGGTATGGTCCGTCCTGGACCGTTATCAAGTGGTATGGTCCGTCCTGGACCGTTATCAAGTGGTATGGTCCGTCCTGGACCGTTATCAAGTGGTATGGTCCGTCCTGGACCGTTATCAAGTCGTGTGATGGGCCAGGATCACAAGATAACGGTCCAGGACGGACCGAAACATCATCGTTTCTCCATTTTCTGATGTGTGGTTTGGTCCTATGTTCAGCCTCGTTATTGTGACTCAAAGTCTGCAAGCTTGAATAGTGTATCAGAATGTGGCAATGATTGGGCAAGTAGAACTCAGATTGAACTTGCAGGCATATATCGTGCTCTGCCGTGTACGAAACGCTTTGCGTAATAGTGGCTTTAGGCATTGTATGTACTAGCTCTACCTATAAGTCAACCAATCTTTGTAAAAATTTATTGTATGTATGTACCTTACCTAAATAAACATTTTATTTTATTTTATTTTATTTTTAGAGTGACCAGTGGCACGAGTTGTGTTTCGACCGTGTTATTCATGATATCTATTGCCCATGTTCTGCCTCGAAGGATATCGTGAAGTAAAGGTTGAAGCAGGAGTCGGTGGTGCATTGTCTCACTCAGAGAGAGTTTCATTCGTTCTATCTCGCTTCGATTAAATATTAGGGTGAGTTGAAATGATTGTTAGTGGCGAATTTCGAAATTTCTTTTGCCTTAATCTCGGGGTGATATTGTCTCTGGGAATGACGTCCACTCACTTTTGATGAGTGAAAATGCATGATGAGTGAAAATGTTCCTCAAAGCTTCATTAGCGATATAGTGCCCAACCTCAAGCTTAATCAGCGCCTTATCCTCTCAAAGCTTGGTCAACATTATATTGCCCCAAGCTTGGTCATTGGCATTGTCCCTCAAGCTTAGTCAATAATATTCCCCTCAATATTGGTAATGACATTGTCCCTTAATCATGGTCTGTGTTATATTCCTTTACGTTTGGTTTACAATCATATGCTCCCTAAAGCTTGGCCAATCATATACTCCCGCCTGCTTGGTCAACGACATGCACCTTCAAGCTTAGTTAAAGGCGAACTCCATGAAATCTGGTTAAATCTCCAACTACATACACGTTAATACATATAACCTTCTCTCGTTAGCCTCCACAAACACAGACGCCACCCACATAATCATTTTAATCACGGAAGTTATAACGAAAAAATCGCATTTGCAGGATAATAAGAGCGGTGGTTAATACAAGAGCAAATAATAGATTCCACGAGGAACCGCAGAGGGCTGGGACGCGGCACCGCACGCAGACACACCGGCAGGCAGCTCCTAATGCTGGAGTAGGCTGCAGACGGACAGGCTGGCAAGCAGGCAGGCAGGCAGATAAACATCAAATATACCAATCAACAGATCATGCATGAGGTTTTTCGTGTGTAGGAGGGGGGGTAGGAAGGCCAGGGGGGGGTAGGAAGGCCACGGGGGAGGGGGTAGAAAGGCCAGGGGGGGAGGATGGCCAGGGGGGGGTAGGAAGGCCAGGGGGGGTAGGAAGGCCAGGGGGGGGGTAGGAAGGCCAGGGGGGGTAGGAAGGCCAGGGGGGAGGGGGTAGAAAGGCCAGGGGGGGAGGGGGGGAGGATGGCCAGGGGGGGGCCAAGATTATCAAGCATTCTTTCTTCAGTTCGACAATTCAACAACAAAATATGATGGCTTCTGAGGCCGGGCGAGGTGGAGGAGGGATGCTTGATGGCCCGGGCTGACAGCTGGACGGGTGGCCTCAGGGAGGAATGACAGCCCACACCAACAAATTGGCAGACAGTAGGGTGAAGGGCAGCAACAGTGATCCCCGATCTCGTAGGTAGAGTGGAGTGACGGAAGGAGTGACTGGTTCTCCCACCTGGAAGGCACAGTCATGGGGTGGGGGGGGGGGGAAACAAGGAGTGACAGGTCCACTCAGCCGGCAGACGCAGAGGGGGGAGCAAGGAGTGACAGGTCCACCCAGCCGGCAGACACAGAGGGAGGGGGAGGGGAAGGATTTTTTTTTTTTACCACAGACGTGGCCACACATTTACAATGCTAACCAGCATATATACATTTTCTTCTGTCCTCCATGGACAGGGTTAGAGATCTATTAAACATATAGTTCAGGGATTTATTGAACAATCAACCACAGACGGCGATTGTAGCGCTTTTAAAATGCTAAGCTAACCCTCTGACAGGATGAGATAGCTGATAGAGAAGCTAGTGTGCAATTAAGCACTTAACCACTGAAGGTGATTAAGATGCTTTTACTAGCTCAGGTTATATAGTTACAACACATACATACATTGTATAATTGATACATTACATGCTCAATCTAGGGTACTTAAGTCCACTATATCATCAAGTGTTCCAGTACTCATATAGTAGTTACAGAGTTCAACATACCTCAGCCCAGGAGGGCGATAGATAGTCATTGTTGGACATTCTACAATATAATGTTCAAGAGAGTGCATGTTTTCTCTTTCACAAAGTTGACACATTGTGTACTCGACATTTGGGTTTTGAGAAAACTGCCAGATACGTCTCGGGAGACGGGAAGGAGTGACGGGTCCTCCCAGCTGGCAGACGGAGAGGGGGGGGGGGTGAGGAGTGACGGGTCCTCCCAGCTGACAGACGGAGAGGGGGGGGGTGAGGAGTGACGGGTCCTCCCAGCTGACAGACGGAGAGGGGGGGGGGGTGAGGAGTGACGGGTCCTCCCAGCTGACAGACGGAGAGGGGGGGGGTGAGGAGTGACGGGTCCTCCCAGCTGACAGACGGAGAGGGGGGGGGGTGAGGAGTGACGGGTCCTCCCAGCTGACAGACGGAGAGGGGGGGGGTGAGGAGTGACGGGTCCTCCCAGCTGACAGACGGAGAGGGGGGGGGGTGAGGAGTGACGGGTCCTCCCAGCTGGCAGACGGAGAGGGGGGGGGTGAGGAGTGACGGGTCCTCCCAGCTGGCAGACGGAGAGGGGGGGGTGAGGAGTGACGGGTCCTCCCAGCTGACAGACGGAGAGGGGGGGGGGGTGAGGAGTGACGGGTCCTCCTAGAAGGGAGAAATGTATGCAGGAAAACAGGCTCTTGGGTAATACATGTATTTCTATATTTAATGGTGCATGAACTCCCGACGTGTTGGAGATAATGGGAATGTTCCGTGCCGGCGTCTGCCACAGGTGTGTGGGGCGCTAGGTGTACACGTGTGTGCTGTCAGGTGTGCGTGTCTGTGTGTGTGTGTTGTCAGGTGTGCACGTGTGTGTGTGTTTGTGTTTATTATCAGGTATATGTGTGTATTCATCTAGTTGTATTCACCTAATTGTGCTTGCGGGGGTTGAGCTCTGCTCTTTCGGTCCGCCTCTCAACTGACAATCAATTAACTGTTACTAACTACTATTTTTGTTCTGTTATTATTTTGCAAGTGGTGATCATATCCCCTCTTTTTCTTGTATCTTTAAGTTTTCTTGTATCTTTTTTATATGATCACCACTTACAAAATGTTAATATTTTGTAAGTGGTGATCATATCCCCTCTTATTCTTGTATCTTTTAAGTTTTGACGTGTTTAACGCCTCTAATCTCTCCTCGTAACTCTTGTTTTTCAGTTCCGGAAGCCAGCTTGTAGCATGCCGTTGCACCTCTTCCAATTTACTTATGTGCTTCTTAAGATTTGGGCACCATACAACTGCTGCATATTCCAATTTTGGTCTCACAAAAGTCATGAACAGTTTTTTTAGTATTTCACCATCCAAGCAAGTCTGAAGTTGGAAAGCGACGCATACGCTCCTCTCACAATGTTCTTTATGTGTTCCTCTAGCGAACAGCTTATTATCCAAAAATCACCCCCCAGGTCTCGTTCTTTATTAGAGATCTGTAATTCCTTTCCATATAATTTGTACGTTGTGTGTGGTTAATTTCCTAGCACTTATTTTATCTACATCAATTTGAAGAGCATTACAATCGTCTCCGTCTCAAATCTTCCCCAGCAACTTAGCATCATCTGCAAACATGTTAAAATTATTCTGTATTCCTTCTGGTAGATGGTTCATGTAGACGATGAACATTACTGATGCAAGAACTGAGCCCTGTGGTACTCCGCTAGTAACACTCCTCCAGTCAGATTGTCTCTGATTACCGCCCTCATCTGTCTTAGGTAAAAAAAAAATTCATCCATGTCAGAAGTCTCCCTGTCACCCTTTCAAGGTGTGCGAGTGTTGTCAGGTGTGCGAGTGTGTATGCTGTCAGGTGTGTGTGTGTGTGTTGGCACGTGGCGAGTGTATATGTTGCACGTGTGTGTGTGTGTGTGTGTTGGCACGTGGCGAGTGTATATGTTGCACGTGTGTGTGTGTGTGAGTGTGTGTGTGTGTGTGTGTGTGTGTGTGTGTGTGTGTGTGTGTGTGTGTGTGTGTGTGTGTGTGTGTGTGTGTGTGTGTACTCACCTATTTGTACTTACCTATTTGTGCTTGCGGGGGTTGAGTTCTAGCTCTTTGGTCCCTCCTCTCAACTGTCAGTCAACAGGTGTACAGGTTCCTGAGCCTATTGGGCTCTATCATATCTACACTTGAAACTGTGTATGGAGTCAGCCTCCATGTGTGTGTGTGTGTGTGTGTGTGTGTGTGTGTGTGTGTGTGTGTGTGTGTGTGTGTGTGTGTGTGTGTACTCACCTAGTTGTGCTTGGGGGGTTGAGCTCTTGCTCTTTGGTCCCGCCTCTCAACAGTCAATCAACTGGTGTACAGATTCCTGAGCCTACTGGGCTCTATCATATCTACATTATAAACTGTGTATGGAGTCAGCCTCCACCACATCACTGTCTAATGCATTCCACCTGTTAACTACTCTGACACTGAAAAAGTTTTTCTAACGTCCCTGTGGCTCATGTGGGTACTGAGTTTCTACCTGTGTTCCCTTGTTCGTGTCCCACCCGTGTTAAACAGTTTATCTTTATCTACCCTGTCAATTCCTCTGAGAATTTTGTAGGTAGTGATCATGTCTCCTCTTACTCTTCTGTTTTCCAGTGTCGTGAGGTGCATTTCCCGCAGCCTTTCCTCGTAACTCAAGCCTCTTAGTTCTGGGACTAGCCTAGTGGCATACCTCTGAACTTGTTCAAGCTTCGCCTTGTGCTTGACAAGGTACGGGCTCCATGCTGGGGCCGCATACTCCAGGATTGGTCTTACATATGTGGTATACAAGATTCTGAATGATTCCTTACACAGGTTCCTGAAGGCTGTTCTGATGTTAGCCAGCTTGCATACACCGCTGATGTTATTCTTTTTATGTGGGCTTTACACACATTAGCCTACCTAACCTAACCTAACCTAACCTTACCTACCTGATGCAACCTAACCTAACTTAATGTAACTTACCTAGCCTCACCTACCTAACTTAACTTTTCTAACCTCACCTACCCGATTTAACCTAACCTATTGTAACTTACCTAACCCAACTTACCCAACTTAGGGAGCCGATGGCTGGGCGGACAGAACACTGGACGCGTGTTCCTGTAGTCCCGGGTTCGATCCCAGGCGCCGACGAGAAACAATGGACAGAGTTTCTTTTCACCATGATGCCCCTGTTACCTAATAGTAAATAGGTACCTGGGAGTTAATCAGCTGTCACGGGCTGCTTCCTGGGGCTGGAGGCCTGGTCGAAGACCGGGCCGCGGGGACACTAAGCCCCGAAATCATCTCAAGATAACCTGAAGATAACCTAACCTCACCTACCTAACCCAACTTACCTAACCTCACCTACCTGATGTAACTTAACATAACTTCCATAACTTACTTAACCTAACTTACATAATTTAGCTAGCCGAACCTACCTAACTAAACTTACACAGCTTATTTCAAGCAGCATCTTATTCTCTCTTATCATATTCTTACCAGACACACTCTTTCACACTTACAGTAACACACTAGCACTCTCATATTACTATCGCAAACATATACAGACTTACATAAAATACTCGTAACAAATTCACTTTTGCATAAATTGCATCAATACGCAACATATCTGTCACAATCTCATCTACACACCTGTTTACATTTTGATTTACACCGGTTGATTGACAGTTGAGAGGCGGGACCAAGGAGACGAAGCTCAACCCCCGCAAGCACAATTAGGTGAGGTGAGTACATGCAGTTTCATTCACAAACTTGCATGAACTTCTATAAATACACAAACAAACAAAGACTTGAAGGCAAATGTTCATTTCACTACACATACAAACTCCTCCTTATATACGTAACATGTAGAAACTTTCACATATAATTATATTCACAAATTTGTAGAAAAAAGTCAGATATAAGCCCCTATGCCTAGTTCCAGTTCAGAGAGGTAGGAATTACGAGGAAAGACTAAATGAGATGATCTTTATAACCCCTGGAATGAAGACAAAACACGGAAGACATGATTACCACATAAAAAATTCTCAGAGGACTTGACAGGTGAAGACAAAGGGGCCGAATATTTAGCCTTAACGTACGAGCAACGGGACACGGATGGACACGAAGCACCGATATGAACCAACGACTAGACAAGTGTTTCATTGCCAGGAAAGAGAACAATTACAAGGTGAATAAGCTAAGGAACAAATATATATATATATATATATATATATATATATATATATATATATATATATATATATATATATATATATATATGTCGTACCTAGTAGCCAGAACGCACTTCTCGGCCTACTATGCAAGGCCCGATTTGCTTAATAAGCCAAGTTTTCCTGAATTAATATATTTTCTCTAATTTTTTTCTTATGAAATGATGAAGCTACCCATTTCATTATGTATGAGGTCAATTTTTTTTATTGCAGTTAAAATTAACGTAGATATATGACCGAACCTAACCAACTCTACCTAACCTAACCTAACCTATCTTTATAGGTTAGGTTAGGTTAGGTAGCCGAAAAAGTTAGGTTAGGTTAGGTAGGTTAGGTAGTCGAAAAACAATAAATTCATGAAAACTTGGCTTATTAGGCAAATTGGGCCTTGCATAGTAGGCTGAGAAGCGCGTTCTGGCTACTAGGTACGACATATATATATACATTATATATTATAATACGTCCAACCACTACTTTCTTTCTAGCAGCCACTTACCCTGAAGCTTCTCGTTTCCACCAACTACCTCATAACATCCTCACAACACATTTTATATAACACTCTCATACTACGCTTTAAGTGCACTTTGATACAAAGACACTTGCACTCCAGCCACCACTTACTCTCACCACTTGCACTCCAGCCACCACTTACTCTCACCACTTGCACTCCAGCCACCACTTACGCTCACCACTTGCACTCCAGCCACCACTTACTCTCACCACTTGCACTCCAGCCACCACTTACTCTCACCACTTGCACTCCAGCCACCACTTACTCTCACCACTTGCACTCCAGCCACTTAAGAGTTGGCCTGGCGGTCCCGCTGAGTTAATTAGCCCTCGCTGGGCTCGGGTTATATATCGATTGAGTCTGAAATATTTGTCAACACCTCGGCTGGCCGGCTTAGTCCCCCCCCCCACTCCTGGTCCCCTCCTCTCCCCCCTATTCCCTCCCCTAACACCATTGAGTCTCCCCCTAACTACCCATCTTCCCCTTAACCCCTCCTACTATCCCTCCACCCCTGATCACCCCCCCTTCCCCCGACCCCTACACCCCCTCCCACCAGTCCCTCATCCCTAAAAACCTGCCCCCTGACGCTTTTACAGCTTTCTGATCGACGATAACTCGGTTGGGCGTCCCTGATTACCTGGGCTTAACCCGCCTGGAGCGCTGTAGAGCCGCCACCGACCTTATGTCCACTGAGAATAGAGTCCAAAATGATGGGTGAAGATGTGTTGAGGTGTATGGGAGTGTGTCCTCCACGGAGGTGATGACGTAGGGAGTGATGGAGGGGGAGGTGGGGGAGGAGGATGGGTAATGAGTCTCCTCCACCTGCCTTACTCATTATTAGGTCCTCATTGCCGCAATAAACGGACCAAATGACTCCGATGCGGTCCGGACCTCGCTCCAGCGACCGACCTTATTATTAAGACCGGTTTACAGCCCTGGAGGACGCCTGGCGCGCCTCCTAATTGTTGGTCGAGACCTGCTTGGTCGTCGACCACACCACCACCAGGCCCCGGGTGTTGGAGGGGCGGTGTTGGAAGCCCCGGGTGTTGGAGGCCACGGGTGTTGGAGGGGCGGAGTTGGAGGCCCCGGGTGTTGGAGGCCACGGGTGTTGGAGGGGTGGTGTTGGAGGCCACGGGTGTTGGAGGGGCGGAGTTGGAGGCCCCGGGTGTTGGAGGCCACGGGTGTTGGAGGGGTGGTGTTGGAGGCCACTGGTGTTGGAGGCCCCGGGAGTTGGAGGGGCGGTGTTGGAGGCCACGGGTGTTGGAGGGGAGGTGTTGGAGGGGCGGTGTTGGAGGCCACGGGTGTTGGAGGAGCGGTGTTGGAGGCCCCGGGTGTTGGATGCCCCGGGAGTTGGAGGAGCGGTGTTGGAGGGGCGGTGTTGGAGGCCACGGGAGTTGGAGGCCCCGGGTGTTGGAGGGGTGGTGTTGGAGGCCCCGGGTGTTGGAGGCCCCGGGTGTTGGAGGCTCCAGGTGTTGGAGGCCCCGGGTGTTGGAGGGGCGGTGTTGGAGGCCCCGGGTGTTGGAGGGGCGGTGTTGGAGGCCACGGGTGTTGGAGGCCCCGGGTGTTGGAGGGGCGGTGTTGGAGGCCCAGGGTGTTGGAGGCCACGGGTGTTGGAGGCCCCGGGTGTTGGTGGCCACGGGTGTTGGAGGCCCCGGGTGTTGGAGGCCACGGGTGTTGGAGGCCCCGGGTGTTGGAGGGGCGGTGTTGGAGGGGCGGTGTTGGAGGCCACGGGTGTTGGAGGGGCGGTGTTGGAGGCCACGGGTGTTGGAGGCCCCGGGTGTTGGAGGCCACGGGTGTTGGAGGCCCCGGGTGTTGGAGGCGCCGGGTGTTGGAGGAGCGTTGTTGGAGGCCCCGAGTGTTGGAGGGGCGGTGTTGGAGGCCACGGGTGTTGGAGGCCCCGGGTGTTGGAGGGGTGGTGTTGGAAAGGCGGTGTTGGAGGCCACGGGTGTTGGAGGCCCCGGGTGTTGGAGGCCACGGGTGTTGGAGGCCCCGGGTGTTGGAGGAGCGTTGTTGGAGGGCCCGAGTGTTGGAGGGGCGGTGTTGGAGGCCACGGGTGTTGGAGGCCCCGGGTGTTGGAGGGGTGGTGTTGGAGGCCCCGAGTGTTGGAGGGACGGTGTTGGAGGGGCGATGTTGGAGGGGCGGTGTTGGAGGCCACGGGTGTTGGAGGCCCCGGGTGTTGGAGGCCACGGGTGTTGGAGGCCCCGGGTGTTGGAGGCGCCGGGTGTTGGAGGAGCGTTGTTGGAGGCCCCGAGTGTTGGAGGGGCGGTGTTGGAGGCCACGGGTGTTGGAGGCCCCGGGTGTTGGAGGGGTGGTGTTGGAAAGGCGGTGTTGGAGGCCACGGGTGTTGGAGGCCCCGGGTGTTGGAGGCCACGGGTGTTGGAGGCCCCGGGTGTTGGAGGAGCGTTGTTGGAGGGCCCGAGTGTTGGAGGGGCGGTGTTGGAGGCCACGGGTGTTGGAGGCCCCGGGTGTTGGAGGGGTGGTGTTGGAGGCCCCGAGTGTTGGAGGGACGGTGTTGGAGGGGCGATGTTGGAGGGGCGGTGTTGGAGGCCACGGGTGTTGGAGGCCACGGGTGTTGGAGGGGTGGTGTTGGAGGCCCCGAGTGTTGGAGGGGCGATGTTGGAGGCCCCGGGTGTTGGAGGGGCGATGTTGGAGGCCCCGGGTGTTGGAGGGGCGGTGTTGGAGGCCACGGGTGTTGGAGGCCCCAGGTGTTGGAGGAGTGGTGTTGGAGGCCCCGGGTGTTGAAGGCCCCGGGTGTTAGAGGAGCGGTGTTGGAGGCCCCGAGTGTTGGAGGCCACGGGTGTTGGAGGGGCGGTGTTGGAGGCCCCGGGTGTTGGAGGGGCGGTGTTGGAGGCCCCGGGTGTTGGAGGGGTGGTGTTGGAGGCCACGGGTGTTGGAGGCCACGGGTGTTGGAGGCCCCGGGTGTTGGAGGCCCCGGGTGTTGGAGGCCCCTGGTGTTGGAGGACCCTGGTGTTGGAGGCCACGGGTGTTGGAGGCCCCGGGTGTTGGAGGCCCCGGGTGTTGGAGGCCCCTGGTGTTGGAGGCCCCGGGTGTTGGAGGCCCCGGGTGTTGGAGGCCCCGGGTGTTGGAGGCCCCGGGTATTTCAGGCCCCGGGTGTTGGAGGCCCCGGGTGTTGGAGGCCCCGGGTGTTGGAGGCCCCGGGTGTTGGAGGCCACGGGTATTGAAGGCCACGGGTGTTGGAGGCCACGGGTGTTGGAGGCCCCGGGTGTTGGAAGCCCCTGGTGTTGGAGGACCCTGGTGTTGGAGGCCCCGGGTGTTGGAGGCCCCGGGTGTTGGAGGCCCCGGGTGTTGGAGGACCCTGGTGTTGGAGGCCCCGGGTGTTGGAGGCCCCGGGTGTTGGAGGCCCCGGGTGTTGGAGGCCCCTGGTGTTGGAGGACCCTGGTGTTGGAGGCCACGGGTGTTGGAGGCCCCGGGTGTTGGAGGCCCCGGGTGTTGGAGGCCCCTGGTGTTGGAGGCCCCGGGTGTTGGAGGCCCCGGGTGTTGGAGGCCCCGGGTGTTGGAGGCTCCGGGTATTTGAGGCCCCGGGTGTTGGAGGCCCCGGGTGTTGGAGGCCCCGGGTGTTGGAGGCCCCGGGTGTTGGAGGCCCCGGGTATTGAAGGCCACGGGTGTTGGAGGCCACGGGTGTTGGAGGCCCCGGGTGTTGGAAGCCCCTGGTGTTGGAGGACCCTGGTGTTGGAGGCCCCGGGTGTTGGAGGCCCCGGGTGTTGGAGGCCCCGGGTGTTGGAGGACCCTGGTGTTGGAGGCCCCGGGTGTTGGAGGCCCCGGGTGTTGGAGGCCCCGGGTGTTGGAGGCCCCGGGTGTTGGAGGCCCCTGGTGTTGGAGGCCCCGGGTGTTGGAGGCCCCTGGTGTTGGAGGCCCCGGGTGTTGGAGGCCACGGGTGTTGGAGGCCCCGGATGTTGGAGGCCCCGGGTGTTGGAGGCCACGGGTGTTGGAGGCCCCAGGTGTTGGAGGCCCCGGGTGTTGGAGGCCCCGGGTGTTGGAGGCCCCGGGTGTTGGAGGCCCCGGGTGTTGGAGGCCACGGGTGTTGGAGGCCCCAGGTGTTGGAGGCCCCGGGTGTTGGAGGCTCCGGGTGTTGGAGGCCCCGGGTGTTGGAGGCCCCGGGTGTTGGAGGCCCCGGGTGTTGGAGGCCCCTGGTGTTGGAGGCCCCCGGGTGTTGGAGGCCCCTGGTGTTGGAGGCCCCTGGTATTGGAGGCCCCGGGTGTTGGAGGCCCCGGGTGTTGGAGGCCCCGGGTGTTGGAGGCCCCGGGTGTTGGAGGCCCCTGGTGTTGGAGGCCCCGGGTGTTGGAGGCCCCGGGTGTTGGAGGCCCCGGGTGTTGGAGGCCCCGGGTGTTGGAGGCCCCGGGTGTTGGAGACCACGCGTGTTGGAGGCCCCGGGTGTTGGAGGCCCCGGGTGTTGGAGGCCCCGGGTGTGTGAGGCCCCGGGTGTTGGGGCAAGTGAATCTACCAAAAGTTGGCGTGTGATAGAGCTTGAGGGTCTCCAAGGTTTGAGGGTCTCCATGGGTTGAGGGTCTCCATGGGTTGAGGGTCTCCAAGGGTTGAGGGTCTCCATGGGTTGAGGGTCTCCATGGGTTGAGGGTCTCCAAGGGTTGAGGGTCTCCATGGGTTGAGGGTCTCCATGAGTTGAGGGTCTCCATGGGTTGAGGGTCTCCATGGGTTGAGGGTCTCCATGGGTTGAGGGTCTCCAAGGGTTGAGGGTCTCCATGGGTTGAGGGTCTCCATGGGTTGAGGGTCTCCATGGGTTGAGGGTCTCCATGGGTTGAGGGTCTCCATGAGTTGAGGGTCTCCATGGGTTGAGGGTCTCCATGGGTTGAGGGTCTCCATGAGTTGAGGGTCTCCATGGGTTGAGGGTCTCCATGGGTTGAGGGTCTCCATGGGTTGAGGGTCTCCATAGGTTGAGGGTCTCCACGGGTTGAGGGTCTCCATGGGTTGAGGGTCTCCAAGGGTTGAGGGTCTCCATGGGTTGAGGGTCTCCATGGGTTGAGGGTCTCCATGGGTTGAGGGTCTCCAAGGGTTGAGGGTCTCCATGGGTTGAGGGTCTCCATGGGTTGAGGGTCTCCATGGGTTGAGGGTCTCCATAGGTTGAGGGTCTCCACGGGTTGAGGGTCTGCATGGGTTGAGGGTCTCCATGAGTTGAGGGTCTCCATGAGTTGAGGGTCTCCATGGGTTGAGGGTCTCCATGAGTTGAGGGTCTCCATGAGTTGAGGGTCTCCATGGGTTGAGGGTCTCCATGGGTTGAGGGTCTCCATGAGTTGAGGGTCTCCATGAGTTGAGGGTCTCCATGGGTTGAGGGAAAGTAGCCATAAAAGCAAAGGTCCTGATGAAGAATTGATATCGATTTCGCTGTTATCGGTGGAGGATAGCGACTCAGTGGCCTGGTACTAGCCTGGATGGTCAGTAGACTTAAAGCGGGACGCACAAACAATGGTACCAAAGGTGCACCCATAAATGTAACCGTAACGTCAACTAATTATCTGACCTTAGGGCTTATAAATGGCAGCACCTTTGTCCCCCAAAAAATAATGACAAAACCCGAAGATTGGAAGATTTATACAATGAAACAACCATGTATTACTAATTAATATTTTGTACTTTAGGGTATTCATTAGTTTACATTTAACAGCCGAAAAGAACAAATTATTAAAAAATTAATTGACTTTATGCTTATAAAAGAAGTATGCTTGAGTGCCTGCCTGACCTGAGACCTGAGTATGAGGACCTGAGTATGAGGAATATATGAAGAACTTTTGGATCACAATTTGTGGCAGTACGAGATTGTGAGCGCTGAAATGGTATTTTAATTTCCCAAGGGTCTATGAGGTCTATAACAGAGGGTCTATAACACTAGGAGGCTACGGCAGGCACACTTGATAAGTCAGCCTGGAAATGGTTAGGTTAGGTTCAGTTATGTTAGGCTATGTTATCTTAAGTTAGTTTAAAAAAGTCGGTTCTTTTTTATTACTAGCTGTTCAAAAATCATTGGTAGCCGAGGCAATATCCCCAAAGACCCGACAGCACTCGGGGTCAGAGTACGACTCGCTAGGGGGTTTTCAGCTCCTGGCGGTCTAAGGTTCGAACCCTCTCAGGAGGAAGAGTTTTGCTAATACATATTATATATATATATATATATATATATATATATATATATATATATATATATATATATATATATATATATATATATATATATATATGCACAACTATATTCTACCCACTTCAAGACTCCGCACCAATATAGAAGCATCAAGAAATATGGGCCAATAGGCCCATTGCAGTTACTTCCATTCTTCCCTTTAACTTACCCAATATTATACCCATTGTTTCGTGTTCTGTCTTGTGTTGAAAGTTTGTTTTCACCTCATCCAAAACTGTTGTAACATTTCACCTCACCCAAATGCAGGTATAAAAAATCGAAGCTGTTTTAAACTCTGTTCAGTTATAGTTGTGTGTGTGTAAACTAAAGTCTTTGAAAATGTAATAAGTTTTACGAAACGCGTTCAAGTGTCGCGTCAGACTAGAAATAAAAATGAATTTTGGAGAATTGATTTTTCAGTTACCATCAACAGTGAAAAAGAATATTAGAAACATTGAGAAAATTCGTGTTAGAATTATTAATCTTACTTTTTTGGTTATATTTAATAATATATATATATTATATATATATATATATATATATATATATATATATATATATATATATATATATATATATATATATATATATGACAATGTCA
>NC_091154.1:25750388-25870388 GCF_040958095.1 Procambarus clarkii | reverse complement strand
GGATAGGGAGGAGGCACTTAACTACAGACCCGTATCACTGACAAGCATCCCCTGCAAAATACTTGAAAGAATAATTAGGCTAAGACTTGTTGAGCACCTGGAGAGCATTGGGTTTGTAAACAAGCACCAACATGGGTTCTGGACAGGGAAATCATGCCTAACAAACCTTTTAGAATTCTATGATAAAGTAACAAGGATAAGGCAGGACAGAGAAGGCTGGGCAGACTGCATATTTCTTGACTGCCAAAAGGCCTTTGATACGGTACCGCACATGAGACTGCTATACAAACTTGAGAGGCAGGCAGGAGTAAGCGGAAAGGCCCTAGTATGGGTGAAGAACTACCTAACAGGAAGGAGCCAGAGGGTAATGGTAAGGGGCGAAAAGTCGGACTGGCGAACAGTAACAAGTGGAGTACCTCAAGGATCGGTGCTGGGACCAATCCTCTTTCTAATTTACGTAAATGATATGTTTACAGGAGTGGAATCATACATGTCAATGTTTGCAGATGACGCAAAATTAATGAGAAGAGTTGTGACAGACGAGGATTGTAGGATCCTCCAAGAGGACTTACACAGGCTGCAGAGATGGTCAGAGAAATGGCTACTGGAGTTTAACACCAGTAAATGTAAAGTTATGGAAATGGGATCAGGTGACAGGAGACCAAAGGGACAGTACACAATGAAGGGGAACAGCCTACCTGTAACGATTCGAGAAAGAGACCTGGGAGTGGATGTGACACCTAATCTAACTCCTGAGGCACATATAAATAGGATAACGACAGCAGCGTACTCTACACTGGCGAAAATTAGAACTTCATTCAGAAACCTAAATGAGGAAGCTTTTAGGGCGCTTTACACTGCTTACGTGAGACCCGTCTTAGAGTATGCCGCGCCATCATGGAGCCCCCACCTGAAGAAACACATAAAGAAACTGGAGAAGGTTCAGAGGTTTGCGACGAGGCTTGTCCCAGAGCTACGAGGGATGGGATATGAAGAGCGGCTGAAGGAACTGAACCTTACGACACTAGAGAAAAGAAGGGAGAGAGGAGATATGATAGGGACATATAAAATACTCAGGGGAATTGACAAAGTGGAAATAGATCAAATGTTCACACGTAATAATAACAGAACGAGGGGACATGGGTGGAAACTGGAAACTCAGATGAGTCACAGAGATGTTAGGAAGTTTTCTTTTAGCGTGAGAGTAGTAGAAAAATGGAATGCACTTGGGGAACAGGTTGTGGAAGCAAATACTATTCATACTTTTAAAACTAGGTATGATAGGGAAATGGGACAGGAGTCATTGCTGTAAACAACCGATAGCTAGAAAGGCGGGATCCAAGAGTCAATGCTCGATCCTGCAAGCACATATAGGTGAGTACATATAGGTGAGTACACACACACACACACACACACACACACACACACACACACACACACACACACACACACACACACACACACACACACACACACACACACACTCACACACACACACACACACACACACACACACACACACACACACACACACACACACTCACACACACACACACACACACAGGCGGGAGTGAGCGGAAAGGCCCTTGCATGGGTAAGGAACTACCTAACAGGAAGGAGCCAGAGGGTTAGGGTAAGGGGCGAGAAGTCGGACTGACGAACAGTAACTAGTAGAGTACCTCAAGGATCGGTGCTGGAATCAATTCTATTTTTAATATACGTTAACACATGTTTACATGAATAGTATCCTACATGTCGATGTTCGCGGATGACGCAAAGTTGATGAGAAGAGTTGTGACAGATGAGGATTGCAGGATCCTCCAAGAGGACTTGAACAGGTTGTCGAGATGGTCAGAGAAATTGCTACTGGAGTTCAACGCGAGCATATGTAAAGTTATGAAAATGGGACTAGGTGATAGGAAACTAAAGGGACAGTACACAATGAAGGGGAACAGCCTACCTGTGACGACGCGTGAAAGAGACCTGGGCGTGGATGTAACACCTAATCTAACTCCTGAGACACATATAAATAGGATATTGACAGCAGCGTACTCTACACTGGCAAAATTTAGAACATCATTCTGGAAACCTAAGTAAGGAGGCATTTAGGGCGCTTTACACTGCCTACGTGAGGCCAGTCTTAGAGTATGCCGCCCCATCATGGAGTCGCCACCTGAAGAAACACATAAGGAAACTGGAAAAGGTTCAGAAGTTTGCAACGAGACTCGTCCCAGCGTTACGAGGGATGGGGTATGGAGAGCGCCTGAAGGAACTGAGTCTTACGACACTAGAAAAAAGAAGGAAGAGGGGGATATGATAGGAAAGTATAAAATACTCAGGGGGATTGACCGACTGGACATAGACGAAATGTTCACACGGAATAGTAACAGAACGAGGGGACATGGATGGAAGCTGGAAACTCAGATGAGTCACAGAGATGTTAGGAAGTTTTCTTTAAGCATGAGAGTAGTGGAAAAATGGAATACACTTAAGGAACAGGTTGTGGAAGCAAATTCTTTTCATAATTTTAAAACCAGGTATGATAGGGAAATGGGACAGGAGTCATTGCTGTAAACAACCGATGGCTCAAAAGGCGGGATCGAAGAGACAATGCTCGATTCTGCAGACACAAATACGTGAGTACACACACACACACACACACACACACACACACACACACACACACACACACACATCCAGGAATGGATCTGGACTACTAATTATGGGAGACTTCAACCATGGGAAGATAGATTGGAAGAACAGAGACCCACATGGAGGACCAGAAATATGGAGGGCTAAGCTGCTGGACGTGGCAACAAGAAACTTTCTAAGTCAGCACATCAAAGAACCAACAAGAATGAGAGGAGAAGATGAACCAGCAATGTTTGATTTGATATTTACCCTAAATGAGTGGGATATAAGAGAAGTTAAGATGGAAGCGCCCTTGGGAATGAGTGACCACAGTGTATTGAACTTTGAGTACCTGGTAGAGCTAGGACTTATCTCCCCCAAAAAAGAACTAGGAATCAAAAGGCTGGCATACCGAAAGGGAAATTATGAACAGATGAGAAGTTTCCTAAGTGAAATACCTTGGGACACAGACCTCAGAGATAAGTCTGTACAGGGTATGATGGACTATGTTACCCAAAAGTGTCAGGAGGCAGTAAACAGGTTCATCCCGGCCCAAAGGGAAAAATCCGAGAAGCAACAGAAGAATCCATGGTATAATAGGGCATGTATGGAAGCGAAGAAACTGAACAAAAGGGCGTGGAGGAACTTCCGGAATAACAGAACACCAGAAAGCAGAGAGAGATACCAGAGAACCAGGAATGAGTACGTCAGAGTGAGAAGAGAAGCAGAGAAAAGTTTTGAAAATGATATAGCAAACAAAGCCAAGACCGAACCAAAGCTACTCCACAGTCACATCAGAAGGAAAACAACAGTGAAAGAACAGGTATTGAAACTTCGAACAGGCGAGGACAGGTATACAGAGAATGACAGAGAGGTGTGTGAAGAACTCAACAAGAGGTTCCAGGAGGTCTTCACAATAGAACAAGGTGAGGTCACTGTTCTAGGAGAAAGGGAGGTAAACCAGGCGGCCTTGGAAGAGTTCGAAATTACGAGAGAGGAGGTCAAGAGACACCTGCTGGATCTGGATGTTAGAAAGGCTGTTGGTCCAGACGGGATCTCACCATGGATACTGAAAGAGTGTGCAGAGGCACTTTGCTTGCCACTCTCCATAGTGTATAGTAAGTCACTGGAGACGGGAGACCTACCAGAAATATGGAAGACGGCGAATGTGGCCCCAATATACAAAAAGGGCGACAGGCAAGAGGCACTGAACTACAGGCCAGTGTCCTTGACTTGTATACCATGCAAGGTGATGGAGAAGATCGTGAGAAAAAACCTGGTAACACATCTGGAGAGAAGGGACTTCGTGACAAATCGCCAACATGGGTTCAGGGAGGGTAAATCTTGCCTTACAGGCTTGATAGAATTCTACGATCAGGTGACAAAGATTAAGGAAGAAAGAGAGGGCTGGGCGGACTGCATTTTCTTGGATTGTCGGAAAGCCTTTGACACAGTACCGCATAAGAGGCTGGTACATAAGCTGGAGAGACAGGCAGGTGTAGCTGGTAAGATGCTCCAGTGGATAAGGGAGTATCTAAGCAATAGGAAGCAGAGAGTTACGGTGAGGGGTGAGACCTCCGATTGGTGTGAAGTCACCAGTGGAGTCCCACAGGGCTCTGTACTCGGTCCTATCTTGTTTCTGATATATGTAAATGATCTCCCAGGGGATATCGATTCATTTCTCTCAATGTTTGCGGACGATGCTAAAATTATGAGAAGGATTAAAACAGAAGAGGACTGTTTGAGGCTTCAAGAAGACCTAGACAAGCTGAAGGAATGGTCGAACAAATGGTTGTTAGAGTTTAACCCAACCAAATGTAATGTAATGAAGATAGGTGTCGGGAGCAGGAGGCCAGATACAAGGTATCATCTGGTAGAGGAAATTCTTCAGGAGTCAGAGAAGGAAAAAGACTTGGGGGTTGATATCACGCCAGACCTGTCTCCTGCAGCCCATATCAAGCGGATAACATCAGCGGCATATGCCAGGCTGGCCAACATACGAACGGCATTCAGAAACTTGTGTAAAGAATCATTCAGAACTTTGTATACCACATATGTCAGGCCAATCCTGGAGTATGCAGCCCCAGCATGGAGTCCATATCTAGTCAAGGATAAGACTAAACTGGAAAAGGTTCAAAGGTTTGCCACCAGACTAGTACCCGAGCTGAGAGGTATGAGCTACGAGGAGAGACTACGGGAATTAAACCTCACTTCGCTGGAAGACAGAAGAGTTAGGGGGGACATGATCACCACATTCAAGATTCTGAAGGGAATTGATAGGGTAGATAAAGACAGTCTATTTAACACAAGGTAAACACGCACAAGGGGACACAGGTGGAAACTGAGTGCCCAAATGAGCCACAGAGATATTAGAAAGAACTTTTTTAGTGTCAGAGTGGTTGACAAATGGAATGCATTAGGAAGTGATGTGGTGGAGGCTGACTCCATACACAGTTTCAAGTGTAGATATGATAGAGCCCGATTGGCTCAGGAATCTGTACACCTGTTGATTGACGGTTGAGAGGCGGGACCAAAGAGCCAGAGCTCAACCCCCGCAAACACAACTAGGTGAGTACAACTAGGTGAGTACACACACACACACACACACACACACGTGGGGGCCTGACGGCTGAGTGGACAGCGCTCGGGACTACAAGTACCTCTGGGAGTTTGTAACATGCTGATGTTTACTTGACTAAATGTAAACTCTGTCAGCAGAACTATTCGCATACTTTGCGTCATTATAAAATAAAATGTGAAAAAATAGCAGAATTGAGGGATAATTGAATTCAACGGAGTCCAAGAAATGAGTAAGTACTTCATTCATAATGATGTACTGCCGGGAATCTTAGCGAAGTATCCAAAGTTTACTTACTGTAGGTGCAGTCTGCACATGACTGTAAAGCTGCCGCCCAGTTGGGTGGGTGTGGAGCAAGACTAGTAACTGTGTGACTCACCATAGATGTAAACTGCCTTCTATAGTGACTGTTGTGAGCCTCTTGTCGAATTACTTGTCATATAAACAATTATGGATATGTATACGCATTGGTGTACATGGATGTGTATATGTGTGTGTACATGTGTTGTAACATTAACACTTGTGTAACTAGCTCCACAAGATTGTCACTTTATTAGCTGAACGAACTCTGAAATTGAAATTGAAATTGAAATAAGTTTATTGAGGTAAAATCCACACAAAGGGATGAGGTAGCTCAAGCTATTCTCACCCCATTCAGTACAACGTGTTAATATATACATAGACACACATCACAAACAATAAACATATTACCAAACATTCTGAGAGGTAAACATATACATTTCCTCCTTCACAAGTAGTGGTTCAGTTAGTGAACCCATTATGTACCTCTGTAACCCTTTCCACCACCGCCCACGAGATGGGTATGGGGTGCATAATGAAGAAAGAAATTGAAAATTAACTTATGCACTCAATGCTTTTTAACATCTACCTCTGCACTTGGCTCACACTGCTGCAACTCACTGTTCAGTTTCTTTAACGATCACTTAGGTCAATTACTCACTTATCACTTACATAAAAGATCTGAAATGTACGATCATATTTTCTTTTTATGTCTCGCCAGTTATACTTGAATAACCTCAAATATTCCCACTGCGGGATTCCTTGCTTCGTGTACATTAACTTTGCGAACAACTAACTTGAGTTTGCCTTAGGTACTTAGATGATGTGGTCTAGCTGTCCGGCCATATAGCTCCCCCAAATACGTCTGAATGTAACAGAAGTCTTGGCAGGAATAAGACGTGAGAGTAATGCCATGCTTCTTCCAGCTACCAGGACTTTGTCTCTAATTTCCACCAATCAGAGAAGTGCTGTCACGGCTGTCTTCAGAAGCAGCCATATTGACCTGACCTGAGGTTATCCCTCGGGATCGCCTGAAGCAATATACCACACTCAACACCGGCCAAGATGGTAAGGATCTCCTGATGACCAGACCACACACTAGAATGTGAAGGGACGACGACGTTTCGGTCCCGTCCTAGACCATCGACTTGAGAATGGTCCAGGACGGACCGAAATGTCGTCGTCCCTTCACATTCTAGTGTGTGATCTGGTCATCATACTTTAGCCACGTTATTGTGACTCATCGCCTGCATAAGGATCTCCTGCTCACTTATGTAGGGAATGCAGCTTCCCTGCTCACTTATGTAGTGAATGCAGCTTCCCTGCTCACTTATGAAGGGAATGCAGCTTCCCTGCTCACTTATGTAGGGAATGCAGCTTCCCTGCTCACTTATGAAGGGAATGCAGCTTCCCTGCTCACTTATGAAGGGAATGCAGCTTCCCTGCTCTATATCTCTATAGACTGGACCTACGGTGGCCTCACTAACATCAAAATGCTGCCCATATCATGGACTCTCATTAGACTCCTCACTCACTCACATGGCGAGTCTCATACAAATACTAAAGAAGATAGCTATTATGGGCTTTCCTTTGCACTTGAGTGCATAGGGTTATATTTCCAACCCCCATTGCACATGTTGTAGTCCTACATAATGCAAATGGAAGTCAAGGGTGGGATCTCTTTCACATAGGATAGGATGTAGCCCCTAGCCGAGAAACTGACAAATACTGAGGTAACGTCAGTAGGAGAAAGGAGACAACTGGCATCACTAGAGGAAGCGAAGCTCTTGACCCAACAATGGCACACCATCAGTGTTCAGAGAACTTGCACAGAATCAACTGCAGCAAGATAGCAAGTGTGGTGCCAGTATACAAGAAATGGGATAGGAAGGATCGCCTCCCATCAGATCTGGCCTCACACAAGCCTCCCATCAGATCTGGCCTCACACAAGCCTCCCATCAGATCTGGTCTCACACAAGCCTCCCATCAGATCTGGTCTCACACAAGCCTCCCATCAGATCTGTCCTCACACAAGCCTCCCATCAGATCTGGCCTCACACAAGCCTCCCATCAGATCTGGCCTCACACAAGCCTCCCATCAGATCTGGCCTCACACAAGCCTCCCATCAGATCTGTCCTCACACAAGCCTCCTATCAGATCTGGCCTCACACAAGCCTCCCATCAGATCTGTCCTCACACAAGCCTCCCATCAGATCTGGCCTCACACAAGCCTCCCATCAGATCTGGCCTCACACTAGCCTTCCATCAGATCTGGCCTCACACAAGCCTCCCATCAGATCTGGCCTCACACAAGCCTCCTATCAGATCTGGCCTCACACAAGCCTCCCATCAGAACTGGCCTCCCATCAGATCTGGTCTCACACAAGCCTCCCATCAGATCTGGCCTCACACAAGCCTCCCATCAGATCTGTCCTCACACAAGCCTCCCATCAGATCTGGCCTCACACAAGCCTCCCATCAGATCTGGCCTCACACAAGCCTCCCATCAGATCTGGCCTCACACAAGCCTCCTATCAGATCTGGCCTCACACAAGCCTCCCATCAGATCTGGCCTCACACAAGCCTTTCATCAGATCTGGCCTCACACGAGCCTCCCATCAGATCTGGCCTCACACAAGCCTCCCATCTGATCTGGCCTCACACAAGCCTCCCATCTGATCTGGCCTCACACAAGCCTTTCATCAGATCTGGCCTCACACAAGCCTCCCATCAGATCTGGCCTCACACAAGCCTCCCATCAGAACTGGCCTCACACAAGCCTCCCATCAGATCTGGCCTCACACAAGCCTCCCATCAGATCTGTCCTCACACAAGCCTCCTATCAGATCTGTCCTCACACAAGCCTCCTATCAGATCTGGCCTCACACAAGCCTCCCATCAGATCTGGCCTCACACAAGCCTCCCATCAGAACTGGCCTCACACAAGCCTCCCATCAGATCTGGCCTCACACAAGCCTCCCATCAGATCTGTCCTCACACAAGCCTCCTATCAGATCTGTCCTCACACAAGCCTCCTATCAGATCTGGCCTCACACAAGCCTCCCATCAGAACTGGCCTCACACAAGCCTCCCACCAGATCTGGCCTCACACAAGCCTCCTTTTCAAACAACAGTATGCCCTGTAGGCTCCTCCTCCTCTTCGTCGTCGTCGTCCCCCGGGCAACCTCTTCGTCATCAGAGGCTGCCAAGAGGCTCCCAGCTCCTGGTGCTGATTAAGCAATGATGAAAGATGGCAGGAGGAGATAACACCCAGGTGCGCGACGCCCGCTCACTACATACTGCCTCGTCGATGTCACCTCTACCTTTATTAGTCCTCATTACCCCTTAGTTACCCCGGTGATTACCCCTTAACTACGCCTTGATTACCCCCTATTACCTGCATATAACTTGGCGGCGCCAGCCCACGCAAAGAGTTATGAGTGGCTACTGGAGAAGCCTGACGTCTTAATACCACTGTTGTCAACACAAATCACCTGGAACACTTCAGCTCCATGCTGTTGTTTGTTTGCTGGTGGGTGAGGCTCCTGCCCTGGTGTTGCTGGTGGTGGTGGTGGTGGTGGGTGAGGCTCCTGCCCTGGTGTTGCTGGTGGTGGTGGTGGTGGGTGAGGCTCCTGCCCTGGTGTTGCTGGTGGTGGTGGGTGAGGCTCCTGCCCTGGTGTTGCTGGTGGTGGTGGTGGTGGTGGGTGAGGCTCCTGCCCTGGTGTTGCTGGTGGTGGTGGTGGTGGGTGAGGCTCCTGCCCTGGTGTTGCTGGTGGTGGTGGGTGAGGCTCCTGCCCTGGTGTTGCTGGTGGTGGTGGTGGTGGTGGGTGAGGCTCGTGCCCTGGTGTTGCTGGTGGTGGTGGTGGTGGGTGAGGTTCCTGCCCTGGTGTTGCTGGTGGTGGTGGTGGTGGGTGAGGCTCCTGCCCTGGTGTTGCTGGTGGTGGTGGGTGAGGCTCCTGCCCTGGTGTTGCTGGTGGTGGGGGTGGTGGTGGGTGAGGCTCCTGCCCTGGTGTTGCTGGTGGTGGTGGTGGTGGGTGAGGCTCCTGCCCTGGTGTTGCTGGTGGTGGTGGGTGAGGCTCCTGCCCTGGTGTTGCTGGTGGTGGTGGGTGAGGCTCCTGCCCTGGTGTTGCTGGTGGTGGGGGTGGTGGTGGGTGAGGCTCCTGCCCTGGTGTTGCTGGTGGTGGTGGTGGTGGGTGAGGCTCCTGCCCTGGTGTTGCTGGTGGTGGTGGTGGTGGGTGAGGCTCCTGCCCTGGTGTTGCTGGTGGTGGTGGTGGTGGGTGAGGCTCCTGCCCTGGTGTTGCTGGTGGTGGTGGTGGTGGGTGAGGCTCCTGCCCTGGTGTTGCTGGTGGTGGTGGGTGAGGCTCCTGCCCTGGTGTTGCTGGTGGTGGTGGTGGTGGGTGAGGCTCCTGCCCTGGTGTTGCTGGTGGTGGTGGGTGAGGCTCCTGCCCTGGTGTTGCTGGTGGTGGGTGAGGCTCCTGCCCTGGTGTTGCTGGTGGTGGTGGTGGGTGAGGCTCCTGCTCTAGTGTTGCTGGTGGTGGTGGTGGTGGGTGAGGCTCCTGCCCTGGTGTTGCTGGTGGTGGTGGGTGAGGCTCCTGCCCTGGTGTTGCTGGTGCTGGTGGTGGTGGGTGAGGCTCCTGCTCTAGTGTTGCTGGTGGTGGTGGTGGTGGTGGGTGAGGTTCCTGCTCTGGTGTTGCTGGTGGTGGTGGGTGAGGCTCCTGCTCTGGTGTTGCTGGTGGTGGTGGTGGTGGGTGAGGCTCCTGCCCTGGTGTTGCTGGTGGTGGTGGTGGGTGAGGCTCCTGCTCTAGTGTTGCTGGTGGTGGTGGGTGAGGCTCCTGCCTTGGTGTTGCTGGTGGTGGTGGGTGAGGCTCCTGCTCTAGTGTTGCTGGTGGTGGTGGGTGAGGCTCCTGCTCTGGTGTTGCTGGTGGTGGTGGGTGAGGCTCCTGCTCTGGTGTTGCTGGTGGTGGTGGGTGAGGCTCCTGCTCTGGTGTTGCTGGTGGTGGTGGGTGAGGCTCCTGCTCTGGTGTTGCTGGTGGTGGTGGTGGTGGTGGGTGAGGCTCCTGCTCTAGTGTTGCTGGTGGTGGTGGGTGAGGCTCCTGCCCTGGTGTTGCTGGTGGTGGTGGGTGAGGCTCCTGCTCTGGTGTTGCTGGTGGCGGTGGGTGAGGCTCCTGCTCTGGTGTTGCTGGTGGTGGTGGTGGTGGGTGAGGCTCCTGCTCTGGTGTTGCTGGTGGTGGTGGGTGAGGCTCCTGCTCTGGTGTTGCTGGTGGTGGTGGGTGAGGCTCCTGCTCTGGTGTTGCTGGTGGTGGTGGTGGTGGGTGAGGCTCTTGCTCTGGTGTTGCTGGTGGTGGTGGGTGAGGCTCCTGCTCTGGTGTTGCTGGTGGTGGTGGTGGTGGGTGAGGCTCCTGCTCTAGTGTTGCTAGTGGTGGTGGGTGAGGCTCCTGCCCTGGTGTTGCTGGTGGTGGTGGTGGTGGGTGAGGCTCTTGCTCTGGTGTTGCTGGTGGTGGTGGTGGTGGGTGAGGCTCCTGCCCTGGTGTTGCTGGTGGTGGTGGTGGTGGGTGAGGCTCGTGCCCTGGTGTTGCTGGTGGTGGTGGTGGTGGGTGAGGCTCCTGCCCTGGTGTTGCTGGTGGTGGTGGTGGTGGGTAAGGCTCCTGCCCTGGTGTTGCTGGTGTTGCTGGTGGTGGTGGGTGAGGCTCCTGTCCTGGTGATGCTGGTGGTGGTGGTGGGTGAGGCTCCTGTCCTGGTGATGCTGCTGGTGGTGGTGGGTGAGGCTCCGGTCCTGGTGTTGCTGGTGGTGGTGGGTGAGGCTCCTGCTCTGGTGTTGCTGGTGGTGGTGGGTGAGGCTCCTGCCCTGGTGCTGCTGCTGGTGGTGGTGGTGGTGGTGGTGGTGGTGGGTGAGGCTCCTGCCCTAGTGTTGGTGGTGGTGGTGGTGGGTGAGGCTCCTGCCCTGGTGTTGCTGGTGGTGGTGGTGGTGAGTGAGGCTCCTGCCCTGGTGTTGCTGCTGGTGGTGGTGGTGGGTGAGGCTCCTGCTCTGATGTTGCTGGTGGTGGTGGTGTTGGGTGAGGCTCCTGCCCTGGTGTTGCTGGTGGTGGTGGTGGGTGAGGCTCCTGTCCTGGTGGTGGTGGTGGTGGTGGGTGAGGCTCCTGCTCTGGTGTTGCTGCTGGTGGTGGTGGTGGGTGAGGCTCCTGCTCTGGTGTTGGTGGTGGTGGTGGGTGAGGCTCCTGCTCTGGTGTTGGTGGTGGTGGTGGGTGAGGCTCCTGCCCTGGTGTTGCTGGTGGTGGTGGTGGTTGGTGAGGCTCCTGCTCCGGTGTTGCTGGTGGTGGTGGTAGTGGGTGAGGCTCCTGCTCTGGTGTTGCTGGTGGTGGTGGTGGTGGGTGAGGCTCCTGCTCTGGTGTTGGTGGTGGTGGTGAGTGAGGCTCCTGCCCTGGTGTTGCTGGTGGTGGTGGTGGTGGGTGAGGCTCCTGCTCTGGTGTTGCTGGTGGTGGTGGTGGTTGGTAAGGCTCCTGCTCTGGTGTTGCTGGTGGTGGTGGTGGTGGGTGAGGCTCCTGCTCTGGTGTTGGTGGTGGTGGTGGGTGAGGCTCCTGCTCTGGTGTTGCTGGTGGTGGTGGGTGAGGCTCCTGCTCTGGTGTTGCTGGTGGTGGTGGGTGAGGCTCTTGCTCTGGTGTTGCTGGTGGTGGTGGTGGTGGGTGAGGCTTCTGCTCTGGTGTTGGTGGTGGTGGTGGTGGTGGGTGAGGCTCCTGCCCTGGTGTTGCTGGTGGTGGTGGTGGTGGGTGAGGCTCCTGCCCTGGTGTTGCTGGTGGTGGTGGTGGTGGTGGGTGAGGCTCCACTTTAATCGTGGACACTCTTGCCTGTTGGAGAAGTTTCTCCTATGATCTCCGTTGCTTGTTAATGAGCGTCCTGCTTCTAGCTTGACCTGGTCTTAAATTGTCATGTGTTTTATGTATATTAATTCACCAAGTCAATGTTGTGTAATATTCTGTACTTGTGTAACTAAGTCGTACTTTAATAAACAAAGCACTACATACAAATGTATTTAAAGACAATATTTTTCTGCAATTAACAAGAATCTTCAGTGTTCCCTAGATCAATTTTCCATTCTGTCCTCCAAGGATGTGAATCAATTGGTTGTTAACTAAAAGAAGTCAGTTATTATATTTTATGTTCAAGGAGTTCACGGGATCGTGAGGGTCGCCACAGACAAACACAGCAGTGTGGCAGCATATCGTGAGTGTTGGTGATCAAAGTTAACACCTTGTGGTTAAGGCTAACGCCAGGTGACCAAGTCCTTGCACCCGAGGTTAATCAGGCTGTCCACTTGGACATTCTCCAGGCGGAAGGAATGACACACGTGGATCCGTCACGGCCCCCAGCCCAGGATGTGGACAACCATCGCAGACCTTAATTCACCTTTTTTTACAACTTTCCCGAAGCCGCTGTGGTACGGGAGAGTGTAAAATTACCACACCTTCACTATGTCATCCTCCCCTGCATCACCACCATGACATCCTCCCCTGCAACACCACCATGACATCCTTCCCTGGATCACCACCATGACATCCTTCCCTGGATCACCACCATGACATCCTTCCCTGCATCACCACCATGACATCCTTCCCTGGAACACCACCATGACATCCTTCCCTGGATCACCACCATGACATCCTCCCCTGCATCACCACCATGACATCCTTCCCTGGAACACCACCATGACATCCTTCCCTGCATCACCACCATGACATCCTCCCCTGCATCACCACCATGACATCCTTCCCTGGATCACCACCATGACATCCTTCCCTGGATCACCACCATGACATCCTCCCCTGCATCACCACCATGACATCCTTCCCTGGAACACCACCATGACATCCTTCCCTGCATCACCACCATGACATCCTCCCCTGCATCACCACCATGACATCCTTCCCTGCATCACCACCATGACATCCTCCCCTGCATCACCACCATGACATCCTTTTCTGCATCACCACCATGACATCCTCCCCTGGATCACCACCATGACATCCTCCCCTGCATCACCACCATGACATCCTCCCCTGCATCACCACCATGACATCCTCCCCTGGATCACCACCATGACATCCTCCCCTGGATCACCACCATGACATCCTCCCCTGGATCACCACCATGACATCCTCCCCTGCATCACCACCATGACATCCTCCCCTGGAACACCACCATGACATCCTCCCCTGGATCACCACCATGACATCCTCCCCTACATCACCACCATGACATCCTTCCCTGGAACACCACCATGACATCCTTCCCTGCATCACCACCATGACATCCTTCCCTAGAACACCACCATGACATCCTCCCCTGGATCACCACCATGACATCCTCCCCTGCATCACCACCATGACATCCTTCCCTGCATCACCACCATGACATCCTCCCCTGCATCACCAGGCTGTATGTATTGTATTAGTATTGTTGTATCAGATTTTATTTTCATGTATGTTTCTCACATGGTGTATGTAACAGACGGTACAAGGTAGATGTTGCTATGCCTGGTGCTGCAGAAGATGAGGTAGATGATACTATGCCTGGTGCTACAGAAGATGAGGTAGATGATGCTATGCCTGGTGCTGCAGAAGATGAGGTAGATGTTGCTATGCCTGGTGCTGCAGAAGATGAGGTAGATGATACTATGCCTGGTGCTACAGAAGATGAGGTAGATGATGCTATGCCTGGTGCTGCAGAAGATGAGGTAGATGTTGCTATGCCTGGTGCTGCAGAAGATGAGGTAGATGTTGCCATGCCTGGTGCTGCAGAAGATGAGGTAGATGTTGCCATGCCTGGTGCTGCAGAAGATGAGGTAGATGTTGCCATGCCTGGTGCTGCAGAAGATGAGGTAGATGTTGCCATGCCTGGTGCTGCAGAAGATGAGGTAGATGATACTATGCCTGGTGCTGCAGAAGATGAGGTAGATGTTGCTATGCCTGGTGCTGCAGAAGATGAGGTAGATGTTGCTATGCCTGATGCTGCAGAAGATGAGGTAGATGTTGCTATGCCTGGTGCTGCAGAAGATGAGGTAGATGTTGCTATGCCTGATGCTGCAGAAGATGAGGTAGATGTTGCTATACCTGGTGCTGCAGAAGATGAGGTAGATGTTGCTATGCCTGGTGCTGCAGAAGATGAGGTAGATGTTGCTATACCTGGTGCTGCAGAAGATGAGGTAGATGTTGCTATACCTGGTGCTGCAGAAGATGAGGTAGATGTTGCTATGCCTGGTGCTGCAGAAGATGAGGTAGATGTTGCTATGCCTGGTGCTGCAGAAGATGAGGTAGATGTTGCTATACCTGGTGCTGCAGAAGATGAGGTAGATGTACCTATACCTGGTGCTGCAGAAGATGAGGTAGATGTTGCTATACCTGGTGCTGCAGAAGATGAGGTAGATGTTGCTATGCCTGGTGCTGCAGAAGATGAGGTAGATGATGCCATGCCTGGTGCTGCAGAAGATGAGGTAGATGTTGCTATACCTGGTGCTACAGAAGATGAGGTAGATGTTGCTATGCCTGATGCTGCAGAAGATGAGGTAGATGATGCCATGCCTGGTGCTGCAGAAGATGAGGTAGATGATGCTATGCCTGGTGCTGCAGAAGATGAGGTAGATGATGCTATGCCTGGTGCTGCAGAAGATGAGGTAGATGTTGCTATGCCTGGTGCTACAGAAGATGAGGTAGATATTGCTTTGCCTGGTGCTGCAGAAGATGAGGTAGATGATACTATGCCTGGTGCTACAGAAGATGAGGTAGATGATGCTATGCCTGGTGCTATGCAACGGCATGCTACGAAATGGCTTTCGGAACTGAAAAAGAGAGTTACGAGGAGAGACTAATGGCGTTAAATATGCCAAATCTAAAATATAGAAAAAAGAGGAGATATGATCACCACTTACAAAATACTAACAGGAATCGACCAAATGGACAAAGAGGGATTGCAGAAACCAGCAACTTAACGAACAAGAGGACACAGATTGAAGATAAGGAAACAAAGGTGCCGAAAGGAATATTAGAAAGTTTTCTTTTGTAAACAGAGTGTTAGATGGCTTGAACAAGTTAAGTGAGAAGACCTGAGGGCAGTGTTGGAGAGAGCAGGCAGACCTAAGGGCAGTGTTGGAGAGAGCAGACAGACCTAAGGGCAGTGTTGGAGAGAGCAGGCAGACCTGAGGGGGGTGTTGGAGAGAGCAGGCAGACCTGAGGGGGGTGTTGGAGAGAGCAGGCAGACCTGAGGGGGGTGTTGGAGAGAGCAGACAGACCTGAGAGCAGTGTTGAAGAGAGCAGACAGACCTGAGGGCAGTGTTGGAGAGAGCAGGCAGACCTGAGGGCAGTGTTGGAGAGAGCAGACAGACCTGAAGGCAGTGTTGGAGAGAGCAGGCAGACCTGAGGACAGTGTTGAAGAGAGCAGACAGACCTCAGGGCAGTGCTGAGAGAGCAGGCATACCTGAGGGCAGTGTTGTAGAGAGCAGACACACCTGAGGGCAGTGTTGGAGAGAGCAGGCAGACCTGAAGGCAGTGTTGGAGAGAGCAGGCAGACCTGAAGGCAGTGTTGGAGATAGCAGGCAGACCTGAGGGCAGTGTTGGAGAGAGCAGACACACCTGAGGGCAGTGTTGGAGAGAGCAGGCAGACCTGAAGGCAGTGTTGGAGAGAGCAGGCAGACCTGAAGGCAGTGTTGGAGAGAGCAGGCAGACCTGAGGGCAGTATTGGAGAGAGCAGGCAGACCTGAAGGCAGTGTTGGAGAGAGCAGGCAGACCTGAAGGCAGTATTGAGGAGAGCAGGCAGACCTGAAGGCAGTGTTGGAGATAGTAGGCAGACCTGAGGGCAGTGTTGGAGAGAGCAGACACACCTGAGGACAGTGATGGAGAGAGCAGGCAGACCTGAGGGCAGTGTTGGAGAGAGCAGGTAGACCTGAGAGCACTGTTGGAGAGAGCAGAAAGACCTGAGGGCAGTGTTGGAGAGAACAGACCGACCTGAGGGCAGTGTTGGAGAGTGCAGACCGACCTGAGGGCAGTATTGGAGAGAGCAGGCAGACCTGAAGGCAGTGTTGGAGAGAGCAGACACACCTGAGGGCAGTGTTGGAGAGAGCAGGCAACCTGAGAGCACTGTTGGAGAGAGAAGACAGACCTGAGGGCAGTGCTGGAGAGAGCAGACACATCTGAGAGCAGTGTTGGAGAGAGCAGACAGACCTGAGAGCACTGTTGGAGAAAGCAGACACACCTGAGGGCAGTGTTGGAGAGAGCAGGCAGACCTGAAGGCAGTGTTAGAGAAAGCAGGCAGACCTGAAGGCAGTGTTGGAGAGAGCAGGCAGACCTAAAGGCAGTGTTGGAGAGAGCAGGCAGACCTGAAGGCAGTGTTGGAGATAGCAGGCAGACCTGAGGGCAGTGCTGGAGAGAGCAGACACACCTGAGGGCAGTGTTGGAGAGAGCAGGCAGACCTGAAGGCAGTGTTGGAGAGAGCAGGCAGACCTTAAGGCAGTGTTGGAGATAGTAGGCAGACCTGAGGGCAGTGTTGGAGAGAGCAGACAGACCTGAGGGCAGTGTTGTAGAGAGCAGACAGACCTGAAATCAGTGTTGGAGAGAGCAGACACACCTGAGAGCACTGTTGGAGAGAGCAGACAGACCTGAGGGCAGTGCTGGAGAGAGCAGACACACCTGTGGGCAGTGTTGGAGAGAGCAGGCAGACCTGAGAGCAGTGTTGGAGAGAGCAGACAGACCCGAGGGCAGTGTTGGAGAGAGCAGACTGACCTGAGGGCAGTGTTGGAGAGAGCAGACACACCTGAGGGCAGTGTTGGAGAGAGCAGACACACCTGAGGGCAGTGTTGGAGAGAGCAGGCAGACCTGAGGGCAGTGTTGGAGAGAGCAGACACACCTGAGGGCAGTGTTGGAGAGAGCAGGTAGACCTGAGAGCACTGTTGGAGAGAGCAGACAGACCTGAGAGCAGTGTTGGAGAGAGCAGGCACACCTGAGAGCAGTGTTGGAGAGAGCAGGCATACCTGAGGACAGCATTGGAGAGAGCAGACAGACCTGAGGGCAGTGTTGGAGAGAGCAGGCACACCTGAGGGCAGTGTTGGAGAGCGCAGGCACACCTGAGAGCAGTGTTGGAGAGAGCAAGCACACCTGAGAGCAGTGTTGGAGAGAGCAGGCACACCTGAGGGCAGTGTTGGAGAGCGCAGGCACACCTGAGAGCAGTGTTGGAGAGAGCAGGCAGACCTGAGAGCAGTGTTGGAGAGAGCAGGCAGACCCTAGGGCAGTGTTGGAGAAAGCAGGCATACCTGAGAGCAGTGTTGGAGAGAGGTAAGGAGGTTTTTGTGACTAGTGTTTGAGAGCCTTCCGGTCTTCAGCGGGGCAGGTGTGTAATTGTGGCTTGATAAAGATTGCTTTGCAAGCTGGGGGAGTCAGCAAGCAGGGGAAGGGGGTGTTGCTGGTGCTGACTCAGGGGTGGTGATGGAGGGGGGAGGGAGTCAGCAAGCAGGGGAAGGGGGTGTTGCTGGTGCTGACTCAGGGGTGGTGATGGAGGGGGGAGGGAGTCAGCAAGCAGGAGAGGGGGGTGTTGCTGGTGCTGACTCAGGGGTGGTGATGGAGGGGGGTGGGAGTCAGCAAGCAGGGGAAGGGGGTGTTGCTGGTGCTGACTCAGGGGTGGTGATGGAGGGGGGAGGGAGTCAGCAAGCAGGGGAGGGGGGTGTTGCTGGTGCTGACTCAGGGGTGGTGATGGAGGGGGGAGGGAGTCAGCAAGCAGGAGAGGGGGGTGTTGCTGGTGCTGACTCAGGGGTGGTGATGGAGGGGGGAGGGAGTCAGCAAGCAGGAGAGGGGGGTGTTGCTGGTGCTGACTCAGGGGTGGTGATGGAGGGGGGAGGGAGTCAGCAAGCAGGAGAGGGGGGTGTTGCTGGTGCTGACTCAGGGGTGGTGATGGAGGGGGGAGGGAGTCAGCAAGCAGGGGAGGGGGTATCACTGGTACTGACTCAGGGTAGTGATGGAGGGGGGGGGAGTCAGTAAGCAGGAGGGGGGGGGGTGCTGACTCAGGGTAGTGATGGAGGGGGGAGGGAGTCAGCAAGCAGGGGAGGGGGTATCACTGGTGCTGACTCAGGGTAGTGATGGAGGGGGGAGGGAGTCAGCAAGCAGGAGAGGGGGGTGTTGCTGGTGCTGACTCAGGGGTAGTGATGGAGGGGGAGGGAGTCAGCAAGCAGGAGGGGGGGGGGGGTGCTGACTCAGGGTAGTGATGGAGAGGGGGGAGGGAGTCAGCAAGCAGGAGGGGGGGGGGTGCTGACTCAGGGTAGTGATGGAGGGGGGAGGGAGTCAGCAAGCAGGAGGGGGGGGTGCTGACTCAGGGTAGTGATGGAGGGGGAGGGAGTCAGCAAGCAGGGGGGGAGGGAGGAGCGTCACTGTATTAAATCAGAAGAGTGACAAAAAATAAAAGGTCATTCTTGCTTGCTCTTGACAATAAGATTGAGGGCGTGAGAGAGGAAGCAGCCGGCTCCCACCTTGCTAGAAGACCAGGGGGGGGGAGAGGGAATAGCTGCCAGCTATTCCAACAGTGAAGGTAAAACAGCTCCTAGCTTCGCTATTATCGAACGAAGGAAGAGCTTCGAGCTATACTAGTAGGAAAAGATGAGTAGTTGGTTTACCAAGCGGAGAGTACACCTGCCACCTTGCCTAGCGCTCAAGGGGAGACAAATAAATGGCGCTATCAGTAAGGGTGAGTTACAGTGAAAAATCTAGTGTCTCATCACTGGAGGCTGTTCATATCACTGAAATGACAGAAGTTTATCAACTTCGTCTTTTCAGATCAGAAAGAGAGAGAGAGAGAGAGAGAGAGAGAGAGAGAGAGAGAGAGAGAGAGAGAGAGAGAGAGAGAGAGAGAGAGAGAGAGAGAGAGACAGACAGACAGACAGACAGACAGACAGACAGACAGACAGACAGACAGAATGATCCGTCCTTCACTAAACAAATTTTGAGTGAAAGCTTCAAACATCATTGGCAGGTTCTTTAATAGCTAATTACATCCCAGACAGGTGTTCTCGTATCCAGATACATCCCAGACAGGTGTTCTCATAGCCAGATACATCCCAGACAGGTGTTCTCATAGCCAGATACATTCCAGACAGGTGTTCTCATAGCCAGATACATCCCAGACAGGTGTTCACGTAGCCAGATACATCCCAGACAGGTGTTCTCGTAGCCAGATACATCCCAGACAGGTATTCTCGTAGCCAGATACATCCCAGACAGGTGTTCACGTAGCCAGATACATCCCAGACAGGTGTTCACGTAGCCAGATACATCCCAGACAGGTGTTCACATAGCCAGATACATCCCAGACAGGTGTTCTCGTAGCCAGATACATCCCAGACAGGTGTTCACATAGCCAGATACATCCCAGACAGGTGTTCTCGTAGCCAGATACATCCCAGACAGGTGTTCTCGTAGCCAGATACATCCCAGACAGGTGTTCACATAGCCAGATACATCCCAGACAGGTGTTTTCGTTGCCAGATATATCCCCAGACAGGTGTTCTCGTAGCCAGATACATCCCAGACAGGTGTTCACATAGCCAGATACATCCCAGACAGGTGTTTTCGTTGCCAGATATATCCCCAGACAGGTGTTCTCGTAGCCAGATACATCCCAGACAGGTGTTCTCGTAGCCAGATACATCCCAGACAGGTGTTCTCGTAGCCAGATAGAACACTGTCACGTCAGTTTGAGCCATAAAGTGATGCTTGCCCGTTTCCTTGACAACAAATAATAAGTCAGTAGTGTCACAAAGAGTCATCATAGCTGGCAAGAACTAGTCAAGTTGTTAGGCATAATTAATGCTGGTATGATGAGAGGCGGTGAGGTTGAGCCAGAATGATGGCCTGTAGGTCCGTGACGGTGCAGAACCTTGCCACGAATCCGTCAAATAACGTGAGTGATCAATTACTTTATTATTCAATCTCCTTTATATCACTTTCACTGGAGTGCGTCAGTTAGTACTGTCATGGAAGACACTCACTCTTGTCTTCCTCTGACAGTGACTCGTCTACTGTGCTGGGTTGAGTGCCTCGTGTCGGGTCGAGTGGCACAGTTGTTAGTGTACCGGCCAGCGCTTCAGGCAAGGCCACTCGGATAAGGTAGAGTTGAAGTTGTCCTCAGTTACCATTATGGCTGTAGTACTCACTTAGCTTGAGTACTTGCTAGTAGTACACGCCCCTTGCAAGGAGCCCTTTACTGCGTAAATAAAGTGTTGCCTGCGTCCGCAGGCATCTTGAGGTGTATTAAACTACTAGATAATTATCAAAAGAAAATTACAAGAAAATTTTTTTTGTGATGTAATCATTAATCTTAACGTGGCAGTGTACAGGAGCCAATAGTAAAAAGGCCTCACTAATTAAGTTATCTTTAAATAACTTCCTATTGAGACGGTGACTGGATTTGGTAACTAATCAACCTGTAGCAAATCCGGGTTTATTTTAACCATCAAATAATAAACAACTACTGGTAAACACACAAAAACATTCTTGACAATTCCAAAGGCTCTGCCTGGGACTAGAGCCTCCGCCCGCGTCATGCAAGGCTGAGTGTTGTACCACTATACCACAAAGCTGAGTGATGTACCACTGTACCACCACCCCACAAAGCTGAGTGATGTACCACTGTACCACCACCCCACAAAGCTGAGTGATGTACCACTGTACCACCACCCCACAAAGCTGAGTGATGTACCACTGTACCACCACCCCACAAAGCTGAGTGATGTACCACTGTACCACCACCCCACAAACCTGAGTACCATACAACAACACCACAAAGCTGAGTGCTGTATAATATATACCTAATATGTTTGCATATATGCCTATAACATAATTTACTTATGATATTCAAATTATTTTCCGACATTTCCTCGTACAAACCAACACAAATGAAGATAAACTTAAGTATTCACTGTCTTCATCTAAATTCAAGAAGGCTACAAGCTACTACAATAATTGGCATGTTTCAAATAATTGACATAGAAGCACTTATAACTAAGCAAATGTTTAAGGTGATATTATCATATCTATTCCAACTCAATATTAAAAAATTGAGCAACAATAATTAGTAAGTCGAAGGATGGTATGCAGATTATATAGTTATGACGAGGCTTGAAGCCTCTTCATAACACCAGGACAGCACATACCATCTGGTTGGTACAGCAATAATGTTTTACTTTGTTCCTTTAATTGCTTGAATTATCCATCTTTCTGTTTTCTTACCAGTTCCTGTTTGAATGAGATAATTAAAGACATCACTAACATTTTTGGTCTCACTCACCTTACATTGACGTAAGTAGGAGTTTGCTTTCAAGCAATTTTTTACATGTTCTTCTTGATTAGAACATCTCTCACTGACCTTCATTATCATATAGATGGGCTACACACAGCTATAAACAGCGAAACTTTTCATTCTTCTCTTAGCACCATTACCCAGACAGTTGCTGTATGTGTGCCTGGAGTGACTGGCGCCTAACTGGCCTGTTTTGATTAGAGAATCCTTAAGAAATAGTTGCTATCTCATGAAAATTGTTTGTTAACTTAAACTTTTAAAATTAAACCTTTATCCTGGGAAAACTCTTGAGACTCGTCACAGTCCAAGAACATAGAAATAAACAAAACTGCAATAAGCCTGATGGCCTGAACGAGGCTGTTTCTCCTCTTTACATCCAAGCAAAATCAATTAGAAATAAATGTCAATGTCAAATGTCAAACCTACACGTGAAACAATCCAGCGATCGTTTCTCTTTTATAACACCCAGTAATTTCTTCCAAACATCAGCTACATGTTTTCTAAACCAATACTTATTTAGGTCTATCCTGAATTTAAACTGATTCAAATGATCTTCATTGTCTGGTGGAAGAAGTCACGCTGGACGTGTACATGACATCAGCTGGCGTCTGTCTGTCATCCTACAAGCAATAATATCACAACACATCCTTTCATCGGTAATCATTTCCTTCCCAGCATCGTTGATCGCAAGTTAACTTCAGCAACGGACGTAAATTAATTGATTACATCCGTGCAGGCGTGCCAGCCATGAAGCAGGTTGCTGACGTCAAGTTGTTTATATCAGTCTAAGTGTTCTAACAGCAGTAAATACGTTGCTAAGTGATTTTTTCGGCTCTTAACCTGTCAGAAAAGCAAGCATAATTTACACGGTAACAAGCAAGCGCAACCAAGGTTTAAAGTTTATTGTGTAATGTGTTATAACACATCATAAAGTCCAGTGAAAGGCAGTAGTAGCAGGGAGACGCAAACATTGCACATTGTATATATACATTTTCGTAGTCATGTGAGGCCATTTGTTGTTAACTAAGAACAGACTTTAAATGTCGTGACGATGGCACCGAGACATTACACAACTGTCATGAATATTCTGCAAACTTCTTGTGTTCGAACACTTGCACTATGTGCTCCTGCGGAGGCCTCGCTTCTTGTAGGTCGGCGTTCGATTCCCGACGGTCAAAGTGCTTGGGCATCTTTCCTTCACCCCAGACTCATATCCTAGCTCCTTACCCTGATATCCTAGCTCCTTGTCCTCATATCCCAGCTCATTGCCCTCGTATCCCAATCCCATACCCTCATATCCCCCCCCCCTTCCTCAAAGTGCTATACCATCGTTCCGACTCAGCGGTATCTCCTCAAAATAGCGTGACCTTACCCCAAACGTCATCGTCCAATTCAAGCTAATATTTCCCTAACAAACATTTTGAGAGCGCTTCATTGCACGAATATAATAAATACCTGGCCAACTCAAGCCAGCGTATTAGGAGGAACACACTAGCGGTAAATAATAATACATGAACACGGCGGGAAGGCCCAGGAGGTCGTTGTACATATTCAAGGAACAAATGGCTTGAGAGACAAATAACACGACCGTTGACAAGGTAAACAGGAGGAGGCAGGAGTCATCACCTGTCTGTGACAGATGGACAGGTATACTCACCTGTCAGCGTTATGCCTCATCTTGATCGTGGGCAAAGATTAATTATTCAAATTTGAGCAATGATAGCTGACTCTCAACAATTTAGAGCCGGGAGTGAAACATTGGAGATGTTATTACTTATGTTCCTTCACTGTTGTGATGTCAGGTGTCTCTCTCACTGTTGTGATGTCAGGTGTCTCTCTCACTGTTGTGATGTCAGGTGTCTCTCTCACTGTTGTGATGTCAGGTGTCTCTCTCACTGTTGTCATGTCAGGTGTCTCTCTCACTGTTGTCATGTCAGGTGTCTCTCTCACTGTTGTCATGTCAGGTGTCTCTCTCACTGTTGTCATGTCAGGTGTCTCTCTCACTGTTGTCATGTCAGGTGTCTCTCTCACTGTTGTCATGTCAGGTGTCTCTCTCACTGTTGTCATGTCAGGTGTCTCTCTCACTGTTGTCATGTCAGGTGTCTCTCTCACTGTTGTCATGTCAGGTGTCTCTCTCACTGTTGTCATGTCAGGTGTCTCTCTCACTGTTGTCATGTCAGGTGTCTCTCTCACTGTTGTCATGTCAGGTGTCTCTCACACTGTTGTCATGTCAGGTGTCTCTCTCACTGTTGTCATGTCAGGTGTCTCTCTCACTGTTGTGATGTCAGGTGTCTCTCTCACTGTTGTCATGTCAGGTGTCTCTCTCACTGTTGTGATGTCAGGTGTCTCTCTCACTGTTGTCATGTCAGGTGTCTCTCTCACTGTAGTGATGTCAGGTGTCTCTCTCACTGTTGTGATGTCAGGTGTCTCTCTCACTGTTGTCATGTCAGGTGTCTCTCTCACTGTTGTGATGTCAGGTGTCTCTCTCACTGCTGTGTTGTGAGCTACCTCCATCACTGTTTTTTTGAGGGGTTTGGGGTAGGAAGACGATGGAGAGGCACAGGCGAATGTAAACATTTGGAGATGTGAAACATAGTATGAGATATGATAGGAGTCGGGTTGTCCGCCTTGCTGACACGGTGTGTGTGGGTGTTGACAACTAAGCTAAGCTTGCTCTCTCTTGTTAGGGAGCTGTGAGTGTGTGGGGTGAGAGGATCTTCACGTGTGTTTCAGCATACATAGGTGTTTACAGAAGAATACTGTGTAGCATTCACATATACACACTCCAATGCTTCCACACATGTTCTCTTGTTCTGTTTGCGGGTCTTTATTATTATATATAAAGTAAAGTCGTAAAGTCTAGTAAACTCCATTTATATATAGCCCTCTCCACAGCGCTTTGCGCCCGGGAGAGGCCACTCCAGACCGACAACCAGAGCGCTACTCCATGGTCTCCCGAGACTGATGGATGCCTATCACGTAAAGCTTGTGTGTGTATTATGAAATATTCGAATCAAAATAAAATTGTATTAAACACTTTCTGGTGTGTGTTGCCACCATCACACCACTGCCATCTGGGCGTCCACCTGCCTGCCCCGTCCACCTGCCTGCCCCGTCCACCTGCCTGCCCCGTCCACCTGCCTGCCCCGTCCACCTGCCTGCCCCGTCCACCTGCCTGCCCCGTCTACCTGCCTGCCCCGTCTACCTGCCTGCCCCGTCCACCTGCCTGCCCCGTCCAACTGCCTGCCCCGTCCACCTGCCTGCCCCGTCCACCTGCCTGCCCCGTCCACCTGCCTGCCCCGTCCAACTGCCTGCCCCGTCTACCTGCCTGCCCCGTCCACCTGCCTGCCCCGTCCACCTGCCTGCCCCGTTCACCTGCCTGCCCCGTCCACCTGCCTGCCCCGTCCAACTGCCTGCCCCGTCTACCTGCCTGCCCCGTCCACCTGCCTGCCCCGTCTACCTGCCTGCCCCGTCCACCTGCCTCCCCCGTCCACCTGCCTGCCCCGTCCACCTGCCTGCCCTGTCCACCTGCCTGCCCTGTCTAACTGCCTGCCTGCCCCGTCCACCTGCCTGCCCTGTCTAACTGCCTGCCTGCCCCGTCCACCTGCCTGCCCTGTCCACCTGCCTGCCCTGTCTAACTGCCTGCCTGCCCCGTCCACCTGCCTGCCCTGTCTAACTGCCTGCCTGCCCCGTCCACCTGCCTGCCCCGTCCACCTGCCTGCCCCGTCCACCTGCCTGCCCCGTCTACCTGCCTGCCCCGTTCACCTGCCTGCCCCGTCCACCTGCCTGCCCCGTCCACCTGCCTGCCCCGTCTACTGGCCTGCCCCGTCCACCTGTCTGCCCCGTCCACCTGCCTGCCCCCTCTACCTGCCTGCCCCGTCCACCTGCCTGCCCCGTCCACCTGCCTGCCCTGTCCAACTGCCTGCCTGCCCCGTCTACCTGCCTGCCCCGTCCACCTGCCTGCGCTGTCCAACTGCCTGCCTGCCCCGTCTACCTGCCTGCCCCGTCCACCTGCCTGCCCCGTCCACCTACATGCCCCGTCCACCTGCCTGCCCCGTCCACCTGCCTGCCCTGTCCAACTGCCTGCCTGCCCCGTCTACCTGCCTGCCCCGTCCACCTGCCTGCCCCGTCCACCTACATGCCCCGTCCACCTGCCTGCCCCGTCCACCTGCCTGCCCTGTCCAACTGCCTGCGTGCCCCGTCTACCTGCCTGCCCCGTCCACCTGCCTGCCCCGTCCACCTGCCTGCTCCGTCCACCTGCCTGCTCCGCCCACCTGCCTGCCCCGTCTACCTGCCTGCCCCTTCCACCTGCCTGCCCCGTCCACCTGCCTGCCTGCCCCGTCTACCTGCCTGCCCCGTCCACCTGTCTGCCCCGTCTACCTGCCTGCCCCGTCCACCTGCCTGCCCCGTCCACCTGCCTGCCCCGTCCACCTGCCTGCCCCGTCCACCGGCCTGCCCCGTCTACCTGCCTGCCCCGTCCACCTGCCTGCCCCGTCCACCTGCCTGCCCCGTCCACCTGCCTGCTCCGTCCACCTGCCTGCCCCGCCCACCTGCCTGCCCCGTCCACCTGCCTGCCCCGTCCACCTGCCTGTCCCGTCCACCTGCCTGCCCCGTCCACCTGCCTGCCCCGTCCACCTGCCTGCCCCGTCCACCTGCCTGCCCCGTCTACCTGCCTGCCCCGTCCACCTGCCTGCCCCGTCCACCTGCCTGCCCCGTCCACCTGCCTGCCCCGTCTACCTGCCTGCCCCGTCCACCTGCTTCCCCGTCTACCTGCCTGCCCCGTCCACCTGCCTGCCCCGTCCACCTGCCTGCCCCGCCCACCTGCCTGCCCCGTCCACCTGCCTGCCCCGTCCACCTGCCTGCCCCCGTCCACCTGCCTGCCCCCGTCCACCTGCCTGCCCCATCCACCTGCCTGCCCCGTCCACCTGCCTGCCCCGTCTACCTGCCTGCCTCGTCCACCTGCCTGTCCCGTCCACCTGCCTGCCCCGTCCACCTGCCTGCCCCGTCTACCTACCTGCCCCGTCCACCTGTACTCACCTAGTTGTACTCACCTAGTTGTGTTTGCGGGGGTTGAGCTCTGGCTCTTTGGTCCCGCCTCTCAACCGTCAATCAACAGGTGTACCTGTGTGTGAGAACCTGTGGACCGGGCGGCCCTGGGCCCAGCCTCCAGCTCCACCCAGTCACTACGCAAGTGTTCTACTTCCTCGTCCTGATCCTCACTTCCTCCCACTGGTCCTGCCTCTCTCTCTCTCTCTCTCTCTCTCTCTCTCTCTCTCTCTCTCTCTCTCTCTCTCTCTCTCTCTCTCTCTCTCTCTCTCGCTCTCTCTCTCTCCCTCTCTCTCTCTCTCTCTCTCTCTCTCTACTCCCTTCCTGCCCTCCCGGCTCTACTCACCTATTTGTAGTGACTATCTGTGTCTGCAGAATCTAGCTATTAGCTCCTAGACCCCGCCATTCTATCTAGTTTTCCTCTATTATATCAACTACATATATTTTTCTCTAACACACGCACACACATCCCCAGGAGGCCGTCCGTAGTAGCTGTCTAGCTCCCAGGTACCTATTTACTGTTAGGTGAACAGGTGCATCAGGGTGAAAGACACTGCCGATTTGTTTCCACCTCGGCGGGAAATCGAATTGGTCCCGCCACTCAACTGTTAATCAACTGGTGTACAGGTTCCTGAGCCTATTGGGCTTTATCATAGATACACTTGAAACTGTGTATGGAGTCAGCCTCCACCACATCACTTCCTAATGCATTCCATTTGTCAACCACTCTGACACTAAAAAAGTTATTTCTAATATCTCTGTGGCTCATTTGGGCACTCAGTTTTCACATGTGCCCCTAGTGCGTGTGGCCCTTTTGTTAAATAAACTGTCTTTATTTACCCTATCAATTCCTTTGTGAATCTTGTATGTGGTGATCATGCCCCCCTTAACGCTTCTGTTTTCCTGTGAAGTGAGGCTTAATTCCCGTAGTCTCTCCTCGTAGCTCATACCTCTCAGCTCGGGTGCTAGTCTGGTGGCAAACCTCTAAACTTTCTCCAATTTAGTCTTGTGCTTGACGAGATATGGACTCCATGCTGGAGCCGCATACTCCAGGATTGGTCTGACATATGTGGTATACAAGGTTCTGAATGATTCCTTACACAAGTTTCTAAAGACCGTTCATATGCTGGCACATGGCACATGCCGCTGATGTTATCTTCTTGATATGGGCTTCGGGGGACTGGCGTGATATCAACCCCAAGGTCTTTCTCTCTGATTCTTGAAGAATTTCATCTCCCAAATGATACCTTGAATCTGGCCTCTTGTTCCCTACACTTATCGTCATTACATTACATTTGCTTGGGTTAAACTCTAACAACTGTTTGTTGGGCAATTCCTTCAGTTTGTCCAGGTCTTCTTGAAGTCTCATGCTGTCGTCCTCGATCTTAATCCTTCTCATAATTTTGGCACCAGCAAACATTGAGAGGAATGAGTCTATACCCTCTAGAAGATCCTTTACGTATCAGAAACAGGATAGGTCTAAGAACACAGCCCTGTGGGACTCTACTGGTGACTTCACGCCAATCTGAAGTCTCACCCCTCACAGTAATTCTCTGCTTCCTATTGCTTAGGAGTAATAATCTTAGGAGTAATTATCCCTTATCCACTCGAGCACCCTACTAGTTACTCTTGCTAGTTTCTCCAACTTATGCACCAACCTCTTATGGGGTACTGTGTCAAAGGTTTTCCAATAGTCCAAGAAAATGCAATCTGCCCACCCTTCTCTTTCTTGCTTAATCTTTGTCACTTGTTCACAGAATTCTATTAAACATGTGAGGCAAGATTTACCATCCCTGAACCCATGTTGGTGGTTTGTCACAAAGTCCCTTCTCTCCAGATGTGCTTCTAGGTTTTTTCTTACGGTCTTCTCAATCACATTGCATGGTGTACAAATTAAGGACACAGGTCTGTGCCTCTTGCCTGTCACCCTTTTTTGTATATTGGGACTGCATTAGCCGTCTTCCACATTTCTGGTAGGTCTCCTGTCTCCAGTGGCCTACTATACACTATGGAGAGTGGCAAGGAAAGTGCTTCTGCACACTCTTTCAGTACTTAGGGTGAGATTCCGTCCGGACCAAGAGCCTTACTCACGTCCAGATTCTCCAGAGATTGCCGTCTCTGGTAATTTCGAACCCTCGTGCGAATATGTGTGAATTCATGAGCACACACACACTCTGTGTGTGTGTTTGTGTGTGTGTGTGTGTGTGTGTGTGTGTGTGTGTGTGTGTGTGTGTGTGTGTGTGTGTGTGAGTGTGTGTGTGTGTGTGTGTGTGTGTGTGTGTGTGTGTGTGTGTGTGTGTGTGTGTATGTGTGTGTGTGTACTCATCTATTTATGCCTGGTGGATCGAGCGTTGGCTCTTGGATCCCGTCTTTCTAGCCGCCGGTTGCTGAGAGCAATGACTCCTGTCCTACTTCTCTATCATACCTAGTTTTAAAGCTATGAATAGTGTTTGCTTCCATAATGTGCTCCTTTAGTTCATTCCATTTCTTCACTACTCTCACGTTACAAAAAAAAACACTCTTAACATCTCAATGACTCATCTGAGTTTTCAACTTTCACACACTTTCCCTTCCTCTCTTGGTATTCCGTGTGAACGTTTCATCTATTTCCACTTTGTCAAGCCCCCTAAGTATTTTGTATGCTGCTATCATATCTCCCCGCTCCCACCTTTTTTTTCTAACGTCGTCAGGTTCAGTTCCTTCAGTCGCTCTTCATATCCCATCCCATTCAACTCGGGATGAGCCTCGTCACAAATTATTAAATCTTTGACATTTTCCTTATGTGTTTACTAAGGTGGGGGCTCCATGATGAGGCTGCATACTCTAAGATTGGTCTTCGTAGGCAGTGTAAAGCGCTCTGAATGCCTCCTTACTTAGGTTTCTGAATGACATTCTAACTTTTACTGGCGTAGAGTACGCTGCTGTCGTTATCTGATCTTTATGTGTCCCAGGAGTTAGATTTGGTGTTACATCCACTCCCAGGTCTCTTTCTCAAATCGTCACCGTAAGATCGTTTCTCTTCATTATGTACTGGCTCTTTGGTCTCCTGTTACCTAGTCCCATAACTTTACACTTGCTTGTGTTGAACTCCAGTAGCCATTTCTCTGACCCTCTCTGCAGCTTGTTTAAGTCCTCTTGGAGTAGCCTACAATCCTCATCTGTCACAACTCGTCTCATTAATTTCGCGTCATCCGCGAACATCGACATATAGGACTCGACTCCTGTAGACATGTCGTTTACGTATAATATAAATAGAACTGGTCCCAGCACCGATCCTTGAGGTACTCCAATTGTTACTGTTCCGACTACCAGCCCCTGACTGTTACTCTCTGGCTCCTGCCTGTTAAGTAATTCCTTACCCAAGCTAGGGCTTTTCCGCTTGCTCCCGCCTGTGTGTGTGTGTGTGTGTGTGTGTGTGTGTGTGTGTGTGTGTGTGTGTGTGTGTGTGTGTGTGTGTGTGTGTGTTTGTGTGTGTGTGTGTGTGTGTGTGTGAGTGAGTGAGTGTGCGTGAGGAAGAGATCGCGTCAAACTCAAAACCCTTCAAAGACTGCAATTAAAATATTAACTATATTAATAATATGTTTTACAAGTAAAAAGTAACCTTTTAAGTATAATTATTTATAAGTTTAAAGTAATAAGCAACTTTTCTATTTTAAAAATGATTAGCTTTAATATAACGTCTTTATTTGCAAAAGTCTCAGTAGATGGCTTACTAAGACTTGATTAAAATGCTTATTTTATTCACGTTAATTTCCTTTTCAACAGAGAATTATATCACCAAAAAATTTTGAAGACAATTGATAATCCTTTATGTCTCAATTGTTAAAATAATCTATATTGGACTTTATGAAACCCCCATTCTCAAACATGGGGTTTGAGAATGCATAAACTCCATTTGAGCATTCTCATAATCGACTTGAGAATGGTCCAGGACGGACCGAAACGTCGTCGTCCCTTCACTTTCTAGTGTGTGGTCTGGCCAACATTTATGAAGCCCAACTGTTACGTTGTACAGTTGCCCTCAGTGTCCACATGGTTTGTGCCGATGACGCCGCCTTCTCTTTATGGCAGAAAACTACAAATCTCATCCAAGACACATTCCGTTAATTTGGTTTACTTGTGCATTCTGTCCCTGGATAGTATACATGTATGCGTACAAATATGTATATTCAGGAATGTTGAGTTGTGAAGACGTGCATATGAGTATACATAATGTGTTTGTGTGTGTGTATGTATGTGTGTGTGTGAGTGTCCGTGGCAGGGCGTGACCCCTCACTCTCCCTTACTCTCCCACCTGGGTATTGACGCTCTCACGGCCACAAGTGTTGCGCTTCCTTCACTTAATTAACCTTTCGTTATCACTTCAAATATTTCATTCTTGTCCTACGTATAGCCTTCCCCCCCCCCCAGTCGCTTCCGACCAGAAGCAGCATGTGTGTGCCCCTCTTACTGACACCCCCTACTACAGCGAACCCCCTCAAACGAACACTCCCTCAACCGAACACTCCCTCAACCGAACACTCCATCAACCGAACACTCCATCAACCGAACACTCCCTCAACCGAACACTCCCTCAACCGAACACTCCGTCAACCGAACACTCCTACTTGAAAGCCCTCTCTACTTGAGACACCGCCACAGGACCCCGGGTATCACAACACAGTCACAGAGGATCAGCTCTCACGTGATAATTACCCGGCCTTACCTCCCGCCACACCTGTCCGCGGCCCCCCCCCCATCCTGGCACACAGGTGCTCAGCATCCTCAACTCCAAGTTGCGGTGGAGCCATTATTGCCACCCCTGGTGGTGGTGGCTGTGGGAACTACGTGGTGGTGGTGGTGAGGGTGGTGGTGGTGCTGTGGTGGTGGTGGTGGTGGTGCTGTGGTGGTGAGGGTGGTGCTGTGGTGGTGGTGGTGGTGCTGTGGTGGTGGTGGTGGTGGTGGTGAGGGTGGTGCTGTGGTGGTGAGGGTGGTGCTGTGGTAGTGAGGGTGTGGGTGTAGATCTACATGGTGGTGAGGGTGTATGAGTGAGGCCATTTTGATATATAGGGTGTTGTGTGGTGGTGACACCTCACATATAGATCAAAGCAGAACAGGTCCAGGCGTCACGAAGGATGAACATACAATAAATGCCAGATATCAGATACGAAATCTAAGCATATTCTGTAACTTCGGGAGTCTCCTGTATCGCACTGTGTCTGCAATAGTTTATCTATATGAATAAAGGACTTCAGGAATGTATAATTTTTGACTATTAAAAGGTCGTGTAGTTTCTACAGAGCTTGATAAAGCAGAGTGGTCATTGCACCCCCCAGTTGACCTCATCTGTCTCAGAGGATTCAGATAGTGGAGGCTAAAGGTGGAACTGAGGAAGTACTTGGGATGAATAGAATGTCGTACTGGAAAGTACCAGCCCGCCATCAGCTAGTAGCATATTCATCTTGTAACGTAATGAGGCTGTTTTATACCTGGAAGGTGTTCATGATTGTTTACAATGACCTGTGACATTATAGTGAAGGTCAGAGTTATGGCCATGAGATATATTGTTGTGAGGTCTACCGTGGCACACCTGAAGCTGTGTGGTCTATCATGACACACCTGGAGCTGTGTGGTCTACCATCACACACCTGCAGCTGTGTGGTCTACCATCACACACCTGGAGCTGTGTGGTCTACCATCACACACCTGGAGCTGTGTGGTCTACCATGACACACCTAGAGCTGTGTGGTCTACCATCACACACCTAGAGCTGTGTGGTCTACCATCACACACCTGGAGCTGTGTGGTCTGCCATCACACACCTGGAGCTGTGTGGTCTACCATCACACACCTGGAGCTGTGTGGTCTACCATCACACACCTGGAGCTGTGTGGTCTACCATCACACACCTGGAGCTGTGTGGTCTACCATCACACACCTGGAGCTGTGTGGTCTACCATCACACACCTGGAGCTGTGTGGTCTACCATCACACACCTGGAGCTGTGTGGTCTACAATCACACACCTGGAGCTGTGTGGTCTACAATCACACACCTGGAGCTGTGTGGTCTACAATCACACACCTGGAGCTGTGTGGTCTACAATCACACACCTGGAGCTGTGTGGTCTACCATCACACACCTGGAGCTGCCTTCACCACTTCTCTTGTAGTGCATTTCATTTGTTAGGAATTGTATATGTCGTAATCATGTCTCCCCAAACTCTTGGGTCTTCCAAACACGTAAGGTTCAATACCTCTAAACTTTCAGCATAATTCATCTCAGTTCCTGTGCTAGCCTGGTACCATACCTCAGGATTTCTACTAGCTTGGTTTCTTGTGTAACAAGTACTCTCGATATTCCAACATTGGTCTGACGTACGTGGTACACAGGCTGCTAAAGGACGCCGCATTTAGGTTTCCATAGGTTGTTGTTATGTAGGCCAACCATGCCTATACAGCTGAGGGTATGGGAGGGGGGAGGCACGCTCAGCAGGGCACCCATCACCAGCTTCTTCTCTTGTACTTCGGGAAGGTTTCATTTCTCATGTGGCGCTGTTGATCTGGTTTCATGTTACCAGTATTCGGCTTCCTGTTGCCAGGACCCGGCTTCCTGTTGCCAGGACCAGGCTTATTGTTGACAGCACCCGGCTTCCTGTTGCCAGGACCAGGCTTCCTGTTGCCAGCACCCGGCTTCCTGTTGCCAGGACCCGGCTTCCTGTTGCCAGGACCAGGCTTCCTGTTGCCAGGACCCGGCTTCCTGTTGCCAGGACCCGGCTTCCTGTTGCCAGGACCAGGCTTCCTGTTGTCAGGACCAGGCTTCCTGTTGCCAGGACACGGCTTCCTGTTGCCAGGACCAGGCTTCCTGTTGTCAGGACCAGGCTTCCTGTTGTCAGGACCCGGCTTCCTGTTGCCAGGACCCGGCTTCCTGTTGCCAGGACCCGGCTTCCTGTTGCCAGGACCAGGCTTCCTGTTGACAGCACCCGGCTTCCTGTTGCCAGGACCAGGCTTCCTGTTGCCAGCACCCGGCTTCCTGTTGCCAGGACCCGGCTTCCTGTTGCCAGGACCAGGCTTTATTATACATTCCTGCCAACTTAGCCAGCCCTTCTCTGGACCTTGTTACGTCATGACCCCCCTAGTAAGGCCCGTGGTGTAGAACTTCCCCTCATTTAATCAGGGAAAATCCTGGCCTTAATTAAGTCAATTAATAAAGTCTAGGGTTGAGAGAAGGTCTAAGAAAAGCCACCAGTTTACTGGGGTTAAATTAATACACATGACACAGCGTATAGACAATATTTACACAACAAACTAATCATCAGTGAATCAAGTTATCACACGGCACAAGTCACAGCCGCTAGATGTTACTAAGCAAACTTACCGTAACAACATGGGTCCACAAGGCATTATGTCACTGGCAGGTAAGGTTGTGAACAAGGTTGGTGGTGACGTTACACTCACATAACCAGAGTGTGTGTGTGTGTGTGTGTGTGTGTGTGTGTGTGTGTGTGTGTGTGTGTGTGTGTGTGTGTGTGTGTGTGTGTGTGTGTGTGTGTGTGAGAGTGTGTACTCACCTATATGTACTCACCTATATGTGCTTGCAGGATCGAGCATTGACTCTTGGATCCCGCCTTTCTAGCTATCGGTTGTTTACAGCAATGACTCCTGTCCCATTTCCCTATCATACCTAGTTTTAAAAGTATGAATAGTATTTGCTTCCACAACCTGTTCCCCAAGTGCATTCCATTTTTCTACTACTCTCACGCTAAAAGAAAACTTCCTAACATCTCTGTGACTCATCTGAGTTTCCAGTTTCCACCCATGTCCCCTCGTTCTGTTATTATTACGTGTGAACATTTGATCTATTTCCACTTTGTCAATTCCCCTGAGTATTTTATATGTCCCTATCATATCTCCTCTCTCCCTTCTTTTCTCTAGTGTCGTAAGGTTCAGTTCCTTCAGCCGCTCTTCATATCCCATCCCTCGTAGCTCTGGGACAAGCCTCGTCGCAAACCTCTGAACCTTCTCCAGTTTCTTTATGTGTTTCTTCAGGTGGGGGCTCCATGATGGCGCGGCATACTGTGTGTGTGTGTGTGTGTGTGTGTGTGTGTGTGTGTGTGTGTGTGTGTAATGTCTTACACACACACACGGGGGCTGGCCATCTAACACCCACTCAACACAATATAATGTGACATATAAACATAACACATATGTACATAAAAATCTAAAATCCCAAACATAGCCTTTAATATAGACAACTGCAGCAGTGTAACGTTATAGAAAATTGTATTACTGGTTATTGACTACACATAGATATGGGCCGAGAGTATCTAGTGGGAGTTGGTCACCCTGGGGGCATAACTGGCCGACCCTTCACAGTGTTCAAGAGAGAACTGGATAAGCACCTCCAAAGGATACCTGATCAACCAGGCTGTGACTCGTACGTCAGGCTGCGAGCAGCCGCGTCCAACAGCCTGGTTGATCAGTCCGGCAACCAGGAGGCCTGGTCGACGACCGGGCCGCGGGGACGCTAAGCCCCGGAAGCACCTCAAGGTAACCTCAAGGTAACCTGGGGGCATAACGCGCCTTCCTCTCAGTTTGTCAATGTTGTCCTCTAGTTCCTTACTCTCTCCCCAATGTGAATCCTCTTCAACATTTTTGCGTTATCAGCAAATATTGAGGGTAAGGTGTCTGTCCCTTCTGGGAGAGAGGGAGGGAATTATCACAAGAAAGCACCAAGCCATTACGACTATATAGCACTGGGGAGGGGTCAGGATAAGGATTTGGGATGGGACGCGGAAAGGAATGATGCCCAACCACTTGGACGGTCGGGGATTGAACGCCCACCTGCATGACGCGAGACCGTCGCTCTACCGTCCAGCCCAAGTGGTTGATGATGAGTGAGCGGACGAGTGCTTCTTGGAGTGGTTTGACGAGTGCTTGCAGGAACGACCAGTTCAGTGCGTGCACAAGGGACCGGACGAGTGCTTGTACTCACTCTGTACTCACGTACTGTACTGTACTCACGTACTCACTGTACTCACGTACTCACTGTACTAGCGCTCTTTGTGCGCTAACAATGTCGTGAAACACTCGTCAGAGTGCTAGTTAGAGAGCATGGGGTGGGGGGGGGGGACATAACTGCAGTTGAGTGCGTGGTGAAATACGCACTAAGCGCATACTGATGGAGAGAGAGCACACAGCATGCTGGAGTGCGCCGGTGTGCGCGCTGAAGACTGCGCCCTGTCTTCCAGCTTATCATTAAGATTTAGGACTTCCTGCCTACGCTGCGCATCACATTTTATGTCTTGACTCCTCTGTAACAGGTTACAATGCGCACGTTAATATTAAGTTGCGTGTTAGTCCATGTTACCCGCTCTCACCAGCGGCAGACTCCTACACCTGAGGTGGAGGAGTAATACTACCTTTGTCTCTTGGAATGTCTCCTCTGTCTCTCTCTCTCTCTCTCTCTCTCTCTCTCTCTCTCTCTCTCTCTCTCTCTCTCTCTCTCTCTCTCTCTCTCTCTCTCTCTCTCTCTCTCTTTCTTTCTCACTCTCTCATACTCACACTCTCTCTCTCTCTCTCTCTCACTCTCTCATTCTCACACTCTCTCTCACTCTTTCTTTCTCACTCTCTCATACTCACACTCTCTCTCTCTCTCACTCTTTCTCTCTCTCTCTCATTCTCACTCTCTCTCTCTCTTCTCTATACATAAATACAAGAGAGACTGTGATTATTGTTGTACATTGAGATGTGACTCCTGATGTGTGAGTGAGGAAGCCTGAGGTGTGAGTGAGGAAGCCTGATGTGTGAGTGAGGAAGCCTGAGGTGTGAGTGAGGAAGCCTGAGGTGTGAGTGAGGAAGCCTGAGGTGTGAGTGAGGAAGCGTGAGGTGTGAGTGATGCCGCCTAGAGTGTGAGGCAGCGTGAAGCGACCTCTGCTTCAAACCTTTTGATGTTTTAATGTTAGAAGTTAATGTTTCTGTTGTTAAAAGATAAATAAACAACTGTCTCGATTATATTCATATCATAGACCAACATTAGTTATATTATTGAGGCTGTTTCCCCTGAAGAGCCCGCACGACCATGGTCCTAACAGACTGTTACTACCCGCAATACAAGGATCCCCTAACACTCCCCCAAACGCGTGGGTTCGTCTCCCTCGTCTCGTCGCACCGTGGAGGAAACATCCGGTCGTGTACTGTCCGCTGTGTGAGCGCACACACACGCACACACACATCAGCGCCAGCCGTAAGTGTGCGCTGCTGGCCTGCTGATTGATCAGGGCCTCTCTTGATTGGGCTGTCAGCTCCGCCGCCCGCAAGCTGAGCGCTCGACGCTGCCACGCCAACTGACTGCTGGCCTTCTTGCCTGAAGAATTACAGAGATAATCACTGTAATGGAGAGTGATGTGAAAATGATAGGCGGATGAGAGAGGCAAATGTATCGCCCGCGTGGCTGTGTTGATAGTATCGTCTGATATGGCTATTAAGGCTGTCGTCATCTATGTGACCATATGTCTGCCACCTGCTATGTTACCATAGGTCTGATGTCATTTGGGTGGTCAAATGTCTGCCATCATTTGTCTGTCATCATATATGTAGCCATATGTCTGCCATCATATATGTGGTCATATGTCTGCCATCATATATGTAGCCATATGTTTGCCATCATATATGTGGTCATATGTCTGCCATCATATATATACCCATATGTCTGCCATCATATATGTGGTCATATGTCTGCCATCATATATGTGGTCATATGTCTGCCATCATATATGTAGCCATGTCTGCCATCATATATGTAGCCATATGTCTGCCATCATATATGTAGCCATATGTCTGCCATCATATATGTAGCCATATGTCTGCCATCATATATGTAGCCATATGTCTGCCATCATATATGTGGTCATATGTCTGCCATCATATATGTAGCCATATGTCTGCCATCATATATGTAGCCATATGTCTGCCATCATATATGTGGTCATATGTCTGCCATCATATATGTAGCCATATGTCTGCCATCATATATGTAGCCATATGTCTGCCATCATATATGTGGTCATATGTCTGCCATCATATATGTAGCCATATGTCTGCCATCATATATGTAGCCATATGTCTGCCATCATATATGTAGCCATATGTCTGCCATCATATATGTGGTCATATGTCTGCCATCATATATGTAGCCATATGTCTGCCATCATATATGTAGCCATATGTCTGCCATCATATATGTGGTCATATGTCTGCCATCATATATGTAGCCATATGTCTGCCATCATATAAGTAGCCAGAAGGGAGCCGGTCGGCCGAGCGGACAGCACGCGGCACTTGTGATCCTGTAGTCCTGGGTTCGATCCCAGGTGCCGGCAGAGTTTCAATGGGCAGAGTTTCTTTCACCCTATGCCCCTGTTACCTAGCAGTAAAATAGGTACCTGGGTGTTAGTCAGCTGTCACGGGCTGCTTCCTGGGGGTGGAGGCCTGGTCGAGGACCGGGCCGCGGGGACACTAAAGCCCCGAAATCATCTCAAGATAACCTCAAGATAGCCATATGTTTGCCATCATATATGTAGCCATATATCTGCCATCATATGTCTGCCATCATATATGTAGCCATATGTCTGCCATCATATATATAGCCATATATCTGCCATCATATATGTAGCCATATGTCTGCCATCATATATGTAGCCATATGTCTGCCATCATATATATAGCCATATGTCTGCCATCATATATGTAGCCATATGTCTGCCATCATATATATAGCCATATGTCTGCCATCATATATGTAGCCATATGTCTGCCATCATATATGCGGTCATATGTTTGCCATCATATGTCTGCCATCATATATGTAGCCATATGTCTGCCATCCTATATGTAGCCATATGTCTGCCATCCTATATGTAGCCATATATCTGCCATCATATGTCTGCCATCATATATGTAGCCATATGTCTGCCATCATATATATAGCCATATATCTGCCATCATATGTCTGCCATCATATATGTAGCCATATGTCTGCCATCATATATATAGCCATATATCTGCCATCATATATGTAGCCATATGTCTGCCATCATATATGTAGCCATATGTCTGCCATCATATATATAGCCATATGTCTGCCATCATATATGTAGCCATATGTCTGCCATCATATATATAGCCATATGTCTGCCATCATATATGTAGCCATATGTCTGCCATCATATATGCGGTCATATGTTTGCCATCATATGTCTGCCATCATATATGTAGCCATATGTCTGCCATCCTATATGTAGCCATATGTCTGCCATCCTATATGTAGCCATATGTCTGCCATCCTATATGTAGCCATATGTCTGCCATCCTATATGTAGCCATATGTCTGCCATCCTATATGTAGCCATATGTCTGCCATCATATATGTAGCCATATGTCTGCCATCCTATATGTAGCCATATGTCTGCCATCCTATATGTAGCCATATGTCTACCATAGTCTAAATGATGATGGCAACCCTTGTGGGTGCCGCGCGCCTCGCTGCCTTACCCATCCTGTCAGGAACTCAACAAACTCTCAATATAAAAACTAGACTAATCATCAGGACTGGCAAGTGAAGACACAAAGTTATGAATATAATTACCGCCGGTAATAATGACAATGATGATTACCTTAATAGAGATTATGGAGATGATGACGTCGACGCTAATAGAAAAGATGCAGATGAGGAGCTTATTGATGGTGAAGATGAAGGTAACTGCTGATGATAGTGATAATTGGTGATGATGGGCATAATTAAGCACTGAACCAGCGGGGGAACGGAACACACTGCACCTGGAGGAGATGAGGAGCATAGCAGTCCCCCCACACACTGAGGGAGGGGGGGGGATGGCTGGCGGGGGGGGAGGGATGGCTGGTGGGAGGGGGGGATGGCTGGCGGGGGGGGGGATGGCTGGTGGGGGGGGGGTGGCTGGCGGGGGGGGGATGGCTGGTGGGGGGGATAGCTGGGGGGGATGGCTGGCGGGGGGGGGATAGCTGGGGGGGATGGCTGGGGGGGTGGGAAACATAGCTGAGAAACATAAGTGTTGTGTAATGTCTCGGAAGCGGCACACTTGTGTCTGACGTTGGAGGGGGTCCTCTCCCCCCTTCTTCCCCCCCCTCTCCCCCCACTATCCCCCCCTCCCCCCCCCCCTCTCCCCTGCCCCTCCGTCGGCGGGAAGTTAATGAGGTTCAAGTCACGGTAATCAACTACACATGTAGCAAACATCATGTTGAATAACCTGGCATATTTAACATTGATACAACATTCTTCGCCAGTGTTGTCAGTGGTTTAAGGCTTTCTTTTATTTTTAAAGAAGGAGATGATCGTTGACAGTGTCACCGTTGATGTCCACTCCGAGGTGTTGGGGCTGACCCTCACCTTTCAGTCTTCTGGTTGTTGACCTGCATAGTTAGAGGGACAGTAGTGCTTTTTGGGGGCGGGGGGGAGGGGGGACGAAGAGCTCTGGCCTCCATCTTTGCGACAGATTGATTGATTGATTGATTGATGAATGTTAAGCCACCACTAGAGGTGGCACGGGCATGAGTAGCCCGTAAGTGGTTGATGTTTGGAGTGAATGTGATCTTTGGTCGTCTAACATCTTGAAGTGTCTCTGGGACCTCGGCCCGTGAGACAGATTGATTGATTGATGAGGACTGAACCATCGAAAAGGTGGCACGGGCATGAATAGCCCGTAAGACAGACATACTCTGCTATATATATATATATATATATATATATACACGGAGGGGTATCTGGCACTGCCCAGGAGAGTTTTCTCCCCTCCCCGACCCCCTATTCCATCCCTCTTCTTTCCTCTTTCCTCGCATTCTCCTCTTCACCACCCTTTCCTGTCCTCCTCCCTTCTCCTCTTCTCTCCTTTCATCTCCCCTATTTCCCCCCAACCTATCCCTCCAGTTTATAGTTATTCAATTAGTAGGGGTACCCGGCTGCACCCGGGTCTCTTCCCCACTCTCTCTCCTTGTCCCCATCCCATTGCCCCCCCCCCCTTTCCCCTCAGCATCCCCTCCTCCCCCATCTCTCCCTTCTATCCGAAAATTGGGAGCGACAGCCTCTGTGAAGCAGATAAAGAGCATTCGGAGAAAATCTTGTCGTTGGTCTTAGTATTTGTATAAGTATCCTCTTATATAAAAAAAACTTATTACACTATGTAACATATTACATGGCTTATCATATACATGAAACAGACTATAAATTGTAGATGTCCTCCTGTTTTTCAGGTGTGGGACATGGATACCTGGCATGCAGTAAGCATGTCCTCGCTGAGCCGCAGTGTCGAGGTGCCGGAACACAAAACTTGTCGATCCTTATTCTTTGGTTTCCATAAAGAGTTTGCCCTTAAGTCACTCAGGAGTTTGAGTGCACTTATACCCCGTGAGCCAAGGGTCTCAGTGCTTCCTGGGTTTTCTGAGTCACGGTGAGAGTAGCGGCAGCTCTGCCTGGCTGTTCCTCTGTATGGGAGATCAGTATAGGCTGGAGTAGAGGCACGCGGGTAATCCCACACTACCTACCAGCCTACCACTCTTCCCGGGCATCATGGTGAACCTCTTTTTTTTTTTTTTTTTTTTTTATTAAGTTATGAGGTACATCTGCATTAGTGCAGCTACCCTAGACTATATGAAGTGGAGTACAGTGTGTCAAAAAAAGCTAACTAGGTGATGCTATAAAATCCCCATCACACAGGATGGTTAGTCATACAGAGACATGTGATAGGCGGTCTGCACTGGCAGACTCCGGATGCATTTTGAGGATATCAACAACACAAGATTGAATAAGGTAGCAGTGGTAATACAAGTCCCCATCTCGCAGGATGGTTAGTCATACAGGGCCATGTGTTTAATAGCCTGCACTGGCAAATTTTGGGTATACTGTGAGGATATCTTCAAGAATACGAGAGTGAATAAAGTAATTGCAAAGCTCCAGGTACCTCATGCCAACTGGTCTGAAAGGTCTAATAACTGGGCATTCAGTGATGTAGTGCGGGAGATCATGCCGTAGTTCCTGCTCACAGAGTTTGCAACTGGAGTGCTCAGGATTGGGAGACCCGTCACCTGCAGCCACCTGCCACAGGTAACGATAACCCAACCTGATCCTTGCAACCACTGTGTCGCACAGTCTAGTGGACGTTTTGTGCTGTCCATAGATGTAGGTTTCAGATCTGAACAAATCATAGCTTTTTATACTAGTACTTTCAGGTCGTTGGGAGTCAGTAAGTTCCGTTCATGACTCTCACGGGGTCTGAACAGTGTTGGTTCTCGTTGTCCCAGTCAAGTGACTGTGGCGAGGCGCCTTTTCGTAATGTCGTCCACGTTTTAATGTCTTGCGGTAAGCTATTTTAGACTCGTGATTATTAAGAACCATAAGCTAAAGAAATTCATTATATAAATATATGATGTGATAAAGGAGAATAAGCTACTGGGATTCACATCGTGAAGCCCAAGCAATAAGACATCTGAATACAAGAGACGTATATACACCGAGAGGTATAACCTGCTTCTTGGTGTAGATACACACAGACCTTACTGTAGTCCTGAACTATGTGCAGGACTAAATTATACCGGCTGGTTGGTCAGTGAGTTATTGTGGTGGCCTTAATGCCTCTCCAGAGGTTCCAAGGTCTTAAACTCAAATACAAACGAAATCAAAGCCTAATGTTATACTTCCGCTTCACTTGCCCTTGTTAGACCTCATTTAGATTATGCAATGCAGTTTTGGCCACCATAATGCAGAATGGACATGAATGCAGTGTTGGAGGTGGTATGGGTGGCATTGTTGGAGGTACAGGTGATGGGGGTGGAGTGGTTGTTGTGGTATGGGGGTTGCCAGTTGTGGGGGGTTGTTGTGGTGTGGGGGTTGCCAGTTGTGGGGGGTTGCGGTGGTGTAAGTGAGGCTGTGGTGGGGGTGTGGCGGTGGAGTGATGGCAGTTGTAATCCTCAGAGAGGATTACAACATTAAAATGTTTGCTGGACGCCTTGAGATATAATGAGTACTACTGGAAGGTCATCGGAGACTTCAGAATGATGGCATACCTGATTGATCTCTAGGGCAGTATGAGCAAGTTTTCCTGCTATCTTTGCCTCCGAGATAACAGGGACACCAAGATGCACTACTTCAGGCGGGAATGGCCACAGTGGCCTGAATTCTCTGTTGGTAGGAACAACATCGAGTGAGAGCCACTGGTGGACCTTCGGAAGATGCTGATGCCACCACTACACATCAGATTGGTCCTTGTGAAACAATTGTCACAGATCTAGATAACAAGTCTTCAGTTATCATCAAGATCTTTCTTAAGCTGTCTGAAGCAAGGGTCAAAGCCGGTGTCTTAGACCGAGAATAAAGAAGATCTTAGAGTGCTAGGAAGTCTCCAAGAAGCTCACTAGAAGGGAGAAAGTTGCTTAGAGCATCACTGTCGCAGTGGTTTGGGGCTACTTGGGGTATCACAAGGCCCAACACTGTATGGAGGTGGTTGAGGCTCAGGTGAACTACAGCACAGTGGCTGCAGGATGTCCCTCAAAGTCCATATCCTTGATGCTTATCTTGATAAACTGAAGGAGAACATGGGAGCTCACTCGATAGAGCAAGGCGAGCTCGTCCAGCAGGATACCCTGCACTTACAATGCCACTATAATGAGAACACGGTGGGAACTACAGTTGGTGCGTGATCCATGAACATGATTTACAGTATGATGTTAAATCCCGAAAAACTACTCAATTCTATATTTTGTGTGTGTGTGTGTGTGTGTGTGTGTGTGTGTGTGTGTGTGTGTGTGTGTGTGTGTGTGTGTGTGTGTGTGTGTGTGTGTGTGTTTTGTATAGCCATAGTATAAATACACGTTAATTGTGAATCACAATTCACCCATTGTCTCAATATAAACAGGTAAATTTCAAAACATCACTGTCCTCGTCACAAATTCAAGGTTTGAGAAGAATAACACTTATTTTCTCAACTTTTTTATAAGCATAAACAATTACACAGTAACACTTACTGACAAGGAGAACAAAAATGTTGCAAATATGAACATATCGCTGGAGTGTTTCAATCGTAAGTTAGACGTTCATACAAACGAATTTAACTGAATATCAATTGGAGCTGCCTGGTGTGGACCATTTGGTCTTCTGCGACTACCAATATTCTTATCAGTCACCCAACCCACACATCTGGAAATATAAAGCGTGACGATTTGTTGTTGTTAAAGATTCGCTACTTGGAACAAAAATTTCCAAGTAGCACGGGCTATGGAGAGCCCGTAAAGTGTGACGATGTTTCGGTCCTTCCTCTATCACTATTCTTACTTTCTAAGTAACAACCCGAAAAGGTACGATAGTGATGGGTAATGACTGATGAAGTGTAGAACCGGGTCAGAGCTCCCAAGTGCTTGTATCATCACTGTTTCATCCTAACTCATCATTTATTTTGATGATAGTGCGTCAGATATCTTACGAGTGATTGACAGAGTGACACCGGCATTACGAGTGACTGACAGCAATGACATTAGTATAATAAAGAACTGACAGCAGTGACATTGGAACTACGAATGATTGAGAGCAGTGATACTGGAACTACGAATGATTGAGAGCAGTGATACTGGAACTACGAGTGACTGGCAGCAGTGACACTGGTATTACGAGTGACTGGCAGCAGTGACACAGGTATTACGAGTGACTGGCAGCAGTGACACAGGTATTACGAGTGACTGGCAGCAGTGACACAGGTATTACGAGTGACTGGCAGCAGTGACAAAGGTATTACGAGTGACTGGCAGCAGTGACACTGGTATTACCAGTGACTGGCAGCAGTCACTGGTAATACTAAGGATTTCAGTAAAGGTAGCAGCAGAATTAGAAATGTTAGCAGTACCATTAGCAATAGAAGCAGCAATAGCAGCTGCATGTAGAAGTAGCAGTTGTTGCATGTAGCAGCAACAGTTAAAGTAGAAAATAATGAAAAAACTGGATACGGATTAGCTTAAATGATTTGAATTGCTTCATTCCTTGTATCTTTTATCTTGAACACGACATTTACACTTCGGATGTGGGATGTGGAACATCTATACAACTGTCAGTTCTCTATCGTGCTTCCAACATGTGTTACATCTGTAAGCCAGTCTGTTCTCTATGGTGCTTCCATTAACATGTGCTGCATATGTACGACAGTCTGTTCTCTATGGTGCTTCCATTAACATGTGCTGCATATGTACGACAGTCTGTTCTCTATGGTGCTTCCATTAACATGTGCTGCATATGGACGCCAGTCTGTTCTCTACCGAGCCTGCAGCATGTGCACTATTCTCAGCGTTTCTTGTACCCGATTACAATTACATGCATTACCATCTTCATTACACGTAGTCGACTTGTTAAATACGCATTGTTGTTATTTCGTGGGCGTTACAATGCCACCGGAGCGTATTTACAAGTCCCCCTCCCCGCCCTGTACTCTTAATCAAGCCGCCTGGCAATTACTGTAGCCGGTGTGAGGCGTGTCGTTTCCTCCGGGGGTCTCGTCTGTGGCTCCTCGCCTCCTCTGAAACGCGACAATCAGGAAAGTAACTCTAGTCAGAATGATATAAATAGACGGATATAAACATAACTGCGGGAGTTTACAGTGTCGTTTGGAGGTGCATTTGGTGCGAATTATGGCTGACTCGCCGGTAAGTGCCGTGTCACCCTGCACCCCGGGTGCTCCAGGGGTGACACAACTGTAGCTTAGCCCCGAGGAGGGCCTGGTGGTGGTGGTATTGTACCCTGGAGCCATGTAGGAGGGAGGGAGTGTGTGTGTGGAGGGAGGGAGGGGGTATGAGATATATTAATGGAGTACATTAAAGCTTGACAGGTCTGGACAGAGCAACATGCGACACAAGGTACCCCACAGGATATTATTCTAGAACAACTGTGAAAACACGATATTAGACAACGTCGCTAAGTAAAGAGAGTGAGTGGCCGTCAGGAGTCGACCAGCGTCAGTAGCTGGATGCGTCGTCCCCCATGACTGCCGAGGTCTTCAACAGGAAGCGAGGGAGCACACCCATTGCTTGCTACCTCCACTAATGTCGGGTTATGTGTTGCTCTCTCTCTTTTATTTCATCCGGTCAGGTAGCAGACGCTGGCAGACAGAAGGGCGTATCATCTCCCCCGGGACGAGGAACCACGCCGATTTGTCACCAGTACGATGGTATTAATAGCGGCTCCTTCAGCCGGTGGTGTCGGAGGGGTGCTGGGAGGCGAGGACCTGGGGAGTAGGCGAGGACCTGGGGAGCAGGCGAGGACCTGGGGAGCAGGCGAGGACCTGGGAGAATGGAGGAACGGAAGGGAACTAGCAGGAGAAAGGGCCAAGCCATTACGACTATAGCTGGGGTGGAGGGGGGGGGAGGAGAGCAAGAAATAAGTAGTGTCAAGACTGGTGTAAGACAGGCAGAGGAGGAGAGGACGTCTGGGAAGGTGGAGACTGAGAGGGAGTTTAGCGAGGACGATAAAGTTATGCCTGAGAGCGAGACCAGTTTAGTGAAGAATATTTCCACCAATAACGCAACTCGGAGCAATTTATATCATCATGTTTGTACTGTAAAACTTTGTTTTATATTCAAATTCAGTATGAATATGAAGTTCGAATTAGGAAATAATTCGTAATATAGATAGTCTGCAGGTGTTGTGTGAGTTTGGCTGAGGGAGGCTCCCTTGACGTGGTCCCTGGGATCAATGTCCCGCAGGTCGGTCTCTGACCAGGTCTCCTGGTTGGTACTTTAGTCAGTCGGGCTGTTAGACGCCGCTGCTTGCAGTCTGACACAAATTATAGTCCGGTTGATCATGTATCGGAGGCAAAAATATTCTATATCGATTAAATAGAGCGAAGAGCTGTCTCGATGCGAGTGTTCGGGACAGTTTTGAGGGAGGCGGCAGTGAGTGAGAAGTTAGTAAACACCTTACTGAAATATTATGTGTTATACATAATTATTAAGTTCTAGTTAAGCGCTAGTAACAATATCAAGATAATAAGTTAAGCAATATGAAAACAATAGTAATCAGCAATGTTACCTGTAGGTTGTTGGCCAACAGATTCCAAGATGAAATGAGTAAGAACAACTATTGAATTTGCCTAAGAGGCGTGCACTAATGAGCAGCAGAAATACAAATGCAGTCTCCGTGGTGTAGTGGTAAGACACTCGCCTGGCGTTCCGCGAGCGCTATGTCATGGGTTCGTATCCTGGCCGGGGAGGATTTACTAGGCGCAATTCCTTAACTGTAGCCTCTGTTTAACGCAACAGTAAAATGTGTACTTGGATGAAAAAACGATTCTTCGCGGCAGGGGATCGTATTCCAGGGACCATAGGATTAAGGACTTGCCCGAAACGCTACGCGTACTAGTGGCTGTACAAGAATGTAACAACTCTTGTATATATCTCAAAAAAAAAAAAAAAAATTGTAAATATATTTATGTTAATAATGTTTGTTTTTGAAAAAAATAATATTAAATATTCCCCCCCCCCCCTCCCCACACACACAGAGAAGGGTGTTCCCGTCAGGACAACACTGAAAACCTGCTGGATATCTTGGGGAGGAATCAGCATCACAGGTGATGGTGGTTACCTCCAAGCATCACCGTGGGGACGGATGCCCAGGACTCGTCCCACCTGGAGAGGGAGGACTTGTTTGACGATGATCACAGGGAAGGAGCCGAGGCTTCCAGTGTTGACCAAGATGAGATCATTCCCAGGAGACAGCACTCAGCCAGTACGACTCTATATCACTTAGAAGTGATAAAGGGGCAAGGATCCGGGTTATGAGGACGGAGTCAAGAAACTCTGTCCAACAACTTGGGCTGTCAGTGATCGAACGCCGACCCTGCCATAAAGCGAGGCCACTGCTGACCTATCCAACTAGATAGCAGGCATAGACCCAGCCACTCTGTAAAACAAAGTTAAACAGCAGGAGGCATGTAGTCAGCGTTTCATTCACTGTGTAGAATGAAGCTGTCTGTGAAGCAATGATTGATGAATTGAGGCAGAGTAATATAAATGATAGTAAAGAAAGGTTTAAAGTGATCATTAAAGTCACAGACAGATAAAGCTCTTAAATAAGAACATTGAGGATGAAAAAGCAGCACGTCGCTCGAGCAGCAACACAACATGCTATTAACAAATATAAAGCTAGAAGTAATGCCCCAGTATTGCAATAGACGAGCTTGTGATGGATAGCAGCGAGCATCATGACTTAACAGTTGTCTACAACTCACACTTAATAATGCTTAAACTGATTAATAGATGAAATGTAAATAAAAGCATTAATCAGTAGACATCCATCAGTCTCAGGAGACTGATGGATGAATTATTTAATTTTAACTGCATTATTCACACAGTTAAAACTAAATAATTCAATATAAACAGAAATATAAATATATGATATATACATATATGTATATATATATATGTATATGTCAAAAACACTGATTCAAGTATGCGGAAAAACCACATGTGAAAAAGAAAGAACGCTAAACACGTTTTTCGGCTCAATTCGCCTTCATCATAGCATTTTAGAATGAAGAAGAAAACGTGGCTGGCAACGTTATATCCGCCAGGGCAGGTCACCTGACCACCAAGAACATAAGAATAAAGGTCTATTAACCTATATACAAGAATAAGAATGGAGATCTCCACAGATAAAAGGGGGACGAAAAAGGGGGGTTAAATGGATGCTATATTGTATTGACGTGCTATATTGTATTGACGTGCTATATTGAAGCTCATTTGGGGGATCTAATTTGTACATGCCAGGGCTCATATTAAGGCTGTTGTTACATTGTTTGATCAGAGCTGACTCTATCACATTTCCTTCAACGAAACCCTTACCTTTAACAATACATTTCGCCCCTTTGAAGTACATAGAATGATCACATAAACTGGAATGTAAATACAACGCACTTGAGTGCTGGGCTGTACGAGTAGCGTATGAATGTTGTTTTAAACATGAGGAAAGAGATTTACCAGTCTGACCGATGTAAACACGTGCACAATCATTACATCGGTCGTGCTGTGGCTAGTATTAGGCCTGGGACGTGTAGTGGAGATGTGCTGTGTCTAGGACTGTGCTGGGCGCCTACTCTTCACTGGGAACTGTTCTAAACATAATGAAAACATTACAAGAAAGAACTGTTTGTTTTCTCAGCTGTTCAGAATCGCTATCTACCTTGTGTCTACCTTGTGTGACTTCCGGGGATCAACGGTCCGGTCCTCGCCCAGGCCACCTTGTTGCTAGGTTGGTCAACCATGCTATTGGACGCGGTTGCTCGCATCCTGACGCATGAATCACAGCCTGGTTGATCAGGTATTCTTCGGAGATGTTTGTAGAGTTCTTTCTTAAACACTGCGAGAGGCCGGCCAAATATGCCCCTTATGTGTAGCGAGAGAGTGTTGAAAAGGCTTGGGCCCTTAATGTTGATGGAGTTCGCTCTCAGAGAACCTATTGCATCTCTGTTTTTCAACGGGGGTATTTTACACATCCTGTTATGCCTACTGGTTTCATGATGATGTTATCTCTGTGTTCAGATTTGAAGCCAGTCCCTCTAACATCTTCCACGTGTAGATTATTATGTATCTCTCTCGCTTGCGCTCTAGAGAATTAATTAATTCTAAATTTAGAATTTTAATAGCTCCCAATAATCAAGATGTCTTATAAAGTGGATTCTAGCGATAAAGGCTCTTTGCATGCTCTCTAGGTCAGTTTCTTCAGCTCTGAATAGGGCTGATAATGTACAATAATATTCCACCCAAGAGAGCACTAGTTTATTGAAAAGTATCATCATTGATATGGCATCCCTTGCTCGGAAGGTCCTTGTTATCCAACCTGTCATTTTTCTTGCAGTCGTGACAGCTACTTTATTGTGTTCTGTCTGTAAAGGTAAGGTCTTCCGTCATGATTACTCCTAGATCCTTCACATTGCTCTTTCATTCTATAATGTGTTTTGACTGTGTTTTATATATGATTTCCGTTTTTATATTTCCGTTTTTTCCATAGCGTAGGAGTTGGAACTTATTTTCATTAAACATCATATTATTATCTGTGGCTCATTGAAATTTGATTTACATCAGATTAGAGGTTTGCCGAGTCCTCCACATTGTCGACTCGCATGAAAATCCAAGTGTCATCTGCAAAAGATGATAGAGTACTGTCGGTTGTATCCTTGTCTATGTCTGATATAAGGATGAGAAAAAGTACTAGAACAAGTACGAGGGGACTGAGCTTTTCACAGTAGATGATCCGGATTTTACTGTGTTGACTATTGCACTCTGCGTTCTGTTCGTTAGGAAGTTGAAGATCCATCTCCCTCCTTTGCCAGTACTTCCCTTTGCACGCATTTTGTGCAAATCGCTGGCTTAACATGAAGCACAACTGTATAACATTATGAATGCAACAAACAGTGAATCAAGAATGAAAAGCACAATAACGTGATGTTTATATAAATAAAATCAATAATGAATGCGTTTGTTCCCATGTTTTGTTTAATCAAAATGTACACTTGTAAAACCAAATGAACAAAAATCACTTCTCTAGAGACTAAGGCCGAGTTTTTAAGTGACAAAAAAACCTGTTTTGCGTTCAAGATTCCATTTGGAAGAGGTTAGGTGAGCCGTGTTCTAACTGTTGACTTCAGTCATTAAAGCTATCAAACTTGATCATGTGAATCAGTAGTTTAAAGCTGCCTATGTGAACCTTCGTGTATAATTTACAAGGTTTATGGACAGCTTTCCTTAACCACACTGTGTCATTAGCTATTTTGTGAGGGAATTACGACTTCCATGATCCTCCATGACTGCAACCAATCATAGGCTAATTGAAGGGTGGGTTGATAATAGTGGTAGACGGTATATCTGGTAGGACTGGCCGCCGCATACTTTATAGCTCGTAAAATCAACCTTATGAATTCTTTAGGTTAAAACTGCTTCCTTTTCCTCACTTCAATTGATTTTTTGGCGGGAGAAGAGCGATTCAGCTTCATCTTTTGTTTTTTCCCTGCGCTTTGATCGACAAGAACACTCGCCACCCAGATGACAGATTACAAAGGTGAAGAAGCAAACAAAGATTATTGCAGGTGCAACGAAATCGATTGTATGAGGTGAACAAAGCTTCCGAATAATCACTCACTGTAGCAGTAACCACATGATGCAAGCCGCTCCTTCCCCAGACCTCCTGATTACTTGAAGATTGCTTCAATCTCTAGACTAATTCACCGCTATACGCGACTATGGTGATTTGTGGTCATTGAATGACCTATTTGCTGTTTACAGTACACGTCTTCTGCCAGCCTATTAGGGAGTCGGGCACCTCCATCCATCCCAAGACCAAGTGTCCCTTAATACCTAAATAATGATACAAATTCTCTGGCAAAACCTTCCCAAAACAACGATTAATAAAATGTCATACCTTTACATAGCTGTTGGATCCCTTCCCACGAAGCTGCTGTTGGATCCCTTCCCACGAAGCTGCTGTTTACCAAAGTGCTGTAATGGTTTGTTGTGATGATGCGGTCAACATACCCGCAACGTGAGGGTCCAGATAGTGATCCTGCAGGCTACACAGTAGTGATCATGCAGGCTACACAATAGTGATCATGCAGGCTACACAGCAGTGATCCTGCAGGCTACACAGTAGAGATCATGCAGGCTACACAGTAGTGATCATGCAGGCTACACAATAGTGATCATGCAGGCTACACAATAGTGATCCTGCAGGCTACACAATAGTGATCCTGCAGGCTACACAATAGTGATCCTGCAGGCTACACAATAGTGATCCTGCAGGCTACACAATAGTGATCATGCAGGCTACACAATAGTGATCCTGCAGGCTACACAATAGTGATCATGCAGGCTACACAATAGTGATCATGCAGGCTACACAATAGTGATCATGCAGGCTACACAATAGTGATCATGCAGGCTACACAATAGTGATCATGCAGGCTACACAATAGTGATCATGCAGGCTACACAATAGTGATCATGCAGGCTACACAGTACTGATCCTGCAGGCTACACAGTACTGATCCTGCAGGCTACACAGTACTGATCCTGCAGGCTACACAGTAGTGATCCTGCAGGTTACACAGTACTGATCCTGCAGGCTACTCAGTACTGATCCTGCAGGCTACACAGTACTGATCCTGCAGGCTACACAGTAGTGATCCTGCAGGCTACACAGTACTGATCCTGCAGGCTATACAGTACTGATCCTGCAGGCTACACAGTAGTGATCCTGCAGGCTACACAGTACTGATCCTGCAGGCTACACAGTACTGATCCTGTAGGCTACACAGTACTGATCCTGCAGGAAACACAGTACTGATCCTGCAGGCTACACAGTACTGATCCTGCAGGCTACACAGTACTGATCCTGCAGGCTACACAGAACTGATCCTGCAGGCTACACAGTACTGATCCTGCAGGCTACACAGTACTGATCCTGCAGGCTACACACTACTGATCCTGCAGGCTACACAGAACTGATCCTGCAGGCTACACACTACTGATCCTGCAGGCTACACAGAACTGATCCTGCAGGCTACACAGTACTGATCCTGCAGGCTACACAGTACTGATCCTGCAGGCTACACACTACTGATCCTGCAGGCTACACACTACTGATCCTGCAGGCTACACAGTAGTGATCCTGCAGCTACACAGTACTGAACCTGCAGGCTACACAATACTGATCCTTCAGGCTACACAGAACTGATCCTGCAGGCTACACAGAACTAATCCTGCAGGCTACACAGAACTGATCCTGCAGGCTACACAGTACTGATCCTTCAGGCTACACAGAACTGATCCTGCAGGCTACACAGTACTGATCCTGCAGGCTACACAGTACTGATCCTGCAGGCTACGCACTACTGATCCTGCAGGCTACACAGAACTGATCCTGCAGGCTACACACTACTGATCCTGCAGGCTACACAGAACTGATCCTGCAGGCTACACAGTACTGATCCTGCAGGCTACACAGTACTGATCCTGCAGGCTACACACTACTGATCCTGCAGGCTACACACTACTGATCCTGCAGGCTACACAGTAGTGATCCTGCCGCTACACAGTACTGATCCTGCAGGCTACACAATACTGATCCTTCAGGCTACACAGAACTGATCCTGCAGGCTACACAGAACTAATCCTGCAGGCTACACAGAACTGATCCTGCAGGCTACACAGTACTGATCCTGCAGGCTACACAGTACTGATCCTGCAGGCTACACAGTACTGATCCTGCAGGCTACACAGAACTGATCCTGCAGGCTACACAGTAGTGATCCTGCAGGCTACACAGTACTGATCCTGCAGGCTACACAGTACTGATCCTGCAGGCTACACACTACTGATCCTGCAGGCTACACAGAACTAATCCTGCAGGCTACACAGAACTGATCCTGCAGGCTACACAGTAGTGATCCTGCAGGCTACACAGTACTGATCGTGCAGGCTACACAGTACTGATCCTGCAGGCTACACAGAACTGATCCTGCTGGCTACACAGTACTGATCCTGCAGGCTACACAGTACTGATCCTGCAGGCTACACAGTACTGATCCTGCAGGCTACACAGTACTGATCCTGCAGGCTACACAGTACTGATCCTGCAGGCTACACAGTACTGATCCTGCAGGCTACACACTACTGATCCTGCAGGCTACACACTACTGATCCTGCAGGCTACACAGAACTAATCCTGCAGGCTACACAGAACTGATCCTGCAGGCTACACAGTAGTGATCCTGCAGGCTACACAGTACTGATCGTGCAGGCTACACAGTAGTGATCCTGCAGGCTACACAGTACTGATCCTGCAGGCTACACAGTACTGATCCTGCAGGCTACACAGTACTGATCCTGCAGGCTACACACTACTGATCCTACAGGCTACACAGTAGTGATCCTACAGGCTACACACTACTGATCCTGCAAGCTACACAGTAGTGATCCAACACATATGCTATTTGCATTCCCTTGCCAGCCACGTTGACCATTAGATGAAGACAAGCTCCGGGTTCTCTGAAGACCGGGCTGGATGTCTGAATATTAAACAACGTAATCATGTCAGAGAGAAAAAAAATGATTCATATTCAACTGGACGGTCTGTGGATCCTTCCTACCAGGCGCTGGTAGGTTAATATGACTAGTTGCTCATCGTGTGATGGTTCCTGATTACCTTGCTTATTGAATGATGGTTCCTGATTACCTTGCTCATTGTGTGATGGCTGCTGATTACCCTGCCCATTGTCTGATGGCTCCTGATTACTGTATGGGCACTTTGTGTGTGTTTGGCAGCACTGAAGCGTTGTGTGATGTGCGCCTCCTGGCCTGATAACTCGGCTGCACCTCGTCCCTACGGACCACTGCACACGAGAAGCTCTTGGCGCAACCAATGTACCATTTACTTACTGCAAAAAAATGGTTTTTATTGCTTTACTCAGTAAAGCATTTCTTACCCTTGGCCAAGGGGAAGATATAGGAGTTGGGCAGACGTGAAGGGGTTACCGTAACCAACTTGTCCATACCGTAGATCAGGGGTGGCGAACCCTCTGCGGAGCGGGGAGGGGTCCAATTTGGCCATGATCTAACAAATAATTCTCTCGGGTGTTTATGGAGAATCATATGATTTGAAAGTGCTTTTAATGAAGTCTGTTTTGGTAATTATTAACTTTTCTGAATGGTTTTAATTGGGACAATGATAGGTCTTCTGTGGGGAAAATTGACTCGGGGATTTATTTATTTTTTTTTTTATAATTTATATATTAATTTATTTCTTACGTTAATTTATTTCGATAGCGGACTGTATGATGTAAAAGTGGACTGTATGATTTAATTTCTCACAAGTAGCTTCCTACACAAGCTGGGAGGTTTATTAATAATATAATCTCTCAATCGCAATCATCGATTGCTAGACAATACACTACAATGTTAAAACTACATTGGTTAGTAAAATTAAATTAAACAAATACAGCTTATCTGTGTCGTTGTTCATGGCCTGGTCAACCAGATATAAACACGAATGATCACAGACTAATACGCCTTGTAGGTGATGCAAGTGTAATCACTTGACACGTGTTGTATCAGGTAGTTGATTGCTAATTCTTCTTCTCCTTCAATTTCACCTTTCAAAAGCCACCCACAACAATAATCGTAACCTATATATGACAGTTATATCAGGGAAAATGATTACTGAAATTGTTTAAAGGATATTTACCCCTTTGGGTAGCTCGCTGCGTGTTCTAACCGGCTTACCCTAATCTACCGACATTATTGGCCAGGTACGACTATATTTAACGGGTTATCGGCTACAGAACACTGCCCTTATTGTTGAAGACGATCGTGCTGATGATGGGACGTTTGTTTGTCCCATAACACTGCGTCTAGATGGAAATAATTGCGGAGTTTCAAGCGGGCTCTTGGCGAGAGCCCGCTTAGTTGATGTTAAATTAATGGAGTCTGCCTCCCACTCACGCGTCGGGCGTCTTCTCCAGATGCGTTTTATCAAGAAGTGGAAAGAGTTTTTATAAGAACATAAGAACAAGGTAACTGCAGAAGGCCTATTGACCCATACGAGGCAGCTCCTATCTATAACAACCCAATTACACTCATATGCATGTCCAACCCACGTTTGAAACAATCGAGGGACCCCACCTCCACAATCGAGGGACCCCACCTCCACCCCGATAAGCGGTAATTGGTTCCACAAATCAGCAACCCTGTTACCGAACCAATATTTACCCAAGTCTTTCCTAAATCTAAACTTATCCAATTTATACCAATTGTTTTGTGTTCTGTCTTGTGTTGATACATTTAATACCCCTATTAATATCCATAAGAACAATATATATATTTATTTTATATTTAATTTGTTTTAGTACTGAAAATTAAGCTCATTCAAGGGAAATGTTTTTATGATGTTTACCGTCCAGAGACTTGACGTTTTAACAAGAACTCCCAATATTATTAGCTGGTGAATATAATAGCGACGTGGTAATGGTAACCAAATTTTCTTCCGAGGAAAATTCCACTGCAATCTCGTTTTCTTTGAATGATTTAAGAACTAATTTGGGTTAATTTGTTAGTACCTAACAGCAGCAATATTAACTGCATATTGTATTAATGGTTTCTAAATGGTGTCGTCTTTTCCTACATCTTCCATGTTAAAATTATTAGTAGTGTGCAGGAATAACGTTGATCATCAGTTAATAAATAAGTTTGAAATGTTTAAGGTAAATAGAATTCTGTTGCTTATTTAGGAGTAATATTGTTTAAACATTATCAAAAGTATAGCAGAGGGAGCGTGAAATAGATTAAAGCACTTTAGAAAGCCTGTTCAAATTTATTAATATCAAAATTTATAAAAAAATGAATTTCAAAATAACTTTATTTACAAAAAGTATTGATATTGCCCCATTACAGTCATCACATAAAATGCCTCATGAATGCCTCGGATATCATGTATTAGGCCCAGGAAGGTTAGGTTAGGTTACATTAGTTTGTCATAGTTCAGATTTCTACTTTCTAATTTCGTTGTACGTCGGTATATATAGTATTGATGAGGATGATGTATTGTCGTACTATATATTGTATAGTATTTATGAGGATGATCAGGATGATATAGTATTGATGTATTGTCAAGAGGAGTACAAGCCGGATCACGATACACACTGTCCATTATCATCCTTGATACCAACCTCAAGTGTTTATATCCAAAGGCTTCCTGTCCCCGACCGAAAAGAATTATGAATCCCAGTTCCCTAACATCAAACATTTATAAATGTAACATTTGTCACCACTACTCATTATGACTCTCAGACAGGTGTTTCTCGACACCTGTCCCGGTACATTGTCTGGCGTATGTTGGAGCTCTGGTGCGTGCGTGCTGTCAGCGTCCGAGGTGCGTACAGGTGCTTGTGAGTGCGTGCTGAAGACATGCGTGTGAGGTGCGCGCCTGGGCGTGTGAGGTGCGCGCCGGGGCGTGTGAGGTGCGCGCCTGGGCGTGTGAGGGCGTGAGGTGGTGCGCATGAAGCAGCGTGCGGCAGTCACAGGAAGAGGAAACTGCAATAAAATGAGGGATCAGAATTATCCATTATCCTCATTAGCTGTGAGAGGGAACTTGACAGCTACCGGGAGGCTGGCCCCGAGCACATTACCGGGAGACCGAGTCCAGAGCACATTACCGGGCCCCAAGCACATTACCGGGAGACCGAGTCCAGAGCACATTACCGGGCCCCAAGCACATTACCGGGAGACCGAGTCCAGAGCACATTACCGGGCCCCAAGCACATTACCGGGAGACCGAGTCCAGAGCACATTACCGGGCCCCAAGCACATTACCGCAAAACCGAGTCCAGAGCACATTACCGGGCCCCAAGCACATTACCGGGAGACCGAGTCCAAAGCACATTACCGTGCCCCAAGCACATTACCGGGAAACCGAGTCCAGAGCACATTACCGGGCCCCAAGCACATTACCGGGAGACCGAGTCCAGAGCACATTACCGGGCCCCAAGCACATTACCGGGAAACCGAGTCCAGAGCACATTACCGGGCCCCAAGCACATTACCGGGAAACCGAGTCCAGAGCACATTACCGGGCCCCAAGCACATTACCGGGAAACCGAGTCCAGAGCACATTACCGGGCCCCAAGCACATTACCGGGAAACCGAGTCCAGAGCACATTACCGGGCCCCAAGCACATTACCGGGAAACCGAGTCCAGAGCACATTACCGGGCCCCAAGCACATTACCGGGAGACCGAGTCCAGAGCACATTACCGGGCCCCAAGCACATTACCGGGAAACCGAGTCCAGAGCACATTACCGGGCCCCAAGCACATTACCGGGAAACCGAGTCCAGAGCACATTACCGGGCCCCAAGCACATTACCGGGCCCCAAGCACATTACCGGGAAACCGAGTCCAGAGCACATTACCGGGCCCAAGCACATTACCGGGAAACCGAGTCCAGAGCACATTACCGGGAGCTCAGTAACAAGCCAAGACGGCAGCCTGGTGATGGGGGCCGGCTACCGGAATTAGTTCCCCCACCTCCGACTCCTCCTGCCCTCCTTCCCCTCTGCTTGATTACGATAATTAAATGCTGCAGGATGTGGAGTTTGGGCGCGTCTCCCCTGAGGGTGAGGTGCGTGGATCTCACTGGCCACCGGGCGCGCCTCACCCGGGGTGGAGGTGCAGGCGCTCACTGGACACCGGGCGCGCCTCACCTGGGGTGGAGGTGCAGGCGCTCAGTGGCCACCGAGCGCGCCTCACCCGGGGTGGAGGTGCAGGCGCTCACTGGCCACCGGGCGCACCTCACCCGGGGTGGAGGTGCAGGCGCTCAGTGGCCACCGGGCGCGCCTCACCCGGGGTGGAGGTGCAGGCGCTCACTGGCCACCGGGCGCGCCTCACCCGGGGTGGAGGTGCAGGCGCTCACTGGCCACCGGGCGCGCCTCACCCGGGGTGGAGGTGCAGGCGCTCACTGGCCACCGGGCGCGCCTCACCCGGGGTGGAGGTGCAGGCGCTCACTGGCCACCGAGCGCGCCTCACCCGGGGTGGAGGTGCAGGCGCTCACTGGCCACCGGGCGCACCTCACCCGGGGTGGAGGTGCAGGCGCTCAGTGGCCACCGGGCGCGCCTCACCCGGGGTGGAGGTGCAGGCGCTCACTGGCCACCGGGCGCGCCTCACCCGGGGTGGAGGTGCAGGCGCTCACTGGCCACCGGGCGCGCCTCACCCGGGGTGGAGGTGCAGGCGCTCACTGGCCACCGGGCGCGCCTCACCCGGGGTGGAGGTGCAGGCGCTCACTGGCCACCGGGCGCGCCTCACCCGGGGTGGAGGTGCAGGCGCTCACTGGCCACCGGGCGCGCCTCACCCGGGGTGGAGGTGCAGGCGCTCACTGGCCACCGGGCGCGCCTCACCCGGGGTGGAGGTGCAGGCGCTCACTGGCCACCGGGCGCGCCTCACCCGGGGTGGAGGTGCAGGCGCTCACTGGCCACCGGGCGCGCCTCACCCGGGGTGGAGGTGCAGGCGCTCACTGGCCACCGGGCGCGCCTCACCCGGGGTGGAGGTGCCGGCGCTCACTGGCCACCGGGCGCGCCTCACCCGGGGTGGAGGTGCAGGCGCTCACTGGCCACCGGGCGCGCCTCACCCGGGGTGGAGGTGCAGGCGCTCACTGGCCACCGGGCGCGCCTCACCCGGGGTGGAGGTGCAGGCGCTCACTGGCCACCGGGCGCGCCTCACCCGGGGTGGAGGTGCAGGCGCTCACTGGCCACCGGGCGCGCCTCACCCGGGGTGGAGGTGCAGGCGCTCACTGGCCACCGGGTGCGGGTGTCCCTCAGAGCTCACCCGAGGATGTGGGGCCTCTTTTTTCTGTTTAATTGGCTGCTTGGATAAATGCTTTGTGAAACCAAGGGAAGTTGTGCTTGTAAGAAGCATTAAACTGGAGAGATTAACGCGGTGAGTGCACGCCGACACGCACTTAACCACACGCACTCAGTGTGAAGCTGTTCATCACTGTGGAGAAGCTGTTCATCAGTGTGGAGAAGCTGTTCATCACTGTGGAAAAGCTGTTCATCACTGTGGAGAAGCTGTTCATCAGTGTGGAGAAGCTGTTCATCACTGTGGAGAAGCTGTTCATCACTGTGGAGAAGCTGTTCATCAGTGTGGAGAAGCTGTTCATCAGTGTGGAGAAGCTGTTCAGCAGTGTGGAGAAGCTGTTCATCAGTGTGGAAAAGCTGTTCATCAGTGTGGAGAAGCTGTTCATCAGTGTGGAGAAGCTGTTCATCACTGTGGAGAAGCTGTTCATCAGTGTGGAGAAGCTGTTCATCAGTGTGGAGAAGCTGTTCATCAGTGTGGAGAAGATGAATCAGCAATGCTTGGTCTGATATTCACTCTGAATGATCCGGATATAAGGGACGTTAAGATGAAAGCCCCCTTGAGAATGAGTGATCACAGTGTACTGATATATGAGTACCAGGTAGAGCTAGGAGTAATCTTCCCCAAACAAAGAACTAGAGAGCAAAAGGGCTGGCGTACCGAAAAGGGAATTATAAGATGAGAAAATTCCAAAGAGAAACTCCAGCGCCACAGAACTCAGAACTATACCCGTACAAGACCTGATGGATTATATCACTCGAGAGTGTCAGGAGGCAGTAAACAAGCATTTCGGCTCAAAAGGAAAAAAAATAGAGAAGCAAAAGAGGGATCCGTGATTTAATATGGCACGTATGGAAGCTCGGGAACTACACAAAAAGGCGTGAAGGAACTTCCGAATTAACAGAACACCAGAGAGCAGAGCTACCAGAGAGCAGAGCTACCAGAGAGCAGAGCTACCAGAGAGCAGAGCTACCAGAGAGCCAGGAAATGAATATGTTAGTGTGAGAAGAGAAGCAGAGATACAATACGAAAATAACATAGCAAATATAGCCAAGACCGGAGCTGAGCCGGTCGGCCGAGCGGACAGCACACTGGACTTGTGATCCTGTGGTCCTGGGTTCGATCCCAGGCGCCGGCGAGAAACAATGGGCAGAGTTTCTTTCACCCTATGCCCCTGTTACCTAGCAGTAAAATAGGTACCTGGGTGTTAGTCAGCTGTCACGGGCTGCTTCCTGGGGGTGGAGGCCTGGTCGAGGACCGGGTCGCAGGGACACTAAAGCCCCGAAATCATCTCAAGATAACCTCAAGATAAGACCGAACCAAAACTGTTCCACAGTCACATTAGGAGGAAAACAAGTTAAAGAACAAGTGATGAAACCTAGAACAGGTGAGGCCAGGTACACAGAGAATGACAAAGAGGTGCGTGAAGAACTCAACAAGAGATTCCAGGAGGGTTTCACATTGGAACGAGAAGAATGATTAAGAAGGATTAAGACAGGAAGACAGCATGAGCCTTCAAGATGACCTGGACAAACTGTAGGAATGTCCCAACAAATGGTTGTTAGAGTTTAACCCAAGCAAATGTAAAGTAAGGAAAATAGGTGTAAGGAGAAAGAGGTCTAATACAAGGTACCATTTGGGAGATTAAATTTTTCAAGAATCGGAGAATGAAAAAGACCAGTGGGATGATATCACCACGCCAGACCTGTCACTTGAAGCCCACATCAAAAGGATATCATCAGCGGCATATGCCAGGTTGGCCAGCATATGAACGGCCTTTAGAAACTTGTGTAAAGAATCATTCAGAACCTTGTATACCACATATGTCAGACCAATCCTGGAGTATACAGCTCCAGCATGGAGTCCATATCTCGTCAGGCACAAGACTAAATTGGAGAAGGTTCAGAGGTATGCCACCAGACTAGTACCCGAGCTGAGGAGTATGAGCTACGAGGAGAGACCACGGGAACTAAACCTCACGTTGCTGGAGGAAAGAAGAGTTAGGGGAGACATGATCACCAAATGCAAGATTCTCAGAGGAATTGATAGGGTAGATAAAGACAATATATTTAACAAGGGGCACACGCACTAAGGGGGACACTGGTGGAAACTTTGTACCCAAATAAGACAAACATTAGAAAGAACTTTTTAGTGTCAGAGTAGTTAACAGATGGAATGCATTAGGCAGTGATGTGCAGGAGGCAAACTCCATACACAGTTTCAAATGAAGGTATGACAGAGCGCAATAAGCTCAGCTGAGGCTCAACTATACACCAGTTAAGAGGTGGAACCAAAGAGCCGAAGATCCACCCCCGCAAGCACAACTAGGTGAGTAGACACAAATTTAGAGACAAGCTCGAACCTGCAAGGACATCAAGGTGAGTAAACACACACACCAGCCCATGCTCCTGTTTCAGTGTACTTCTAGTAAAGATGAGCACCATAGTATATATACCGACGCACAACGGAAGTAGAAAACTGAACTATTGTGTTGGACAAACCGGAAAACTATTTTTTACTTGTGTTGCTTTGACAAAGTAAGCTAACGTAACCTAACCTTCTTAGGCCTAATACACGATATCTGAGGCCTAATATAGTACATATGTGTGCTATACTAGACTTAGGAATACTTAAGTATTATTTAGCTTCGTTTTTTACTACGCTATAGAGTGAAATGTTTAAAGTTCTATTATGTAATTGCTCAGAATGACAATCTTTGTAATATGGTGCACATAGTTAAAAAAAAATTCTGTTTAAACAGGAGAATAGGTTTCACACACACACACACACACACACACACACACACACACACACACACACACACACACACACACACACACAGAAAGATCTAGGAGTTGATATCACACCAAACCTGTCTCCTGAAGCCCACATAAAAAGAATAACGTCTGCGACATATGCGAGGCTGGCTAACATCAGAACAGCGTTCAGGAACCTGTGTAAGGAATCATTCAGAATCTTGTACACCACATATGTAAGACCAATCCTGGAGTATGCGGCCCCAGCATGGAGCCCGTATCTTGTCAAGCACAAGACGAAGCTGGAAAAAGTCCAAAGGTATGCCACTAGACTAGTCCCAGAACTAAGAGGCATGAGTTACGAGGAAAGGCTGCGGGAAATGCACCTTACGACACTGGAAGACAGAAGAGTAAGGGGAGACATGATCACAACCTACAAAATCCTCAGAGGAATCGACCGGGTAAACAAGACTAAACTATTCAACATTGGTGGTATGCGAACAAGGGGACACAGGTGGATACTGAGTGCCCACATGAGCCACAGAGACGTTAGAAGGAACTTTTTCAGTGTCAGAGTAGTTAACGGATGGAATGCATTAGGCAGTGATGTGGTGGAGGCTGACTCCATACGCAGTTTCAAATGTAGATATGATAGAGCCCAGTAGGCTCAAGAATCTGTACACCAGTTGATTGACAGTTGAGAGGCGGGACCAAAGAGCCAAAGCTCAACCCCCGCAAGCACAAATAAGTGAGTACAAATATGTGAGTACACACACTCACACGTCGGGGAACCAACTAGTATGAGGGAAAACGATGAACCAGCGAGACTCGACCTAGTCTTCACTCTGAATGACTCCGACATAATGGAAATTGACTTCGCGGCCCAAGTAGGAATGAGCGACCACAGTGTATTGACGTTTAAGTATCTGGTCGAAGAAGGGCTAAAGTACTCAAGAAAGGGAACTGAAAGCAATAGGCTAGCATTCCGTAAGGGAAATTACGACGAGATAAAAAAAATTCCTAACGGATGTAACATGGGAAGCAGAGCTAAGGGGAAAGTCGGCCCAAGACATGATGGACTACATCACACAGAAGTGTAAGGAGGCGGCAGAAAAGTTTATCCCAGCCCAAAAGGTAAAAACTAAAATGCAGATGAGAAACCCATGGTTTAATCAGAGATGTAAGCTAGCTAAGCAACACAGTAAAAGAGCACGGAGAAACTATAGAAATAACAGGACACTTGAGAGAACAGAAGGTTACCAGAGTGCCAGGAATGAATACGTCAGGGTGAGAAGAGAGGCAGAAGGGCAGTATGAAAACGACATAGCAAGCAAGGCTAAGACTCAACCTAAATTGCTGCACAGCCACATCAGGAGAAAGACAACAGTGAAGGAACAGGTAATGAAACTGAGGATAGGGGCAGACAGATTCACTACAAATGACAAAGAAGTGTGCGAGGAACTCAATACGAAATTCCAGGAAGTCTTCACATTAGAGCAAGGAGAAGTTCCAGAGATAAGAGAAGGAATAATTAATCAGGCACCACTAGAGAAATTTGAGATTACCAGTAGAGATGTAAGGAAGCTTTTGCTGGAGTTGGATGTGAAAAAGGCTATAGGCCCGGATGGAATATCGCCATGGATACTAAAGGAAGGAGCAGAAGCACTGTGCCTGCCGCTCTCCATGGTGTATAACAAATCACTGGTAACAGGTGAACTGCCAGAAATTTGGAAGGCGGCAAACATAGTCCCGATATACAAGAAGGGTGATAGACAAACGACACTGAACTACAGGCCAGTGTCCCTAACTTGCATACCATGCAAGCTAATGGAGAAAATTGTGCGAAAAAAGATAGTCGAACATCTGGAGCGAAGGAAATTTGTGTCACAACACCAACATGGTTTCAGGGATGGCAAGTCATGCCTCACAGGAATAATTGAATTCTACGATCAGGCAACAAGAATCAGGCAAGAAAGAGAGGGGTGGGCAGACTGCATATTTTTGGATTGCCAGAAAGCCTTTGACACAGTGCCACACCAGAGACTAGTGCAAAAGCTGGAGATGCAGGCAGGAGTGAAATGGAAGGTACTCCATTGGATATGGGAGTACCTAAGTAACAGAAAGCAGCGAGTCACTGTGAGGGGTGAGGTATCAGATTGGCGAGACGTCACCAGTGGAGTTCCGCAGGGTTCAGTCCGTGGACCCATACTGTTTCTTATATATGTAAATGATCTTCCAGATGGCATAGAATCATTCCTCTCATTATTTGCTGATGATGCAAAAATTATGAGGAGGATTAAGACGGAGGAAGACAGTATGAGACTACAAGATGACCTAGACAGACTGCATGAATGGCCCAACAAATGGCTATTAAAGTTCAACCCCGAGTAAATGTAAGGTAATGAAACTAGGCAGTGGAAACAGGAGGTCAGACACAGGATACAGAATAGGAGATGAAGTCCTTCATGAAACGGACAGAGAGAAGGATCTAGGAGTTGATATCACACCCTGTCACCTGAAGCCCACATCAAAAGAATAACATCTGCGGCGTATGCGAGACTGGCTAACATCAGAACTGCCTTCAGGAACCTGTGTAAGGAATCATTCAGAACCTTGTATACCACATATGTAAGACCAATCCTGGAGTATGCGGCCCCAGCATGGAGCCCGTACCTTGTCAAGCACAAGACGAAGCTGGAAAAAGTTCAGAGATATGCCACTAGGATAGTCCCAGAACTAAGAGGCGTGAGTTACGAAGAAAGGCTGCAAGAAATGCACCTCACGACACTAGAAGACAGAAGAGTAAGGGAGACATGATCACTACCTACAAAATTCTCAGAGGAATTGACAGCGTAGATAAACTGTTTAACACGGGTGGTACTCGAACAAGGGGACACAGGTGGAAACTGAGTACCCAAATGAGCCACAGGGACGTTAGAAAGAACTTTTTCAGTGTCAGAGTAGCTAACAGATGGATTGCATTAGGCAGTGATGTGGTGGAGGCTGACTCCATACACAGTTTCAGATATAGATATGATAGAGCCCAGTAGGCTCAGGAATCTGTACATCAGTTGATTGACAGTTGAGAGGCGGGACCAAAGAGCCAGAGCTCGATCCCCGCAAGCATAATTAGGTGAGTACAATTAGGTAAGTACACACACACACACACACACACACACACACACACACACACACACACACACACACACACACACACACACACACACACACACACACATATCCTGGAGTATGCAGCCCCAGCATGGAGTCCATATCTAGTCAAGGATAAGACTAAACTGGAAAAGGTTCAAAGGTTTGCCACCAGACTAGTACCCGAGCTGAGAGGTATGAGCTACGAGGAGAGACTACGGGAATTAAACCTCACTTCGCTGGAAGACAGAAGAGTTAGGATGGAAATGATCACCACATTCAAGATTCTGAAGGGAATTGATAGGGTAGATAAAGACAGTCTATTTAACACAAGGGGAACACGCACAAGGGGACACAGGTGGAAACTGAGTGCCCAAATGAGCCACAGAGATATTAGAAAGAACTTTTTTAGTGTCAGAGTGGTTGACAAATGGAATGCATTAGGAAGTGATGTGGTGGAGGCTGACTCCATACACAGTTTCAAGTGTAGATATGATAGAGCCCGATAGGCTCAGGAATCTGTACACCTGTTGATTGACAGTTGAGAGGCGGGACCAAAGAGCCAGAGCTCAACCCCCGCAAGCACAAATAGATGAGTACAACTAGGTGAGTACACACCCTGACACTCACCCACTCCCTGACACTGGAACCTCTGGGAATAGGGTGTCCAAGAAGAGCCTGAAGGTTTGGTTCACGAACGCCGACAGAGTAACAAACAAATTAGAGGAAAATAAAGAAAGAGTAAGTGAAAATGATCCAGATTTGTTGGGACAACTCCAACTGCTGACAGTACTACTACTGCTGCTGCTACGGGCACTAAAATTGTTACTGCTGCTGCACAATCTTCCCTACTAACGCTGCTGCTTCTGCTGACGTTACAATTGCTGTTGCATGAATGGTTGTAAGTAATCTCACGTTACTTGCAATAGTGGAAGCGAAAATATATATGATCTTTGATGCAATATTGCCAGGGGGACAGATACCCTCAGAGAAGAGTCAATAAAGAGGATGAGTGACATCACACATGGAAGATATGACATCCGGTGTGTGAGTGACTAGATGACTGCCTAGTAGATGTCGAGGCGGGAGATTACTTTCAGGTAGTCATGCAGCAGCGATTGTAACACCAGCAGAAGCAGCAGCATAAGTAGGGAAGATTGTGCAGCAGTAGTAGCAATTTTAGGGCCCGTAGAAACAGCAGCAGCAGTAGTAGTAGTGTCAGCAGTTGTAGTAGTTCCAACAAATGCTGCAACAATGAAGGAATCCGCAGCAAAAACAGTTGTTGTAGTCCCCGAAGCATCTACACTTGTAGTAGTGTCAATAGTTACAACAGTGTTAGCAGCCGTAGTAGTAGTAGTTGTAGTAGCAGTATCAGCAGCTGAAGTAGTGTCGTTAGTATCAGCAGCTTGAACGAAGTAGTGCAAGTAGAATCAGCAATATTAGTAGGATCAGACGTAGCATCACCAGCATCATTACTAGCAGCAGGAGCAGACGAGGGAGCAGGGGATTGAAGGGGGGCCTGCAGGTGTAGTTAGTGTGGTGGCGCAGCAGTACCAACCACACCAGCAGCAGGAGCTGGAAGGGGGGCCTGCAGGTGTAGTTAGTGTGGTGGCGCAGGATGTGGTGGTATCCGGCCTCCCCCAGTGATCGCCCGCACAACCCCTGCCTCCATTATGACTCCATTATCCACCATTAACCTCGCCTAGCCTAGAATTAAGCTTATGACACTCGCCTTCGGGAACAGAAGAAGGACTCTTTTAGTCTCCGATTTGGCTGTGAGTTGAGAACATGCAGGGAGCGGGAACCCTCCTCCAGGAAGTGATTACTGGAGTTTATGGATCGTAAGTGACGATAGAGTCCTGGTAACACGTCCCGCCTTGCTGCGCTAATTCTTCCAGGTGTGCTCATCCGCGCCTCTGTTCCCGGTGGTCACCTCGTAGGGGGCTAAATTTATGGCTGGAGCCGGTTCTAGGGTCGTGGGTCGTAGCTGGTGGGTGGGTTGGGGGAGGGGATGTTAGATGAGGGGGACCAGTTGCTTGATAATGTCCGTTCTGAGCTCCGGAGGGATTATCCGGAATCCTGTATAGCTGGTGGTGGTGGAGAGCAAGCTCGTGTAACTAGACTTCAAGATCAGACACGTTGGCCGAAGCGTCCTGCTACAGGTCTGATAGCTGGCATCTCTTGTTCAGGATTTTATGTTACTTCTTATATTTTTGAGGTTTTCAAGCATGGCTGCTTGACCCGTTGTCCCATATTTGTTTTGGCAAGAGTCTTGTTGCACACCTGTGGTTAAAGTTCTCCTGTTCCATGGCGCAAATTATAATCCAGAGAAACACTAAAACTTAAACACCACATCCGCTGTTTTCAGTAATGTTTTGTTTGTTTACACTGGGGCGGCAATGTTACAATGTAATCTCAGCCTGGAAAGAAAATTATTTACTAAAGAAGATTAATTTTAAAACAACACAATATTTATGTCACTAAAAACTTTCACATTTTAGGATGTGATTATTTACAAAACATAAATATTATACATTATATAATCTGGGTTAGAGTGTCAGCAAATGACTTAGGACAAGATCACCCTCAGGGGTAGTCTGGTGGACTACCATGACTGTGCCTTATGACTACTCTCAGTGGGGGACTGGTGGCCTTGCACCACTGTGTTATGACCACTCTCAGTGGGGACTGGTGGCCTTGCACCACTGTGTTATGACCACTCTCAGTGGGGGACTGGTGGCCTTGCACCACTGTGTTATGACCACTCTCAGTGGGGACTGGTGGCCTTGCACCACTGTGTTATGACCACTCTCAGTGGGGACTGGTGACATTGCACCACTGTCACTGCTGCTCTCCAGGAGAACTGCCAGCCAGACACGTACGACTTTTGCTCAACATTTTACATAGTAATTTTGAAGCTATGAACCACAACGTCAAAATTAACTTGTGAACGAGTTGTACTCCGGTCAATATATATTTAAACTAAATTAGTATCTTTCTACGTAACAATGAAATTCTGTATTACACTGTAATATCAATGTAATACAGTGCAGTAACCTTGGAAAATATGTGAAAGATATACAGCTCAATTTAATACCACGTTCACCCACGAAAATATGTTGCAAACGTTTGAGCTCGAAAGACTTGTATTATACAAATATTATACTAAACCTGTTATGTATATAAAGTGAAATAAAATATTGTTAAAGCATCTGGGTCATGTTTTATCCTCAAAAGTCTAGTGGGTCAACTTCTTGGATGCCATCACACACCCGTAAGCTAGAACACACGATACTAGACGACTTTGGTTATTCTAATTCTCGGTGGAGAGTTGCAGTTATTTAAGTCAACGCCTCAGAGAGACGGAACCATTAGGTCCTGAAATCCAGATTTTGGTAAGCTGAGTTGCTTGAAATGCTCAAGACGAATCTTAGATGTCTATCCTCGCTATCCGTCCCCAAATCCTCACCTGCACTTGAAGAAATATATCAGGCGAAATAATTCAATAAAAAAATTCAGGGGAATTGACAGGACAGGTAAAGACAGACTATTTAGCACGGGTGGTACACGAACAAGGGTACACAGGTGGTAACTTAATTAGTACCCAAATGAGCCACAGGGACGTTAGAAACTAGTTTTTTTGAGTGTCAGACTAGTTAACAAATGGAATTTATTAGGAAGTGATGTAGTGGAGGCTGACTACTACATTCACAGTTTCAAATGTAGATTTGATAGAGTCTAATAGGCTCGGGAATCTGTATACCAGTTGACTGACAGTTGAGAGGCGGGATCAAAGAGCCGAGGCTCAACCCCCGCAAGCACAACTAAGTGATTGCAGGAGAGTGAGGACGTTGCTCATAATCTCTGTCAAACAGGAAAGTGAGGATGCTCTTCATAATCGCTGCCACAGAAGATAGTGAGGATGCTGCTCATATTCGCTGCCTAACAGAACAGTGAGGATGCTGTTTTTGTTCATTACCTCACAGGATAGTGAAGATGCTTCTCATGTTCACTGTCACAAAGGGCAGTGAGGATGGTGGTAATATTCTCTGCCTCACGGAACAGTAATGATGGAACTCCTGTAATAGGGCCTCACATTACAGTGAATATGCTGCTAAATTCCACCGCCACACAGGTCAATGATAATCCATCTCATATTCACTGCCACACAAGACAGTGAGGATGCCGCTCATATTCACTGTCACAGAGGACAGTGATGATGCCGCTCATATTCACTGTCACAGAGGACAGTGATGATGCCGCTCATATTCACTGCCACAGAGGACAGTGAGGATGCCGCTCATATTCACTGCCACACAAGACAGTGAGGATGCCGCTCATATTCACTGTCACAGAGGACAGTGATGATGCCGCTCATATTCACTGCCACAGAGGACAGTGATGATGCCGCTCATATTCACTGTCACAGAGGACAGTGATGATGCCGCTCATATTCACTGCCACTTAGGACTGTGAGGATGCTCTTATTGTTCACTGCCTCAATGTGCAGTGAGAACGCAGCTCGTCTTTACTGCCTCACAAGACACTAAAGAGGTTTTTCTTGTTCACTGCCTCACAGGTGAGTGAGGATGCTGCTCTTGTTCACTGCCTCACAGGAGAGTGAGGATGCTGCTCATGTTCACTGCCTCACAGGAGAGTGAGGATGCTACTCATGTTCACTGCCTCACAGGAGAGTGAGGATGCTGCTCTTGTTCACTGCCTCACAGGAGAGTGAGGATGCTGCTCTTGTTCACTGCCTCACAGGTGAGTGAGGATGCTGCTCTTGTTCACTGCCTCACAGGTGAGTGAGGATGCTGCTCTTGTTCACTGCCTCACAGGTGAGTGAGGATGCTGCTCTTGTTCACTGCCTCACAGGTGAGTGAGGATGCTGCTCTTGTTCACTGCCTCACAGGTGAGTGAGGATGCTGCTCATGTTCACTGCCTCACAGGAGAGTGAGGATGCTGCTCATGTTCACTGCCTCACAGGAGAGTGAGGATGCTACTCATGTTCACTGCCTCACAGGAGAGTGAGGATGCTACTCATGTTCACTGCCTCACAGGAGAGTGAGGATGCTGCTCTTGTTCACTGCCTCACAAGAGAGTGAGGATGCTGCTCTTGTTCACTGCCTCACAGGTGAGTGAGGATGCTGCTCTTGTTCACTGCCTCACAGGTGAGTGAGGATGCTGCTCTTGTTCACTGCCTCACAGGTGAGTGAGGATGCTGCTCTTGTTCACTGCCTCACAGGAGAGTGAGGATGCTGCTCTTGTTCACTGCCTCACAGGAGAGTGAGGATGCTGCTCTTCTTCACTGCCTCACAGGAGAGTGAGGATGCTGCTCTTCTTCACTGCCTCACAGGAGAGTGAGGATGCTGCTCTTGTTCACTGCCTCACAGGAGAGTGAGGATGCTGCTCTTGTTCACTGCCTCACAGGAGAGTGAGGATGCTGCTCTTGTTCACTGCCTCACAGGTGAGTGAGGATGCTGCTCATGTTCACTGCCACAGAGGACAGACCAGGTGGCAACAAGTACTGTGTAGTGAAAAATAGTACTCGAGAAAATCAGCAAATGTTGGCGAGTTAAGAGGTGAAGTACTGTGGCTCCTGTTGCTTCACCTGCTGGCACAACCACTCCCGTTGCTTCACCTGCTGGCACTATACCACTCCTGTTGCTTCACCTGCCGGCACAACCACTCCCGTTGCTTCACCTGCTGGCACTATACCACTCCTGTTGCTTCACCTGCTGGCACAACCACTCCCGTTGCTTCACCTGCTGGCACTATACCACTCCTGTTGCTTCACCTGCTGGCACTATACTGCTCCTGTTGCTTCACCTGCTGGCACTATACCACTCCTGTTGCTTCACCTGCTGGCACTGCCGCTCCTGTTGCTTCACCTGCTGGTACTATACCACTTCTGTTGCTTCACCTGCTGGCACTATACCACTTCTGTTGCTTCACCTGCTGGTACTATACCACTTCTGTTGCTTCACCTGCTGGTACTATACCACTTCTGTTGCATCACCTGCCGGTACTATACCACTTCTGTTGTTTCACCTGCTGGCACTATATCACTTCTGTTGCTTCACCTGCTGGCACTATACCACTTCTGTTGCTTCACCTGCTGGCACTATACCACTTCTGTTGCTTCACCTGCTGGCACTATACCACTTCTGTTGCTTCACCTGCTGGCACTACCTCTCCTGTTGCTTCACCTGCTGGCACTATACCACTTCTGTTGCTTCACCTGCTGGCACTATACCACTTCTGTTGCTTCACCTGCTGGCACTACCTCTCCTGTTGCTTCACCTGCTGGCACTATACCACTTCTGTTGCTTCACCTGCTGGCACTATACCACTTCTGTTGCTTCACCTGCTGGCACTATACCACTTCTGTTGCTTCACCTGCTGGTACTATACCACTTCTGTTGCTTCACCTGCTGGTACTATACCACTTCTGTTGCTTCACCTGCTGGCACTATACCACTTCTGTTGCTTCACCTGCTGGTACTATACCACTTCTGTTGCTTCACCTGCTGGTACTATACCACTTCTGTTGCTTCACCTGCTGGTACTATACCACTTCTGTTGCTTCACCTGCTGGTACTATACCACTTCTGTTGCTTCACCTGCTGGCACTATACCACTTCTGTTGCTTCACCTGCTGGCACTATACCACTTATGTTGCTTCACCTGCTGGCACTATACCACTTCTGTTGCTTCACCTGCTGGCACTACCGCTCCTGTTGCTTCACCTGCTGGCACTATACCACTTCTGTTGCTTCACCTGCTGGTACAATACCACTTCTGTTGCTTCACCTGCTGGCACTATACCACTTCTGTTGCTTCACCTGCTGGTACTATACCACTTCTGTTGCTTCACCTGCTGGTACTATACCACTTCTGTTGCATCACCTGCTGGCACTATACCACTTCTGTTGCTTCACCTGCTGGTACTATACCACTTCTGTTGCTTCACCTGCTGGCACTATACCACTTCTGTTGCTTCACCTGCTGGTACTATACCACTTCTGTTGCTTCACCTGCTGGTACTATACCACTTCTGTTGCTTCACCTGCTGGCACTACCGCTCCTGTTGCTTCACCTGCTGGCACAACCGCTGCTGTTGCCCCTTGTACTGCATGCGTGCTGCTGCCTGCTGCCTGCTGCCTGCTGCTGCCTGCTGCTGCTGCTGCTGCTAAAGGTCTTGAGGTTAATGCTGCTCTTGTTGAACAAATAACAAATGACCCTTGACCTGACCTTGTTCCGGGACCAAGGGGACCCGAGTGGTAATAGCGGCTCCTGCAGAAAGTGGGCGGTAATTCCTTTTTAATTGTCTCAAATGTAGTGATCCAGTTTAATCAGGATCCGCTACTTTTGTTCTAAACAAAAGCCCACACGCTATCATCCTCACGCGCGGCTGTTATTTCTCTGATGAAGGAACGCCCTCACGTGTTATTACCTGGCTTAGAAGTTCTCAAATTTGGGTGGAAAACGAGAACAGGTTGTGTGGTGAGGGTTGTGAGTGGTGAGGGTGTGTGAGTGTTCCCCCACACACTGTGCAATGAGTGTGTGAAGGAGGCTACTTTACTCGGGCTACACATCCACCGTCGATTTATTTCAATGTGTAGTAAGGAATCATTATTTTAATTATGAAGCTCAATACCGGAAGGTGATATTATTTGTAAGAAAACTTTGGAAACTCGGTGTAAAAGTTGAGATTGTGCGTGTGTGTGTGTGAGTGTGTGTGTGAGTGTGTGAGTGTGTGTGTGAGTGTGTGTGTGTGTGTGTGTGTGTGTGTGTGTGTGTGTGTGTGAGTGTGTGTGTGAGTGTGTGAGTGTGTGTGTGTGTGTGTGTGTGAGTGTGTGTGTGAGTGTGTGAGTGTGTGTGTGAGTGTGTGTGTGTGTGTGTGTGTGTGTGTGTGTGTGTGTGTGTGTGTGTGTGTGTGTGTGTGTGTGTGTGTGTGTGTGTGTGTGTGTGTGTGTGTCTACTCACCTATTTGTGCTTGCAGGATCGAGCATTGTCTCTTAGATCCCGCCTTTCCAGCCATCGGTTGTTTACAGCAATGACTCATGTCCCATTTCCCTATTATACCTGGTTTTAAAATTATGAATAGAGTTTGCTTAAACAACCTGTTCCCCAAGTGCATTCCATTTTTCCACTACTCTCACGCTAAAAGAAAACTTCCTAACATCTCTGTGACTCATCTGAGTTTCCAGTTTCCACCCATGTCCCCTCGTTCTGTTACTATTACTTGTGAACATTTCATCTAATTCCACTTTGTCAATTCCCCTGAGTATTTTATATGCCCCTATCATATCTCCTCTCTTCCTTCTTTTCTCTAGTGCCGTAAGGTTCAGTTCCTTCAGTCGCTCTTCATATCCCATCCCTCGTAACTCTGGGACAAACCTTGTCGCAAACCTCTGAACCTTCTCCAGTTTCCTTATGTGTTTCTTCAGGTGGGGGACTCCATGATGGCGCCCCCACCACACCAAAGGATGGTGTGTGTGTGTGTGTATTCACCTACTTGTACTCACCTATTTGTGCCTGCAGGATCGAGCTCTAGCTCTTGGACCTCGCTTTTCTAGCCGTTGGTTGTCTAATGCAATTTTTCTCCTATCTTGAGGTTATCTTGAGAGGATTTCGGGGCTTAGCGTCCCCGTGGCCCGGTCCTTGACCAGGCCTCCTTTTTGTTACACACACACAGGAAGCAGCCCGTAGCAGCTGTCTGACTCCCAGGTACCTATTTACTGCTAGGTAACAGGGGGATCAGGGTTAAAGAAATTTTTTGACCATTTGTCTCCGCCTCCACCGGGGATCGAACCCGGAACCTCAGGACTACGAATCCGAAGCGGTATCCACTCAGCTGTCAGGCGCCGATCTTTATCTCCTGGCCTATCGCCGATCTCCTGACCTATTTCTTTATCATACCAGCTTTTAAATGGAGTTAACCTCTAACACTTGCTTCTTTAGGCCATTCTATTTACTCACGACCCGCACGGTAAAAGGAAACTTCGTAATATCTCTATGACACATTTGTCTCAAGGTTCCATCCGTGTCCTCCTCTTCTGTTGTTATTCATTATAAGCATTTCCTCTGTTTACACCTTGTCAATCCCTCCAAGTATTAAATATGTCTGTATCATGTCCCCTCCCCCCTTCTCCCTCCTCCTTTCTAACGTCGTCAGGTTCAGTTCCTTCAGTCTGTCTTCGTACCTCATCCCTCGCAGCTCTGGGACGAGTCTCGTTGAAAACCTCTGCACCTTTTCGAGCTTCCTTATGTGTTTTTTGTGATGGAGCTCCACGATACACAGCCAACACGACTCACACTTTGTGGATTGTGTACTGGCTGGGGGGGGGGAGGGTAAGATCAACAAATGAGCGTGAAGGGGTGCGACAAGGTGTGCTTTGAGCATCACCAGTGAACGAGTAACGAGTTCCACCTCGTTAGTGGATAGATCTGCTTACATTCATTGTGATCGTTTTGTTGTTTGTTTGAGCAGCACTTGTATTGTTAGTGACTGACGGAGCTGATGGAGGCGAGAGATTTTGTTTATCTTTGTTGTAAACATTGTGTTTACCAAACGTACGTCCAGGTATATCAAGCATGACTGTTGGTAGGATCATCTAGTGTTCTGGAGAATCATCACAAGACGTCAAGAGTGGACTGTGTCAAGACTATTTGCTTTGGTGTGTTTATCATCCATATTATTATGCCAAGGACATATCATATGTGTTGTAAAATTGAAAGATATCTTATGAGTGAATTTAATGATTTGATTGTATCAGATTCTGAGGAATGTCAAAGAAGATAACCTGGATGATTCTTATCATGTGCCAACAGACTACAACTGTACACATGTTTATATAAATACTAATATTGATAAGTGATTGTAACAAACAATTACATATTTTATTTAACAGGAGCCTACCTTGATATTTGAAGATGCGCATATGTATGTAGAAATGAAATACAATATTAGTCACATTTTACGAAGGTGAGGCTGCAGTAGCTCATCGAGGGGTTGTATTGAGGACCTCGCCAAATGTATAATTTTTGTTGTATTTCTTTGCTTATTAAATATAAGTTTAAAAGCTTTTCCTCTTGCCTCTGTGAAATTTCTTGTGTGGGAGACGGATATTGACCGGCCAACTAGTAATATGATATTATAACGATCTTGAGTGGGAACAGAAGATGGAATAAGAATTGAAAAAGAGGACGCCTGATCAAGGAAGAGGATCCATCTGTAAGCTCAGTGATGGATAGGAGGTCATGAGTGAAGGTATGTGATGGCTTGAGCTCACAACATATCTTTAGAGGTGAGGTTCCTACTCGTGTATGTGGCACCTGCCTCATAGAACTCTAGACGTGGTCGGCTGATTTCCACCAGCAGGGGTTTGCTGACACGAGGTGTGTCAGCGGTGGTTGCAGCTCTCGTGCTGGTTGCATGTTACCATTTGTCTTAGTTACTACCACCAACGTAGTACCGTAACACCTATTTTATTAACACTTATAATCCCTGTATTCCTAGAACTACAATGATCTTTCTTTCGTTTTCTCTTAAAGTAAATCTTTCTTGCGTTTACAGTAAAATTACGACCCACGTGTGTAGCCCATCGTTTATTAGGTCATCAATGTAACTCCGGCCTTTTCTCGAAACGAAAATAATTTACGATTTCTCCGAAGTTGAAAACTGGTCGGTCTCTACTCTCATCCTCACACCCTCTCGGCTCTCTGCAGTTCTCCTTCAGAGACTGGTCTATCATCCTATATCTTAGAATCCTCTGATTTTCCTCTTATGCTCTATCTCGAAGGATTAATCTGCCCTCTCGAGTACTGTCCTCTAAGTTTCTAATTTATCTTTCTACGCGGAGGTCGGTTCTTCCCTCTCACCACTTTATCAAAGGCTTAAAATTGCGTCATTTGTTCCCTCTTGTTTTATCTCCACTCTAACCCACTCCACCTGCGAGTTCCACTGGTGGAGGTTCTTTACCAAACCATGAAACGAGGCCTTGTTTTTATCGAGAGGTTCTCCATTACTCACAAAGGTATACATGTCCCCGACACCCTCACCTGTCACTACACACACCTGCAGCAACAGTCACCTCAGCTCTCCTCAACACCACCAACACCACTCCTAACCGATATTCGACACGAATTCTGCCTCAAACAACATAATTCAGTTTGATGGTCGCCACATTTTCGACCCCAGCAAACTCTAACTCCAAAGTGCTTTTCAGTTTGCTACATCTTCATCAGAGTACATAAATGATTTTTGTTTCGTAGATTTATCTGAATTTGTCCATTGTGCCACATTATGTATGTCTCGGAACGAGTTTACAGTTGCTTACTCTACACTTAGAAGCTTATAACGAAGTAACTTGTTTGCCACTAATTCAGATACCCGACAGACCAAACAAATTAACAGGTGGTCGAGTTTACCCAGTTTTCTGACCTGGTGCTTCCTTCACCAGACCTGTCAACAATGACCTCAGGCTCAGTCCCACACGAATACTGACCAGCCAGCTCACTTCTGGCTGGCTAGGCAGGTGGACACCACTTGCTGGACGTATTTCAGCCAGCAAGTGCGCCTCCACACACCCAGCACACAGGACTGTACCCCAGGAATCGTTCGCCCAGGGCCTCTTTTTCCCGCTATAACTACGATTCCAGGGACTCAATGCTTGGCGGCGGCTCTTTTCCCCGGATCGATCTAGCTTACACTTACACTAGTGACCAGAGACATTGTATCTCTGCTGACGTCACCCGGACGGTCGTCCTCGACGTCACAACACCTGCCTACTTCTAGCTAATATATGTTTACTTGAGACTACTGCGTCTATGACCTGACTGTTTTCAGATTTTTCTAAAGTTGTCATTAATTATCAAACATCATAATATGGCAACACTGGAAACAAAGAAATTGTTACGTACCTTAAAAATTAGTGGATTTCTGTTCTTTGATGAACGACACCTGAAATGGCACGAAAACTAATTATTTATATTATTTTTGTAACTTTCTATACATTAAAATCCTCATATATCACATGAATAATAATCCACATGTACAAGCTGCGCAGGTAAATGTGACGCTTGATCATCGAGGTGTTCCTTACCTTTGCTTGAAGGACGACTTGTCTTGATGGAGGAGGGCGCTGGAGTAGCTGGTCTAGTGAGGCGAGGCAGGGGCCAGGGGTTGACAACACTGCTTGCAAGACGCTCCCATACACAAGTTTAGCAAGACGAAGTAATATTTCAGCACATGATGAGAAACACAAAAGAATTAGAGGCGCCGAGACGTATGCAGTTGTACAACAGCAGTTAAGGCGTGTGTGCGTCTAATGTTTCGTGTAAAACACTAAACTATCGCGAGTCAACACTTGGCCACGTCCAGCAGCAGTTGTCTGCCCTGGTGTCTGCCTCACTACCCACCGACCTGCACCAGGCGCTTCACAGCTCACACTAAGCACAGCAAGAGTACTTGAAGAACCCGCATCCATTATACAACACAAATAATTTCACGTCAACAACCTAGTCACAACACACAAGCAGTCTGACAATATTACAATATCCAGTCACTTGAACTCTCTATAACTGAAAACTTATATCACTTTATTTTCCAGAAGTAATGTTTAAATTCCTCATGAAGCTTTCTCATGTTTACGTCATATTTACTATAGTCTGTCCGGCTCCCACCATACACAACACTATAGTCCGTCCGGCTCCCACCATACACAACACTATAGTCCGTCCGGCTCCCACCATACACAACACTATAGTCCGTCCGGCTCCCACCATACACAACACTAGTCCGTCCGGCTCCCACCATACACAACACTATAGTCCGTCCGGCTCCCACCATACACAACACTATAGTCCGTCCGGCTCCCACCATACACAACAATATAGTCCGTCCGGCTCCCACCATACACAACACTAGTCCGTCCGGCTCCCACCATACACAACACTATAGTCCGTCCGGCTCCCACCATACACAACACTAGTCCGTCCGGCTCCCACCATACACAACACTATAGTCCGTCCGGCTCCCACCATACACAACAATATAGTCCGTCCGGCTCCCACCATACACAACACTAGTCCGTCCGGCTCCCACCATACACAACACTATAGTCCGTCCGGCTCCCACCATACACAACACAATAGTCTGTCCGGCTCCCACCATACACAACACTAGTCCGTCCGGCTCCCACCATACACAACACAATAGTCTGTCCGGCTCCCACCATACACAACACTATAGTCCGTCCAGCTCCCACCATACACAACACTATAGTCCGTCCGGCTCCCACCATACACAACACAATAGTCTGTCCGGCTCCCACCATACACAACACTAGTCCGTCCGGCTCCCACCATACACAACACAATAGTCTGTCCGGCTCCCACCATACACAACACTATAGTCCGTCCAGCTCCCACCATACACAACACAATAGTCTGTCCGGCTCCCACCATACACAACACTATAGTCCGTCCAGCTCCCACCATACACAACACTAGTCCGTCCGGCTCCCACCATACACAACACTATAGTCCGTCCGGCTCCCACCATACACAACAATATAGTCCGTCCGGCTCCCACCATACACAACACTATAGTCCGTCCGGCTCCCACCATACACAACACTAGAGTCCGTCCGGCTCCCACCATACACAACACTATAGTCCGTCCGGCTCCCACCATACACAACACTATACTAAACTGACCCACGGAAGAGAAGGGTTCAGAAGAGCTTTCTTTCCAGTTTCGAATGAACCTGCTCGAAGCCAGGTGTTTCATTACAGTTCAACTTAAAGGCCAGCCCGTCCTCGCACACATAGATCCAAGCTCGTTAATCCAGCCGCCAAAGCCACTGTTTATGAACGAAAAGTTGTTTAAACACGACTCACAACTGATGACGTCCGAACACTTCCGGAATAAATGCTTCGCTCACGTCCTCTGTTCGAACCAAAATTCTATAAATGCTTCACCCACGTACTTCAATTACAAATAATCGTCAACAGAACCTAAACACCTAACCTACCTAACCTAACTTACCTAACCTAACCTAACCTAACCTAACCTAACCTAACCTACGCCTAACTATACGTAGAATTTTTATGTATAATAATATTAATGTATATATGAGAACAAACCAATTTTTAATATTGTTAAATTGTCTTAATATTTTAATATTGTTTTAATAATGTTAAAATCGATGAATGCGTCTGGGGAGGACGGCCGCTGCTTTAACCAGCCTAGTGTGAGGACGGGTTGATGGCATACAAAGAGTTAAAAAAAAAGTTGATATATGCGTTGTGAACCCGACGGCCCTTTGTTTTGATGATGAGCTGTGAAAACATTGCCCAAACGCTTCGTTCACTTCCTTTGTTCAAAGCGCACGTCTCTAAACGTCTCGTTCTCCCGATCAAGGACCAAAGACTCGTTAATCGCCACTGTTTATGAGCGCAAAAACTATTTAAACATGATTATATAATAACATAATTTTATAGTTGAGAAACTGCCGATTTTAAGCACACATGAGGTTACACTTGCTGAACGTACTTATGAGGACAAGCTTATGATGAGGACGGGCTTATGAGGACGTGCTTATGGGGACGTTTTTTACGAGGATGTGCTTATGAGGTGTTAATGAGGACGTGCTTATAATGTAATAACTCGACCGCGCACCCCGCTACTACCACTGAAATACCCTTACAATCTCCTCTCCTTCTATGGTAATAACGGATGCTATATCGATCATGTAAGATGTTAACACTCGGGCCGTCATACGAGGACGTAAACCAGTAGACAGAGGAGAGAGAGGGAGAGATAGTGAGGGAGAGTGAGGCAGAGCGAGGACGAGAGAAAGGGAGGGGGAACGAGAGCAAGTGAGGGCGAGGGAGAGTGAGATAGAAAGATAGATATATTCGTAGTCACAGCCATCGTATGAGTTACCGAGTGACGCTGCCACCACCCTGAGTTACCGGACAGGGGACCGGAGTGAGGTTCGTAGGTCTTGCAGATGGAATAACCTACCAGGAGAGGTGTAGGGGACAATTGAACGGTACAAGGATCCTGGCCTGACACTCGAATAATCCTGACCACTTGGGAACTATAGTGTACACAAGAATAAGGCGGGACACACCCAATACTAACACCTCAACAAGGGACGGACGGGGGGAGGAGTACTGGATAATTACGGACACTAGGTCACTAGGGTAAAGGGACGGTAGGCCCAATATCACTAAGACAAGGAACCATTAATACACATTTAATAACACTTGACAATATATGACTTTATTTGAAATAATTAAATAGGCACTTCAATAACTGTTTCCTACCAGAGGCAAAGAGTACTGAATGAGATTCTTTACTTCAAGAGAGCCGTACTTACTCGTATGATGTTCCACAGTTCTGGAGATGTTCCCTCCCTGAGTCCACTCACACCGTCCTACTGGGCTGCACCCACTCTACTGTTCCTCTTCCCTGATCTCCTGCTCCCCAGCTGAACATGAGGGTTTTCATTTAATGTGGAGGAGCTCATCCCTGTAGATTATCATGACGGCATCAACTCTGACCTCCTCGTGACTCGGTGACCGTTGACCTGTCCCCATGGTTAACTTGTACAGAGGTGTAACTTTTTCCATTGTCTGCTGCCGCCTGACTGGCGCCGCGCCTGTGGCTTGTTCATGCTGTTATGATATTCATGTTGTACTACTATGTACTGTTCTCTTGTTACAATGAGGAGGTGTTAATGAGGACGTGCTTATGGGGAGGTGTTAATGAGGACGTGCTTATGAGGAGGTGTTAATGAGGACGTGCTTATGAGGAGGTGTTAATGAGGACGTGCTTATGGGGAGGTGTTAATGAGGACGTGCTTATGAAGAGGTGTTAATGAGGACGTGCTTATGAAGAGGTGTTAATGAGGACGTGCTTATGGGGGACGTGCTTATGAGGACGTGCTTATGAGAACGTGTTTATGAGGAGGTGTTAATGAGGACGTGCTTATGGGGAGGTGTTAATGAGGACGTGCTTATGAGGAGGTGTTAATGAGGACGTGCTTATGGGGAGGTGTTAATGATGACGTGCTTATGAGGAGGTGTTAATGAGGACGTGCTTATGAGGAGGTGTTAATGAGGACGTGCTTATGGGGAGGTGTTAATGAGGACGTGGTTATGAAGAGGTGTTAATGAGGACGTGCTTATGAAGAGGTGTTAATGAGGACGTGCTTATGGGGGACGTGCTTATGAGGACGTGCTTATGAGAACGTGTTTATGAGGAGGTGTTAATGAGGACGTGCTTATGGGGAGGTGTTAATGAGGACGTGCTTATGAGGAGGTGTTAATGAGGACGTGCTTATGGGGAGGTGTTAATGAGGACGTGCTTATGAGGAGGTGTTAATGAGGACGTGCTTATGGGGAGGTGTTAATGAGGACGTGCTTATGGGGTCGTGCTTATGAGGACGTGCTTATGGGAACGTGGTTTTGAGGACGTGTTTATGAGGACGTGCTTAAGAGGACGTGCTTATGAGGACGGGCTTATGAGGACGTGCTTAAGAGGACGTGCTTATGAGGACGGGCTTAAGAGGACGGGCTTATGAGGACGTGCTTAAGAGGACGGGCTTATGAGGACGTGCTTCATCAATTTTAACATACTGTGGATTAAAAATTGGTTTGTTCTCACACATAAATTAATATTATTATACATAAAAATTCTATGTATAGTTTCGCGTAGGTTAAGTTAGGTTAGGTTAGGTGTTTAGCTTCTGTTAGCTATTATTTGTATTCGAAGTACGAGGGTGAAGAATTTATAAAATTGAGGTTCGAACAGAGGACGTGAGCGAAGCACTTGTTCCGGAAGTGTTCGTTCATCATCAGTTGTGAGTCGTGTTTAAACCACTTTAACATTCACAATCAGTGGGTTTGGCGGCTGGATTAACGAGCTTTGATCTTTGTTTGCGAGGACGGGCTGGCTTTTTAGCTGAACTGTAATGAAACACCTGGCTTCGAGCAGGTTCATTCGAAACTGGAAAGAAAGCTCTTCTGAACCCTTCTCTTCCGTGGGTCAGTTTAGTATAGTGTTGTGTATGGTGGGAGCCGGACGGACTATAGTGTTGTGTATGGTGGGAGCCGGACGGACTCTAGTGTTGTGTATGGTGGGAGCCGGACGGACTATAGTGTTGTGTATGGTGGGAGCCGGACGGACTATATTGTTGTGTATGGTGGGAGCCGGACGGACTATAGTGTTGTGTATGGTGGGAGCCGGACGGACTAGTGTTGTGTATGGTGGGAGCCGGACGGACTATAGTGTTGTGTATGGTGGGAGCCGGACGGACTAGTGTTGTGTATGGTGGGAGCCGGACGGACTATAGTGTTGTGTATGGTGGGAGCCGGACGGACTATAGTGTTGTGTATGGTGGGAGCCGGACGGACTATAGTGTTGTGTATGGTGGGAGCCGGACGGACTATAGTGTTGCCTATGGTGGGAGCCGGACGGACTATAGTGTTGTGTATGGTGGGAGCCGGACAGACTATAGTAAATATGACGTAAACATGAGAAAGCTTCATGAGGAATTTAAACATTACTTCTGGAAAATAAAGTGATATAAGTTTTCAGTTATAGAGAGTTCAAGTGACTGGATATTGTAATATTGTCAGACTGCTTGTGTGTTGTGACTAGGTTGTTGACGTGAAATTATTTGTGTTGTATAATGGATGCGGGTTCTTCAAGTACTCTTGCTGTGCTTAGTGTGAGCTGTGAAGCGCCTGGTGCAGGTCGGTGGGTAGTGAGGCAGACACCAGGGCAGACAACTGCTGCTGGACGTGGCCAAGTGTTGACTCGCGATAGTTTAGTGTTTTACACGAAACATTAGACGCACACACGCCTTAACTGCTGTTGTACAACTGCATACGTCTCGGCGCCTCTAATTCTTTTGTGTTTCTCATCATGTGCTGAAATATTACTTCGTCTTGCTAAACTTGTGTATGGGAGCGTCTTGCAAGCAGTGTTGTCAACCCCTGGCCCCTGCCTCGCCTCACTAGACCAGCTACTCCAACGCCCTCCTCCATCAAGACAAGTCGTCCTTCAAGCAAAGGTAAGGAACACCTCGATGATCAAGCGTCACATTTACCTGCGCAGCTTGTACATGTGGATTATTATTCATGTGATATATGAGGATTTTAATGTATAGAAAGTTACAAAAATAATATAAATAATTAGTTTTCGTGCCATTTCAGGTGTCGTTCATCAAAGAACAGAAATCCACTAATTTTTAAGGTACGTAACAATTTCTTTGTTTTCAGTGTTGCCATATTATGGTGTTTGATAATTAATGACAACTTTAGAAAAATCTGAAAACAGTCAGATCATAGACGAAGTAGTCTCAGGTAAACATATATTAGGTAGAAGTAGGCAGGTGTTGTGACGTCGAGGACGACCGTCCGGGTGACGTCAGCAGAGATACAATGTCTCTGGTCACTAGTGTAAGTGTAAGCTAGATCGATCCGGGGAAAAGAGCCGCCGCCAAGCATTGAGTCCCTGGAATCGTAGTTATAGCGGGAAAAAGAGGCCCTGGGCGAACGATTCCTGGGGTACAGTCCTGTGTGCTGGGTGTGTGGAGGCGCACTTGCTGGCTGAAATACGTCCAGCAAGTGGTGTCCACCTGCCTAGCCAGCCAGAAGTGAGCTGGCTGGTCAGTATTCGTGTGGGACTGAGCCTGAGGTCATTGTTGACAGGTCTGGTGAAGGAAGCACCAGGTCAGAAAACTGGGTAAACTCGACCACCTGTTAATTTGTTTGGTCTGTCGGGTATCTGAATTAGTGGCAAACAAGTGACTTTGTTATACGCACATCCTCATAAGCACGTCCTCATTAACACCTCATAAGCACGTCCTCATTAACACCTCATAAGCACGTCCTCATTAACACCTCATAAGCACGTCCTCATTAACACCTCATAAGCACGTCCTCATTAACACCTCCTCATAACCACACCCTCATAAGTACGTTCAGCAAGTGTAACCTCAAGAAAATCAGCAGTTTCTCAACTATAAAATTATGTTATTAATATAATCATGTTTTAATAGTTTTTGCGCTCATAAACAGTGGCGATTAACGAGCCTTTGGTCCTTGATCGGGAGAACGAGACGTTTAGAGACGTGCGCTTTGAACAAAGGAAGTGAACGAAGCGTTTGGGCAATGTTTTCACAGCTCATCATCAAAACAAAGGGCCGTCGGGCATAAGTCTAATATCAACTTTTTAAACACTTTGTATATCATCAACCCGTCCTCGCACTAGGCTGGTTCAAGCAACGGCCGTTCTCCCCAGACGCATTCATCGATTTTAACATACTGTGTTTTAACAATCGATTTGTTCTCATATACGTAAAAATGTAAATGTTCGTTTGTTCAAAATCGCTAATCTCCGAAAGTTCTTCACTGATTGGACTGAAATTTTCACACAACGTTCCATTCACATCCGAGCAGGTTTTTATATACATACTATATAGATGTCACGTCTGTGACGGAAAAAAAGACATGTTTTTTTTTTTAAACTGTGTTTTTCATGTGTTTTCATGTGAGGGAAATCTTCGAAACCTCTTTACCAATTGCTATGAAATTTTGACACGACGTTGCATTCGAATAGGCGCGTGTTTTTATATACCTACTGTATACATGCCTCACCTGTGACAGGGACAAAAACATGTTTTTTTTTTAAACAGCGCCATCTGTTGGACATAAGATGCAAAACATGCTGTAATCTCCGAAAGTTCTTCGCCGATTGCTTTAAAATTTTGACATAACGTTCCATTCGAATACGCGCGTGTTTTTATATACTTACTATATAGATGCCACACCTGTGACAGGTAAAAACATGCTTTTTTTGAAAATCAACGCCATCTGTTGCACGTAATACCAACACACGCTGTACTAAATATGCTACGATTCCATTTCAATGTTTCCAATTGGATTGATAAATTGAATTTTCATAGATTTCGATTTATTTTCATTTTGATTTAATTATTTTGTGTGACATTGCATTGGAATTGAGCAGTGTTGTTTACCATACTGTTCATTTCGTGAGTATAAGTATAGATGCCACCCCTGTGACAGGTAAAAACATACTTTTTTCAAAAACAGCGCCATCTGTTGCACATAAGAGCAACAGTTCTCATCCAGCTAAGACGAATCAGAAGGCGTTTGTTCCTGTATTCACCTGAGTAAAAAAAAAAAAAGAGAGAGCGGGAGGGAGAGGGGGTGGGAAAAAGCGGTGGGAGGGGGGGGGGGAAATGAACAGAGCGGGGTAAGTACATCACTGTTGCATGCTGTTCCCCCTTGATTTCTAATTTTACTTTCGTGACCATGTTTGGCACGTACCCCACAGGAATCATGATGCAAAGCTCGGTGAGGCTAGCTCCAAGCTTTTGGCCTCTAACTTCAAGCATATATTCTTTTTCATGGCTATAGATATAAGACATCTCAGGTAGATATGTATCCTGTGATGTAAGTGACACATATTATAGACTGTGGGTTGGTTGGTGTTGTCGTCGTTGATCCTTCTCTGCGGACAACCCAACCCACAACTCGGTAGAGTGCTTATACTTCACTAGGAGATCACCCTTGGCGCTTCTGGCTCTTGGAGAGGGGCTCAACGTCACACATTTAGGGGATGCGGCTCCAACACTTAGCCTCGTTGTCACGTGCACACACCCACTCGAGCCGCTGTGACTCCCCACTCTCTCCTTATGAGGTATGATCTCCTCAATCCCCTATGACTTACTAGTATTACCTCTTACCCTGTCCACAGCAGTGGTTCTTGGTTCTTTTTCTCTTTCTCTCTCCTTCTTTACTACCTCCTGGGAAGCCTCACTAGGACAAGGGCAAACACCAGCAAATTGTGATACATTTACTGGACAAAGCACATACACAATACATACACACATATAGTAATAATGAATCCTATACTCTATAATATTACAATCAGGTTGCACTCCAACACCATCAGAACTCTATCATCAGCTTATCAAGTGGTATCCTATCTCCTGGTTCACCACCTGATACTATCAACCTCCTCAAGTTGATCAAGTCTACATACACTGTTGCACCATCAGCAAGATAATATATATATAGAAAATCAGCATTTGAATGCAATAACATATATCAGTATAAATGTTCATTGATACACAACAATGATTAATCGATCAATATCAGTCCTAGAACGCATACATCTGTAGGTAATCAAGCCTACGACTGTAACTCTAAACTTCAGCGTAAAACACTCCTTGACATAAGAATGCAAGCAGTCACTCACCTCTCACTGCGTCTTGCACGTTAATGACAACCAAACACTATCAACTCCCTACAAGTAATCCACCAGAACTTCCCTTCCACCTCTGGAAGTTCACTACCCTGATATCTTCAGGTTCTTCCGGGCTTCACTACCAGGATCCTCTGCAGCTCCTCCAGGCTGCTATCATGAAGTTTCCTTGAGTAACTACGGTGCTTCACCCTTCTGCTAGGTTCCTCCACAGCTCTCTTGGCTGCTACACCACCTCTACAGAAGCACATGACACTCCTCTTCACTGCTTCTCCTCACAGCTCGAGGTCCTCTGCTCCACTACCTTGGAGTCTCATCAGCTACTTCATCTGCTGGCTTCGAAGTTCTCAGCAACTTCTTCCCCAAAGAACAAACCTGCAACCCATCGACACTCCAATAAAATGTTCCCCTTTAACACATAAACAAAAAATATTCACACAATATGTTTGCCTCAAACCTCTATCTGTTCTCTACATACAGTGAGAGTGGACTCCCCCGTTTTGGGCGGGTCCATACTCCACCTCGCCTGGCGGCGGTCCTCACTCGCTGGGAGGGTCTTCCTCCGTCAGGAGCCGGGCTCCCTCAGTCGTCCGTCAGAGCTCAGAGGGGACGGACGTCGCTCCGTGCTCCTCCCTCTTCACTCTCCTATTTCAGGCTTTCTGCCTTATTAAAACATGTCTAACTTATAAATAAACATTGCTACTGTCGCTGGGCACACGACCAACTACAAGCAATCACTATGAACTGGCGTATATCGTGCTTACCACAGATTAACTGATCGAGGGCGCTTTCCCTCTGACGGCGTCTGGTCAGGGCGCTCCACACAGCCCACAATAATGTCCCTGGCGGGCTTGATACTCTCTTCTTCGACCAGGACTTGAGACCACAACGTTCCCAGCTCAGTTCCACAGCTGGCACGTCTACACACTTCTCTTCTCTTCGAGATATATCACTAGGGGTTCCCTTCTGACGGGAGCTCAAACGGAGCGCGGCTTCCCCCTGCGATGTCTGGCACTCAAGTGAGGTCAAGGTCCTCCGGAAGCGAGCCTCACGCCTCCAGCAAAATGTCCACATCTCCTAGCCAGTCATTTATCTATTTTCTTCTTCATTGCCCATAATCTCAAACTGTTATACATATCCAACCAGCCATTTTACATATGGGTTATCACCTCAATATTTGCTAGACCTTCTAGTTAGGTCAGGCTTGCTGAATAACTCTCAAGAAGGGAGACTCGTTGCTCCTGCAGGCTGAGATCATAACACACATTAATTAGAAACCAGCTCACTTGCGAATCATGTCTTAATTATGTCTGTATCGTGTTAGTTTTTACAAGTGTTGCGACCACAGGGGACGTGTTGAACCTTCCCCCTAGCGAGCACAGGGGACGTGTCGAACCTTCCCACCAGCGACCACAGGGGACGTGTCAAACCTTCCCCCAGCGAGCACAGGGGACGTGTCGAACCTTCCCCCAGCGAGCACAGGGGACGTGTCGAACCTTCCCCCTAGCGAGCACAGGGGACGTGTCGAACCTTCCCCCTAGCGACCACAGGGGACGTGTCAAACCTTCCCCAAGCGAGCACAGAGGACGTGTCGAACCTTCCCACCAGCGAGCACAGGGGACGTGTCGAACCTTCCCCCCAGAGACCACAGGGGACGTGTCGAACCTTCTTCCCCAGCGAGCACAGGGGACGTGTCGAACCTTCCCACCAGCGAGCACAGGGGACGTGTCGAACCTTCTTCCACAGCGAGCACAGGGGACGTGTCGAACCTTTCCCCCAGAGACCACAGGGGACGTGTCGAACCTTCTTCCCCAGCGAGCACAGGGGACGTGTCGAACCTTCCCCCCCCAGCGAGCACAGGGGACGTGTCGAACCTTCCCCCCAGAGACCACAGGGGACGTGTCGAACCTTCTTCCCCAGAGAGCACAGGGGACGTGTCGAACCTTCCCCCAGCGACCACAGGGGACGTGTTGAACCTTCCCCCCAGAGACAACAGGGGACGTGTCGAACCTTCCCCCCAGAGACCACAGGGGACGTGTCGAACCTTCTTCCCCAGCGACCACAGGGGACGTGTCGAACCTTCCCCCCCAGCGACCACAGGGGACGTGTCGAACCTTCCCCCCAGAGACCACAGGGGACGTGTCGAACCTTCTTCCCCAGAGAGCACAGGGGACGTGTCGAACCTTCCCCCAGCGACCACAGGGGACGTGTCGAACCTTCCCCCCAGCGACCACAGGGGCCGTGTCGAACCTTCTTCCCCAGAGAGCACAGGGGACGTGTCGAACCTTCCCCCAGCGACCACAGGGGACGTGTCGAACCTTCCCCCCAGCGACCACAGGGGACGTGTCGAACCTTCCTCCCCCCCAGCGACCACAGGGGACGTGTCCAACCTTCCCCCCCCAAGCGACCACAGCGGACGTGTCCAACCTTCCCCTCCCCCCCCCCTAGCGACCACAGGGGACGTGTCCAACCTTCCCCCCCCCCCCCAGCGACCACAGGGGACGTGTCCAACCTTCCTCCCCTCCAGCGACCACAGGGGACGTGTCCAACCTTCTCCCCCCAGCGACCACAGGGGACGTGTCCAACCTTCCTCCCCCCAGCGACCACAGGGGACGTGTCCAACCTTCCTCCCCCCCAGCGACCACAGGGGACGTGTCCAACCTTCCCCTCCCCCCCCCAGCGACCACAGGGGACGTGTCCAACCTTCCCCTCCCCCCTAGCGACCACAGGGGACGTGTCCAACCTTCCCCTCCCCCCCCCCTAGCGACCACAGGGGACGTGTCCAACCTTCCCCTCCCCCCCCCCTAGCGACCACAGGGGACGTGTCCAACCTTCCCCCCCCTCCCCCCCAGCGACCACAGGGGACGTGTCCAACCTTCCCCTCCCCCCCCCCTAGCGACCACAGGGGACGTGTCCAACCTTCCCCCAGCGTCATAAGTCTTGTTACATGAATTCTAAAAAAATTATTATTTTCTCTTTACAAAGCTACATGTCTTCCCGGCTTGGCGCCTCCTTCTGATAATGACTAAAATGAAGAGTAACAGATGCATTTAAATATAGAGCAAATAACAAGGAGACCCGGAACCAACAATGAGTTTAAGCTCTAATTTTAGAGTCAATGAGATGCAGTGAGGAGCAGTGATGATGGAAGCACGCACGGACGCGGTCACCCTCGGCAATTATCTTATACAATACATATTCAACAGGAGTGAGGCGGCAACGATTATTACATCCTCCTGTCTCCTGGCGACAATTATAAGGCACCGCCGGAACCAACTCAAGATTCCCTCCCTTAATTATTAGTCAAATCAGTAAAGAGGTTTCCAAAACCCTCGTATGAAGGAGAGTCACAATGTGCCTTCACGCTTCAAGACCAGGAGCTGGTGGTCCTGTGCTTGCTGGGGTGGGCTGGGAACGTCCCCTGTGCTCGCTGGGGTGGGCTGGGAACGTCCCCTGTGCTCGCTGGGGTGGGCTGGGAACGTCCCCTGTGCTCGCTGGGGTGGGCTGGGAACGTCCCCTGTGCTCGCTGGGGTGGGCTAGGAACGTCCCCTGTGGTCGCTGGGGTGGGCTGGGAACGTCCCCCTGTGCTTGCTGGGGTGGGCTAGGAACGTCCCCTGTGGTCGCTGGGGTGGGCTGGGAACGTCCCCCTGTGCTTGCTGGGGTGGGCTGGGAACGTCCCCCTGTGGTCGCTGGGGTGGGCTGGGAACGTTCCCCTGTGCTCGCTGGGGTGGGCTGGGAACGTCCCCTGTGCTCGCTGGGGTGGGCTGGGAACATCCCCCTGTGCTCGCTGGGGTGGGCTAGGAACGTCCCCTGTGATCGCTGGGGTGGGCTGGGAACATCCCCCTGTGCTCGCTGGGGTGGGCTGGGAACGTCCCCTGTGCTCGCTGGGGTGGGCTAGGAACGTCCCCTGTGGTCGCTGGGGTGGGCTGGGAACGTCCCCCTGTGGTCGCTGGGGTGGGCTGGGAACGTCCCCCTGTGGTCGCTGGGGTGGGCTGGGAACGTTCCCCTGTGCTCGCTGGGGTGGGCTGGGAACGTTCCCCTGTGCTCGCTGGGGTGGGCTGGGAACGTCCTCCTGTACTCGCTGGGGTGGGCTGGGAACGTCCCCCTGTGCTTGCTGGGGTGGGCTGGGAACGTCCCCTGTGCTCGCTGGGGTGGGCTGGGAACGTCCCCCTGTGCTCGCTGGGGTGGGCTGGGAACGTCCCCTGTGCTCGCTGGGGTGGGCTGGGAACGTCCTCTGTGCTCGCTGGGGTGGGCTGGGAACGTCCCCCTGTGCTCGCTGGGGTGGGCTGGGAACGTCCCCTGTGCTCGCTGGGGTGGGCTGGGAACGTCCCCCTGTGCTCGCTGGGGTGGGCTGGGAACGTCCCCCCTGTGCTCGCTGGGGTGGGCTGGGAACGTCCCCCTGTGCTCGCTGGGGTGGGCTGGGAACGTCCCCCTGTGCTCGCTGGGGTGGGCTGGGAACGTCCCCTGTGCTCGCTGGGGTGGGCTGGGAACGTCCCCCTGTGCTCGCTGGGGTGGGCTGGGAACGTCCCCCCTGTGCTCGCTGGGGTGGGCTGGGAACGTCCCCCTGTGCTCGCTGGGGTGGGCTGGGAACGTCCCCCTGTGCTCGCTGGGGTGGGCTGGGAACGTCCCCCCTGTGCTCGCTGGGGTGGGCTGGGAACGTCCCCCTGTGCTCGCTGGGGTGGGCTGGGAACGTCCCCCCTGTGCTCGCTGGGGTGGGCTGGGAACGTCCCCCTGTGCTCGCTGGGGTGGGCTGGGAACGTCCCCTGTACTCGCTGGGGTGGGCTGGGAACGTCCCCCTGTGCTCGCTGGGGTGGGCTGGGAACGTCCCCCTGTGCTCGCTGGGGTGGGCTGGGAACGTCCTCTGTGCTCGCTGGGGTGGGCTGGGAACGTCCTCTGTGCTCGCTGGGGTGGGCTGGGAACGTCCTCTGTGCTCGCTGGGGTGGGCTGGGAACGTCCTCTGTGCTCGCTGGGGTGGGCTGGGAACGTCCTCTGTGCTCGCTGGGGTGGGCTGGGAACGTCCTCTGTGCTCGCTGGGGTGGGCTGGGAACGTCCTCTGTGCTCGCTGGGGTGGGCTGGGAACGTCCTCTGTGCTCGCTGGGGTGGGCTGGGAACGTCCTCTGTGCTCGCTGGGGTGGGCTGGGAACGTCCTCTGTGCTCGCCGGTTAACCTCGGGATGTGTTGAACGTTTCAGTCTCTGGTGGTGATCCAGCCCGTCCTCTCCAGTGTTCACGACGTCACAAAAAATGATTCACAACATTGCCCGAACCTAACCTAACCAAGGACCCGTGAAGAGAAAACGGTACATCACGTCAATTTTGGGAGACGCTTTGATTTTTAGTACATCTTTTTTGGGCATAGTGGATGTCCAAATCCGATGTACAATTCATCTAATACTTGGTATTGTTCTCAGACGGTCTTCCTTCCTGCAGGTCGGGGGGTTCGATCCCAGAGGGTCCAAGCAGATGGGCACCGTTCCTTGCCACTGTTATATCCTACCTCCTTGTCCTCATTTCCTTTCCAAGTGCTACACCGCGAGGTCCTGAAGTGTCTCTCCCGCGGTGGTTCCCCCACCTTGTGGCGAGGAGACCCAGCACGCGCTGGACGCCACCTCACACAGGTACACACAGAGACGGATGTGTCCCACAACTCACAGCTCCCACAATGATTATCCAGACAAAGTTGCTCTAACCTTTCCCTCCCGCGACTCATTCTCGGAGCAAACAGTCCACTTACTGTTTAATAGTCTAAACCGATGCTGGCGGAATATGTAATGATCTGTGAGGGGGCCTTTGTGACACGACTCTTGTCCGACAAGTTCCGACAAATAAGCTGTTCTTGTTGAATGTTTCCGCCGTTTATCGTGTCGAGGTCGCGTATGGCCAAGAATCTTCCTGTTAGTGTTGTTGGTCGGTGTGTGACCAGTTGTGGTGGTGAGGGGCGGGTTATGGTGCTGGTGGGGAGTGTGTGATAGTGAGGCGTTATGGTATTGGTGGTGATTATGATAGTTAGGGTGGTTATGGTGTGTTGTGAACCACGATAACCTCATCACCCTGTTCATTCGTCATCATTACAAAAAACTTCAGCATTACAAACCTGCCTGAGGACATATTAACTACACAAGAATAAAAGTCAGGTAAAATAAAGGCAAGGACAGTATACTCCGGCAATATGTATCAAATAACTAACATGTATATTACAAAAATAATGTTCGAAAACAATAATAATTTTCTTTATTATATAAAACAACATATATATACAAATAAAAGTAAAGTTACCACAGTAACATTGTTGTTATGAACACCACAAAATACAGCGCAAGACACAGTGCACCAAACCATTACGCAACAATGGGCCAACCTAATACATAACTATATAAAACAAAATATACACCACGCAAATACAAAACACACGTACCCAGGACACAACGCATAGACGCCCCCAATATGTACACCAATCCACACAAGTGGAACACAGATAAGGTATTGCAAACACAGATCACCAGCACCACATGACAGAAAATACAGAAAAACATAAGAAATAACACACACACACACACACACACACACACACACACACACACACACACACACACACACACACACACACACACACAAGGGACCTCAACAAATGGAGGCCGTTACCACCTACCAAAATTATTAAAAAATACAGGGAATAACCCAAAACGTAATAAGGCCCAACAAGGGAAATTCAACAAAAGAAGCATTCATCAGTCAAATGAAAACCTCACAATAGAAGTGACCACGGTCAGATGAAAGAGGCATACACACGACCTGAAGGAACATTTTCCAAGGTCAGAAGTGCACAATGCATACGACACATACACAGCATTGTCGCAGGTAGCAAGGAGGGGAGACACCTGAACCTTGCAACAGAAACACACGCACACTGAAGGCCTCATATACAAAGGGAGCAAGACAGCACAATGGCAAAGAAAAATTCATGGTAATGTTGGATACCGCCCAACAGCAGGACAAAGAAGGGGGGACAGCCAACTCACGGGCCAAAGAAAACAGCCTAATACAATAAAATCCACATACAGCCAACTCAAACAACCAAACAAAATAACAGAAGATTAGAAACACACACACACAAAAGTGGAGACGCAGCCCCAACTCACCAAGAATACAGAACAATGACTAACGCCGCCGCTCGCTAAACCCTACAACACTTGAGCAGCAACAACACAAGTCGCCATGAACCACCGAGCAAGGACCCTCGGAAACGACTGCCGCAACCACCTCATCGTTTAGTGCAGCCCATCCCTCATGAACCCCCAGTAGCTGAGCCACTTCGTACCCTTCTAACCTACCAACCCACAAACAAAAAAAGTAGTCCGACACCAACGCCCATAAAGTGTTTCGAATTCTACAATTCACCTTCGGAAACGACAAGAAGAAAAACTGCAGCAAATCAGACCCGTATAAGGTAACTATGGTACCCTGAAGCCAGTCCACCAAACACGAAACCAGCCGACAAAAGTAAAACAAATGAAGTTGGGACTCACTCTCCCCACAATAGGCACAACAGTTCGAGCCCACAATACCCAACATAAACAACCGCTCATTGGTAGCCAGAGTCTTATGAAGAAATCGATACACCAACTCCCTTTGTTTAGGGTGCGAGAAACAGCTCCCTCAGAGTGCCTCACACCACCCTTAATCAAATAACGGGTACTACATCTCCACCCTGTGAGCCACATCACCCAAAAGCACCCGATACACCTCTCGACAACCAAAAGACATACCCAGGATACCTACACAGGGAGCTAAGAATGAGAACCACACAGGAGTAAACCGGCGGGATGAAGAAAGCCACGTCCCCCTGCACCCCTATGAGATAGCTCACCCGAATTGAAATGAAATTCAAACCAAGGAATTGAGACTATCCCCAACCCTAGCCCCCCTACGATAAGACAGAGAAATAGGAGTTTGCAGCTAACAGCCGTGGTGGCCGTACATGTCTCTGGCTGCTCCTCACCTCACTGAGCTGGTAAGCAAACCAGACAATGAGGTGGCGTACTTCCATCGATCCTACCCTGGAGGGGTATCATTTTCTTCGACTATCGTTTTCATTTTTAAATTTTAAATTTTGTCCCAAGGGGTGAGTTTACTAGGCAGCGCCACTTATTCTGTGTGTGGACACACCGCCATAGTAGCATGTACAACACTCCCCGATAAGAAAACCCGATGGGTTGTTCATCCTGTCACTTGTACCCACAAACAGCTGGGACTTGCTTAACTGTCTCAAGTGAACAGCTTATCAAACAAGAAGATTAACATCTGTCAACCTTTAAAATCTTACGTTGTCTTGCGGGTGCAAAATGGTGGAATCTTTTAAGAACAGTATCAATATTTGACATAGCGTTTTCCTAACTCAAACAATGTGGGCTTTATTATTCTGCACATATTTCTGATGTCTCTCAGATGTTCACATTCTCGTAGATAGTGGTCAAGGCGGTATTCATCACTCTCACCACAGATTCTGAAACTCCGCTGCTCAACTGTTGTTTCCATTCCGAATCTCCATGAATATTTGTATCCAAGACGGATTCTCGCTATTACTGATTCTCTCTCGCGGCCACCTCCTCTTCGTCCAGAATGACTGGGATTGCCAGCTGCAATCATGTTGTACCATCGTACAGATTCTCTGATTTATACTTCTATCCTCCTTTTCTCAGTTTCCTTGTCACGGTGATGTTGACTGACAATACCTCTAATTTGTAGAAGAGTCTTGGGTATGAAGTTTTCAATATGGTCTCCTTCAGCGTCTTCAGCAGCCAGCACATCTGCTCGTTCATTTCCACAGATTCCAACATGGGAGGGGATCCACAGAAACTTGATGACTCTTTCCTGGTTGGTTAGTACTCTCACAGCTCTCTTAGATTCAGCGACTGTCGCAAGATTTTCTGCCCGATTTTTACTTAGGCTTTGTAGCGCTGCTTTTGAATCTGTGCAGATCACTGCGCCATTAGTGTTTCATTCAAGGAATCGTAACGCCATTACAATAGCAGTTAGCTCTGCTTGCGTTGAAGAGGCATAGTTCTCAGTACAGTACGTGCTGTTTCTTCAGGAGCTCGACAGTTGAGTGGACAGCGCTTCAGATTCCTAGTCCTGAGGTTCCGGGTTCGATCCCCGGTGGAGGTGGAAACAAATGGGCAGAGTTTCTTTCACCATGATACATCTGTTCATCTAGCAGTAAATAGGTACCTGGGAGTTAGACAGCTGCTAGGGGCTGCTTCCTGGGGAGGGGTGTAACATAATGGAGGCCTGGTCGAGGACCGGACCGCGGGAACGCTAAGCCCCGAAATCATCTCAAGATAACCAATCAAGATAACTCAAGATATGCGTTGAAAGGCATCATTCCTAATTACAGTGTATGCTGCACCAATCCTCCCATTGACAGGATTAGATGACCCCGATCAGTGTAGATTTGATTTAGTTCATCTCCGGCCTCTTTATTAATTTCCTCAATATATTTGTGCCTCATTTCTTGCGGTATTACATTGGATTTTTCGTTGCAATTTCATTGATGATAATCCTGCATGAGTGATCCTCCCAGGGAGGTAACCTCTCTACAGGCAGGAGCTCACGGGCTTGCTCAAGCAGGTGAAGTTCTTCCAGGGAGCAGACTGATCTGTGATGCCATTTTTTGCTTCTCTTGTTTGCTTTCTCCTGTTTCTCTTATAATGCAAAGATAATGAGGAAACTGTGTGAGAGGACACCTGAGTAATGTGAGAGGATGATTGAGTCGCCTGTATTTCAGTTTAGTGTGTGAGCTTATAACGACAGGCGAGTGACTGAGACTGTAGTTCCCGAACCAGTGATGAGATATTTCTCCCCCGCAATTAAATACGAGTCCAGTCATTCCTTACTGATGGTGCTGGCGTAGTTGCGATGGCGGCACTGGGGGAGGGGGGTCTGATAGTTAATTATCACCCCTCTGATTTGTGTGGTAATTAGGGGACCCACAATGTGGTAAGTACTAGTGGTAATGATGGTAATTGTGGTTGTGAGGATGGTTATGGTACTTGGGTGGTATTGGTGGTGATTGTGGTAGTGATGGTGGTAATGGTTGCGATTGTAATAGTGAGGAGTGGTTATGGTATGAGTCGTGATGGTGGTAGTGAAGGTAGATATTGAACTTGTGGTGGTGGTGATTGTAGTAGTGAGAGTGGTTATCGTACTTGTAGTAATAGTGGTGGTTATGGTGATTATAGAAGTGAGCGTGGTTATGGTACTGGTGGATACGGTGTCACTGTGGTAATAAAGCTGCTGGTGATGGTGATATTTGTTGCTGTAGTAGTGATGGTGGTAGGGATGGTATAGGAAGACGTCGCAGCGATAGTGGTTGAGGCAGAAGTGGTTGTCGATGTCTTGTGTTGGTAGAAGTGGCTAAAGGCGTAGTGGTGGTGGTGGTGGAGGTGGTGACGATAGGTAGTGGCAGGAGTGGTAATGAAGGTGAAGATAAGAGTGCTTGTAGTCAAGGTGATACGAGGCCCCTTTCCGCAGGCGGTGATTGAGGTGAGTGTCTAAGAGACATTCTTCAAGCTGCTGCTGGATATCAGTGTGTGTGTGCTTCCCTCGCGGCGGCGCCTCTGATCTGCCCGAGCGTGAGTTATGGACGCGATCCAGATCGCGTTGCTTTACGTTGTCAAAAATACTTGAGACGCCTACATCAGAAGCCATCATTAAGGCAGCTTTTACCTCACTCGTCGCGATCTGATGGGGTTTTGATGTACACACTGAATGTCTTCTGGTTATCACGATAACATTATGAGCGATCTGAGTGCCACTTGCGTCAAGGAAAACAACTAATTATAACATTTTCAACATACCGCCGAGGCATTATGGGCTAATGGCAGTATACTCGTCAAGCTTTATTGATGTGCCAGGGTTTGTGATCTTTATTAGCGTTTTTATGTGGGCTAACTTTTTTTCCACACACACACACACATATTTTCGTGGGTCTGATAGCTGAGTGGACAGCGTGCAAGACTCGTAATTTTGTGGACCGGGTTTGATTCCCGGACCAGGCAGAAACAAATGGGCAAATTTTCGTTCACCCTCATAGTCCCTGTTACCTAGCAGTAAATAGGTACCAGGGAGTTAGACAACTGCTACGGAGCAGCTTCCTAGGGTGTGTGTGTGTGTGTGTGGAAAAATAGTTAGTAACAGTTGATTGACAGTTGAGAGGCGGCCCGAAAGAGCTAAGCTCAACCCCCGCCAGCACAACTAGGTGAATACACACACACACACACACACACACACACACACACACACACACACCATTCCTCCCCCCTTCCCACCTTTGCCTTCCTTTTCCCCCATCTCCCTTCTTTTCCCCTGTTCTCTGATGCCCATACCAAGAGGTCATCAGCGGCATATGCCAGGCTGGCCAACATAAGAACGGCCTTTAGAGACTTGTGTAAGGAATCATTCAGAACCTTGTATACCACATATGTCAGAATAATCCTTTACTATGCAACTTCAACAAGGAGTCCATATCTCGTCAAGTATAAGACTAAACTGGGGAAGGTTCAAACGTTTGCCACCAGACTAGTCCCCCGAACTGAGGGGCATGAGCTACGAGAAGAGACTACTGGAATTAAACCTCACGTCGTTGGAAGACAGAAGAGTTAGGGGGATATGATTACCACATACAAGATTCTCAATGGAATTGATAGGGTAGACAAAGATAGATTATTTAACACAAGGGGCACCAGAACTAGGGTACACTGAGTGGAAATTGAGTGCCCAAAATGAGCCATAGATACATTACAAAGATTTTTTTGTGTCAGAATACTTGACGAATGGAATGCATTAGGATGTGATGTGGGGGAGGCTGACTCCATACACAGTTTCAAGTGTAGATATAATAGAGCCCAGTAGGCTCAGGAACCTATACACCAGTATAGGTTCCTGAGCCAAAGAGCTAGAGTTCAACCCCCACAAGCACAACTAGATGAGTACACACACGCACAAAGACGCGCATACGCATACATACACACACATACGCATACATACACACACAAGAGCTCACAGAATGAGAGCGAAACTGTTAGTCATGGGGGACCTTTAGCATGGAAAGATTGATTAGGAATCAAGAAATACCCATGGGAGAAGAAACGTGCGGAGCAAAATTAGTGGATGTTTTAGACAAGAATTTCTTAACAAAACATGTGAAGGAAGACACAAAGGAAAGAGGAGGGGGGATACACCGAGCCTATTAGACCTGATGTTGACCCAGAATGAGGAAGACTGCGGATATGGAACGTAAAATACAACTAGCAGCCAGTGATTATTATGTCCTAGACATTGACTACCTGATCGAGCTGAAAATTGTGACCACGGGGCAAGAGGTCTGGGTAAAGAACGTAGAAAGGGGATTACAGGAGGATGAGCGCATATCTGGGAGAAGTCAGTGGGAAGAAAAAACAAGAGAAAAACAATGCAAGATATAATGTAACTAGTCAAGTGGAAATGTTAGGAGGCCGAAGAAAGTTTTCTGACAACAGTAAAGAAAAAGGTAGAGGGGGGGGGGGGAATAAAAACCAATGCCAGGAAGCAAAAATGAGATACAGGAGGGAGTGGAGTAAGTACAACGGGCAAAGGACAAAGGACATTAGGATTAGAGGCAACAGAGCTAGGAATGAATACATTAATGATATTGGATGGATATAAATAGGAGCTGCATCGTATGGGCCAATAAGCCTTCTGCAGTTACCTTCATTCTTATGTTCATATTTCCTTCTCCCATTAAATCACCATTATTCCTGTAGCGTTTAATGAAGAATCAGGCCTCCATACTTTGTCTGTCTGGACAGAAAGACATTCTATCTTATAGCTATATTGTCAGAGTTCAAACAAAAGACTCAAAAAGAACAAACAAAAGAACTCAAAACAGGGTTCTTAAACAAATAGTAAAACTCAAACCAAACAAATCCCCAGGGCCGGATGAAGTGTTTGCCAGGGTGCTTAAAGAATGCAAAGAGGAGCTTTGTGACCCACTGTCTACCATATTTAATAAATCAATAGAGTCAGGCAGAGTGCCAGAGTTATGGAAAGTTGCTAATGTGATACCAGTTTTTAAGAAAGGAGATAGATCACTTGCGTCAAACTATCGACCAATTAGCCTAACGTCTATTGTGGGAAAGTTACTCGAATCTATAATTGCAAATAAAATTCGTCTTCATCTTGAAAAACATAAATTAATAATTGAGTCGCAACATGGTTTTATAAATGGCCGTTAGGAGTCAGTCAGGTGCAGTCACAGTGAGAGGTTGTGTTAGCTGGAGCTCCGATTCTAATAACATTATTATTGCAATAATGGAAGGATTAGTAAAAGATTTGGTGAGTCTGGTTGGAGCTCTGACAGCAGAGATGGATTCCCTGCGGGAGGAGCGGGAGGAGGTACGACGGCTACGACTTCGGGAGGAAACGAAGGAGGAGGCCAGTATTGACGGAACCTCATTAAGGAGGACTGACGGGACCAGTATTAAGAAGACCTCGTCTTGGCAAGTTGTGAAAGACAGGGGTCTTAAGAAGACCTTGGCAAAACCGACAACTAATAGCCTACACCTAAGGACTTTTAACGCATTTGACGTATTAGAGGACGAGTGCTGTGTTGAACCTGTTGTTCAACGAGGTGGCAAAGACAAAGTAACGAGGAGCATTGAAGAGCAGGTCCCTCAAACTGCTCGAAAGGAAAAGGGAGAATCGAAGCGAATTTTGGTTGTGGGAGATTCCCAGGTGAGGTATTTAGACAGAACGTTTTGTGCCAGAGATAGGGGGAACAGATTAAGGGTTTGCTATCCGGAAGCTGGAATTGGTGATATTGTTGGAAACATGAATGATATTATGACAGGAAATGGAAACAAACCCATTATTTGTATTAGTGCAGGGGGTAATGATGTTGGACGAGTTAGGAGTGAGGAACTAATACAGAGATTCAGGACAGCCATTGAATTAGTTAGGAGCAAGGGAGGAATCCCGATCATATGTGGCATTCTTCCAAGAAAGGGAGTAGGAAATGAATGGATATCGAGGGCACTTGGTGTCAATTGCCGGCTGGAAAGATATTGCAAATCAAATGCAATATCTTTCATAGACAACTGGGAACACTTCTATGGAAGAAATGAAATGTATGCTCGTGATGGGGTGTATCTATCGAGAGCTGGGGTTGTTGCTGTTGCAAACTCGTTGGAAGAAGTGGTTAGAGGTGTTTGTTTGAGTTTAAACTGTTAGTAGATAGAGGTATGGGAATTGATTTGGAAGAAGGAGGTAATAAAAGTATGTGTTTGTGGGAGAAAGGAATTGGCAAAATGATCAGGGAAAGAGAAGGGCCTCAAAATAACAATTCACTTAGGGTATATTACACTAACAGTAGAAGTCTAAGAAATAAAATTAACGAATTAAATGCTCTTGTCTGCACAGAAAAAATAGATATTATTGCACTTACCGAAACGTGGATGAATGTAGAAAATAGTGAACTATTAGCTGAATATCAAATAAATGGATTTAAACTATTTCACACAGATGAAATATCTAGAGCATCTAGATCTAACAGTATTTATGTCATGGGTGACTTTAATTTTAGCGGAATAAACTGGTTGAACAAAACAGGGAATAGTGAAGCAGAAGATTTTCTAGAATTAATTGACGATTGCTTTCTTACGCAACACATTAAGGAACCAACACGGGAAAATAATATTTTAGATTTAGTGTTAACTAACAGGGAAACACAAATTAATGACATCGAAATAGGGAGTGAGCTAGGGAACAGTGATCACAAAGAAATCAGATTTAGCATAGAATGGAATAGACCTGTAGGAGAAAATTCTGTTAAAGTGCCAGATTTTCGAAAAGCTGATTTTAATAGCCTTAGAAATTTTTTGGGTCAAATTGATTGGAAAGTCTTGGGTATGGGGTGGGGGCCGGGCTTGGAGCGAGACATGAACCCAGCGATAGGTGACGTAAATGGGGATTTCGATGTGGATTCAATATATAACTTATTTAAGAATATTCTAAACAAAGCACAGGAACGTAGTATACCTTACAAATTGAATAGATCGAATACCAGTGACCCAAAGTGGATAACAAAGAATTTGAAGAACCTTATAGGTAAAAAGAGAGCTTGGTACAAAAGGATTAAAAATGGGGAGGTCACTTTAGAACAGGAATTCGTACAACTGGTTAGAAATGTTAAAAAAGAGATAAGGAAAGCAAAAAGAAACTATGAAGTTCGCATAGCAGGGCAAGCAAAGACAAATCCTAAAGGTTTTTTTTCAGTTATATCGTACTAAGACTAGGGAAAGGATAGGTCCATTAAAAACTGAGTCAGGTCAAATAACAGATAGTGATGAAGAGATGAGTAGTATTTTTAATAAATATTTTGTATCTGTATTTACTAAAGAGGAACTTAACAATATGCCTTCAGCCGAACAAGTCTATGTGGGTGGGGACGAGGACAGGTTGACGAGTTTAGCAGTTACCAGGGAGGATGTTCTTAAACAAATAGTAAAACTCAAACCAAACAAATCCCCAGGGCCGGATGAAGTGTTTGCCAGGGTGCTTAAAGAATGCAAAGAGGAGCTTTGTTACCCACTGTCAACCATATTTAATAAATCAATAGAGTCAGGCAGAGTGCCAGAGTTTTGGAAAGTTGCTAATGTGATACCAGTTTTTAAGAAAGGAGATAGATCACTTGCGTCTAACTATCGACCAATTAGCCTAACGTCTATTGTGGGAAAGTTACTCGAATCTATAATAGCAAATAAAATTCGTCTTCATCTTGAAAAACATAAATTAATAATTGAGTCGCAACATGGTTTTATAAATGGCCGTTCATGTTTAACAAATTTGTTATCTTTTTATTCTAGCATTGTTGAGGCAGTTGATAGTGGTAAGGATTGCGATGTTGTGTACCCTGACTTTAGCAAAGCTTTTGATACAGTGCCACATGAAAGACTGATTAAAAAGATAGAGGCTCATGGTATTGGGGGTGCTATATTAAGCTGGATTAGGGCATGGCTATTCCAAAGAAAACAGAGAGTTAGTATAAATGGAGTCAAGTCAGAGTGGGAAAATGTTGTAAGTGGGGTGCCTCAGGGCTCTGTCCTGGGACCTCTGTTGTTTATAATATATATGAATGACTTAGATTCAGGTTTGAGTAGCAACATTTGCAAATTTGCCGATGATACGAAAATCGGTAGGGAAATTAATTCGGAGGAGGACTCACTATCACTTCAAGTTGATCTGGATAGGGTTTTGAAATGGTCGAAGGATTGGCAGATGCAGTTTAATGCTGATAAATGTAAAGTTCTGAGGTTAGGTAATGATGATAGAGTTACAAGATACGAGCTAGATGGTGTTGAGATTGCGAAGTCGGATTGCGAAAGGGATCTGGGAGTTATGATTAGTAAGAATTTAAAATAAAAGGATCAATGCATAAATGTTCGTAATAAGGCAAATCGGACACTTGGATTTATTAATCACAGCGTTAGTAACAAGACACCTGGTGTGGTTCTCAAGCTATATCTTGCTCTAGTTAGGCCCCATTTAGATTATGCAGTTCAGTTTTGGTCGCCATATTATAGAATGGATATAAATTCACTTGAACGTGTCCAGCGTAGGATGACTAAGTTAATTCCCCAAATTAGAAATCTTTCATATGAAGAAAGATTAACAAAGCTTAAGTTGCATTCACTGGAAAGGCGAAGAGTTAGGGGTGACATGATAGAGGTTTACAAGTGGGTGAATGGACATAACAAAGGGGATATTAATAGGGTATTAAAAGTATCAACACAGGACAGAACACGAAACAATGGATATAAATTGGATAAGTTTAGATTTAGGAAAGACTTGGGTCTTTCCTAATCTAAGACTTGGGTCTTTTTATCCTTTAAATTACAGATCGTATGTGAGGAGTCAACGAGTCGTTAACAGCATTCGTGTTATTCACCTCTAATTTCTTCTATGTGGAGATCCTGAGATCACGAACGATGTCGTAGAAATCGTCTTAAAACGAAGACTTTTTTGTACACATTTAATTCTTCCATTTTTATTATTATACAAATTTGCAAGATTATCATATTGAATATTCTTACCATATCTGATTATTGGAAATTTATGTTTTTACTTAGATGATTGCTCTTTAATTTAATAATCATTAATATTCACTATTTGAGTTTACCTATTGACTCTATAACATTTTAGGTCATAATATTATTTACTCAACAACTGGTGACGAACCACACTAGTTCCTAGACGTAAATGAAGTTCTAGCAATACCCCCCCCCCAATGTAGGTGTTTGAGGCTCTGACTTTAGTTAATTAATCATACAGTCCATTATTTATTTAAGTGATTATTCTTTCTAATACTTATCCATAGACACTGGTTCTTCCTTTGTGTTTCTAATGATCACTTTTTATTAGTTTCCCTCTTTTCTCAAAAGTGGGTGGTCCTTCGTTATTAAATTAAATAAGTAATTAAATAATTGAGTCAAGCCCCAGATATCCCACAATAGAACACGAAACAATGGGGATAAATTGGATAAATTTAGATTTAGAAAAGACTTGGGTAAATACTGGTTCGGTAACAGGGTTGTTGATTTGTGGAACCAATTACCGTGTAACGTGGTGGAGGTGGGGTCCCTCGATTGTTTCAAGCGCGGGTTGAACATGTATATGAGTGGGATTGGGTGGCTATAGATCTGTCTCAGTTTTTAATGGACCTATCCTTTCCCTAGTCTTGTCCGATATAACTGAAAAAACCCTTTAGAATTTGTCTTCGCTTGCCCTGCTATGCGAACTTCGTTGTTTCTTTTTGCTTTCCTTATCTCTTTTTTAACATTTCTAACCAGTTGTACGAATTCCTGTTATAAACTGACTTCCCCATTCTTAATCCTTTTGTACCACGCTCTCTTTTTACCTATAAGGTTCTTCAGATCATTTGTTATCCACTTTGGATCATTAGTATTCGATCTATTCAATTTATATGGTATACTACGTTCCTAGGCTTTGCTTAGAATATTTTTAATAGGTTATATTTTGAATCCACATAGAAATCCCCTTTTACGTCACCTGTCGCTGGGTTCACGTCTAGCCCACACCCCATCCCCAAGACATTCCAATATATTTGACCCAAAAATTTCTTAGGCTATTGAAATCAGCTTTTCGAAAATCAGTTAAGGCGAGGGGAAGCTGTGCTGGACTGCGAGGTGTCGACAGTGCCAGTGAGGACGACGTCGGAGGTACCTGTCGTCGAAGATTTCGTAGAAATACGAGGTACCTGTCGTCGTCGTAAAAATAAGGCAGATTTCAATTATCTACCTTATTTCACTCCAACCACGAAGCTGATTCGTCCTCTGTCGAGGGATGTTGAGGAGCCTGGTCCTGGCTTCTGGTCTCCTGATGAACAGTTCCCACACACAGGTTCCTCCGTCGTCCTCTGATAACGCGTCCTCGCCGTGCTCACATTCAACAGGTACTGCCTTCCTCCTCCTATTCTCTGGGGTACTGGAGACAGGTACCTCCGTCGTCGTCCTCACTCTCACTGGCACTGTCGACACCTCGCAGTCCAGCACAGCTTCCCCTCGCCTTAACTGCCAGTAGATTTGGGCCCGGCCCTATCTTCTCCCTTGATGTGTAAGACGTGGTCCTCTAGTGGGCGTCCCAGACGTCACCAGCCCAACGTTCCCTCTGCTGCAGGCTTTTGGCTCTTCAATCCAGTCCGTCCTTGCCTCCGGGCACTCCACGGAAGTTGGATGGCTTCTCAGACTGTCTGCAGAATCGAAGCGGAGCTTAAATCTACTGGTAAGGGCTCTCTAGGTCCGGAGCTCGCTCGAGTGCATCTTCCCTCTCTGACGGTTCGTGACGTACTGTCTTCCCGCCCCAGGCGCCAGCCGCCCCGGGCCCCTCGCTTCATGACGTCACACCGCCCGAGGGCTCTCGTAATTGGTCAATTCCAGCACGTGACCTCACCTGGCCAATCAGGTGCCGGGAAGCGTCAGGACGTCTTGGCGGGAAACAGGATGGCTCATCACCGTCCTGTGCTTCAAAAGGCGTAAGCCCCTTGCATTATCACACTTAGCTGGCTATTTTATAGCCAGCTTAATCATGCTCCACTCTTTCCCACACATGAAAATGTTCCCTGAACATCAGAGAACACTTAGGCTACGGAGATATGACTCTTCTAAGCTGGGAAGGAAGAAATATAGGGGTGGACACTGTCACACTATATATAAATATACCATGAGAATATCCTAACGAATACAGCCCCAGGATTTAACCATATTTTCAAAAATATAAAAATACAGTTTAGATTTAAAACTTTTGATACAAGAATTATACTAAAACTAAAAGGTGACTTGATCGCAACTCATAAGATACGCAGAGATATGGACAGGATCACACGGACAGTCTGGTATAACTAGGACCAGAGCGAGGTGCCGCAGATGGAAATTGGAAGCTGGAAACACAGATGAGTAGGTGGAACGTAGAGAAACATTCCTTGAGATTACTAGGTCTGTGAGGAGGACAAGGAGTTCAAAACCACTCACAACCTCAAGAAGAAATATATAACCATGCAGATACGCGGGAGCCACCAGTGGATGGATGACAGAAGAGGTAGAGTCCCAGTTAAGAGACGGAGCACATTCATCTCAGACATAAACAGAAAAGGTCACAGACAACTTCGCTCAAAATATTTTTATATTACCTTCCCACTATCCCACCCTTCGTTTCTCATCCCTCCCTCATCTCCACCCTTCCACCCTCTGTCCCATCCCCATCCTCCCTCATCTCCACCCTTCCACCCTCTGTCCCATCCCCATCCTCCCTCCTTCCCGGCCTCCGCCGCTGTCCTGCCCCAGCGGCCGGCGGTGACGGCGGGTACAGCGCGGTTGTTACCGATTTCACAGCCTCCCGGGACCAGGGGCCACCGCCCTCACCGCCAGCGCAGCTCCGCCCCTCACACGCCCACAATGCCTAATACAACTACTACAACTTACACCTCTCCTACGATTACCACACCTCCGACACCTACCACATCTCCGACACTTACCACACACTGCCGACACCTACCACATCTCCGACACTTACCACACACCGCCGACGCCTACCACATCTCCAACACTTACCACACACCGCCGACACCTACCACATCTCCGACACCTTCACGTCACCGACGACACATACAATACATATAATAATAATAATAATAATAATAATTTAGGAAAAGTACATACATTCTGTTTGATTTAAAGAGAGAGGTAGTCCATACAACACCTAAAGCCACTAGTACGCATAGCATTTCGGGCAAAAACGAAGGCCTGAGCACACTTGGTAAAATGAAATAGCGCTTCGAGGAGATGTTTCTGGAGCTGAGAAGGGTTTAGAGACAACATTACAGGCACTATGACAATGGGAAACCAAAGAGAGCAGCAGGAGTAATATATTACCCTGAATAACAGAAGTCCCAGACATGAGTATGAGAGAAACATGACAATTATTATTATAATATTACTATTATGACTCTTGAATGAATACAGTAATCCTCGACGCTATACAGTAGTAAGATTCAACTCAAATCAAAATAGTTCACAGTCGTAAACTATAAAAGAGAGTCCTTATGACATCGTAACTCTCCAGAAAATAACATATTCAGAATACAAACTCTGGTCTATATGTCCTACCGTTGTGTGGCAGCCGACGGCGGGTGGAGAACAGTTACAATATTGTGTGACTGTGACCAGTCACACAATATTGGCTTGCCGTACTGGAACTGACTAAGAACAAATCCACAAGGGCCGTGACGAGGATTCGAACCTGCGTCCGAGAGCATCCCAGACGCTGCCTTAATCGACTGAGCTAAGGCAGCGTCTGGGATGCTCTCGGACGCAGGTTCGAATCCTCATGCGGCCCTTGTGGATTTGTTCATTTGATGCATCACGCAATTGTGATTTCTGTGTAGAACAGACTAACATCCCACCAAGGTACACTCACTACTCCTAATTACCTCGGTGCACACCACTACTCTATCCCCATCGAATACCAAAACCAGTTAGCATGGTAAAGCAAATATATTATTCTTGGCTAGATCAAATAACGCATTATACATGCAAGAGAATTCCCTGAGGAATCATGGCGGTTCGTCTCTAAATACTCAAATGCACTCAGTGACCAGTAGTTAATAATACATACTTTCACACTGGCTTTCCACCAACCAACCACATGCTACTTGCTTTAAACTTACTTCAGATACCACAAAAGTACCACTTATATTACCACTACAAAAACACTTCCTGCCCACAAAGGTACAGTCACTCAGGCACCACTTCAGGTATCACAAAGGTATTCCCTCCAAACACACACCGAAACTACGACGTTGGTACAACGTTCGAACAAGTTTTAACACCACCTAACCAGTTATAACAACCAATATATCAAGTTGTAACAACGTTCCAATACGTCATAAACACATTAAGCCAAGATGTAACAACTTTATTACAAGTTGTTACAAGCGGAAAATAGAGACAGTTTCGGTTTATGTTTCCAGGGTTGTTACGATGATTAAATATGTACATGAATCTTACTTGTGTGTAGCTGGATGTTGTTTTAGATTCAGCTACTCGGAACAAAATGTTCCATGCAGCACGGGCTATGGTGAACCCGTCGTACTTGCGTGGCTCAGGAGATGCACGTGTGACTGGAGGAGTTAGGTCAGCAAGGAGCTGGCACTCTGCAGGTTAACCATCATTCCTCCGCCCATCACTATAGTACTGAGCAGCAGTATGAGTACTGGCTTCTGTAATACTCATCACAGTATTACAGAAGCTAGTATATGAGTATTACCTTCTGTAATACTCATCAGAATTATAAATAGCTCCTGCAATACTCACCACCACTCTAAGCAGATCCTGTAATATTCCTTAACACTCCGGCAACATTCACCATTCTATCCGGCTCCTGCAATAATGAACGCTAAATAACTTCTGTAATATTCACTAACTCTATAAACAGCTTCAACACTACTCATCAACGCTATAACTAGCTCCTGCAATATGCTCAACATTTTATCTAGCTCATGCATTGCTCACCAAAATTATAACTAGCTTCTGCAATTCTCACCATCACTATAACAGGCTATTGCAATACTCACCAACACTATAACTCCTGTGTTGTCACTGGTTATGTCTTAGTAAGAGTCTCCGTGGTGTAGTGGTAAGACACTCGCCTGGCGTTCCGCGAGCGCTATGTCATGGGTTCGTATCCTGGCCGGGGAGGATTTACTGGGCACAATTCCTTAACTGTAGCCTCTGTTTAACGCAACAGTAAAATGTGTACTTGGATGAAAAAACGATTCTTCGCGGCAGGGGATCGTATTCCAGGGACTTGCCCGAAACGCTACGCGTACTAGTGGCTGTACAAGAATGTAACAACTCTTGTATATATCTCAAAAAAAAAAAGTATCTCAATATGGATCAGTATGTGTTACTGTATACTCATATGTCATATGAATGCATATTCAAAGTACTCTTCAATGAGGCTACCGGATAGGCAGGGTACATAGAGGTAAAATATAATATGACTAGGATTTAATCTATGTATTCACAACAATATATTTCATACATTGGCCACAACACTACACAGGGGTTTCAACCCGTCATCCCTCCAATCTGCGTCGCTGGTCACTTACTAATCCCTACATAAATTGTCCTATGCCTTACCTCTCATATTACGAGCCCATTGTAAGTCACTCATAACACACCTGACATAACCAAACCAAGTCAAACCTGACCAAATCTGACCTCATGAAATCTAACAAAATTTAACCTGACCTAACCTAGCCTGGCCTGACCTGACCTAACCTAACCTAACCTAACCTAACCTGACCTAACCTAACCTAACCTAACCTAACCAAGTCAAACCTGACCAAATCTGACCTCATGAAATCTAACAAAATTTAACCTGACCTAACCTAGCCTGGCCTGACCTAACCTAACCTGACCTGACCCAACCTAACCTAACCTAACCTAGCCTGACCTAACCTAACCTGACCTGACCTAACCTGACCTGACCCAACCTAGACTAGGCTAGCATAACCTATCAACCATGCAAAGAAAATCTGAATGTTGTGAGCCTATATGATTTATAGTACAACTTTATTTGTACGTTTTAGATTTTGGCGTCAGAATGCTTTTTTTTTTAATTATTATTTTCTACCACAGACATGGTCACACAATGCTAATCAACATATATTCATTTTCTTCTGTCTTCCATGAGGACATGGTTAGAGATCTGTTAAACATATAGTTCAGTGTTTTATTGAACAAGTTTGAGAGGAGGGTTGAATTGTGAGGTGTAAGTCTTGCCTGCAGCTGTAGCAGCTGTTCGCTCCAGCCTGAACTATAATGATTTTCATAAATCTTTGACAAATACCGAAATTAAAGAAATATAATTATAATGACGGCATGTTATTCTCTAATTATAAAATTCCATTAGGTAAATAATGAACTTTAAGTAAGTAATGAACACCAGTCTCCATGGTATAGTGGTAAGACACTCGCCTGGCGTTCCGCGAGCGCTATGTCATGGGTTCGTATCCTGGCCGGGGAGGATTTACTGGGCACAAATCCTTAACTGTAGCCTCTGTTTAACTTAACAGTAAACTGGGTACTTGGATGAAAAAACGATTCTTCGCGGCGGGGATCGTATTCCAGGGACCTGCCCAAAACGCTACGCGTACTAGTGGCTGTACAAGAATGTAACAACTCTTGTATATATCTCAAAAAAACAAAAAAAAAAAAAACTCTGAGTTTGTATAAACAATATCTTTATCTAAAAAAGAGAATGTCTGCTTGTCTGCTTGTCTGTCTAAGGTTGTAGGGCTGCAACCCGTCCTTGACTCAAGTCCATTTCCATCCAGCGATCGACCCCACAGACACATTCATAAATTTTAATATGCTGTTCATTCAAAACGGGAATTTTCTCAAATATAAATTAATTTTATAATATATAAACATATTGTGCATATACAGGCATAGGTTAGGTTAGGTGTTTAGGTTCTGTTGGCGATTATTTGTATTTGTAGTACGTGGGTGAAGCATTTACAGGGTTGTGGTTCGAACAAAATTCTTCAGTGAAGCACTTGTTCCGGAAGTGTTCGAACGTCAGTAGTTGTGAGTCGTGTGTAAACCGTTTCAATCATAAACAGCGGGTTTGGTGGGTGCATGGAATTACTTTTGGGTCTTTATTTGGAGGACGGACTGTGACCAGACGCTTGAGAATGACTTGGGTACGGACATGTCAGGGCTCACATTCTGAGCCCATTAAACACCATATATATATATATATATATATATATATATATATATATATATATATATATATATATATATATATATATATATATATATATATATATATATATATGTCGTACCTAGTAGCCAGAACGCACTTCTCAGCCTACTATGCAAGGCCTGATTTGCCTAATAAGCCAAGTTTTCATGAATTAATTGTTTTTCGGCAACCTAACCTACCTAACCTAACCTAACCTAACTTTTTCGGCTACCTAACCTAACCTAACCTATAAATATAGGTTAGGTTAGGTTAGGTAGGGTTGGTTAGGTTCGGTTATATATCTACGTTAATTTTAACTCCAATAAAAAAAAATTTACCTCATACATAATGAAATGGGTAGCTTTATCATTTCATAAGAAAAAAATTAGAGTACTTATATTAATTCAGGAAAACTTGGCTTATTAGGCAAATCGGGCCTTGAATAGTAGGCCGAGAAGTGCGTTCTGGCTACTAGGTACGACATATATATATATATATAAATATATATATATGTCGTACCTAGTAGCCAGAACGCACTTCTCAGCCTACTATACATGGCCCGATTTGCCTAATAAGCCAAGTTTTCATGAATTAATTGTTTTTCGACTACCTAACCTACCTAACCTAACCTAACCTGACGTTTTCGGCTACCTAACCTAACCTAACCTATAAAGATAGGTTAGGTTAGGTTAGGTAGGGTTGGTTAGGTTCGGTCATATATCTACGTTAATTTTAACTCCAATAAAAACAAATTGACCTCATACATAATGAAATGGGTAGCTTTATCATTTCATAAGAAAAAAAATTAGAGAAAATATATTAATTCAAGAAAACTTGGCTTATTAGGCAAATCGGGCCTTGCATTGTAGGCTGAGAAGTGCGTTCTGGCTACTAGGTACGACATATATATATATATATATATATATATATATATATATATATATATATATATTAAAACTAACGTAGATATATGACCGAACCTAACCAACCCTACCTAACCTAACCTATCTTAACCTAACTTAAACTAAGACAACTAAGTCAATAAATTATGTTCTTAATATAATAATAATAATAATAATTCAAATAAATTAATTGGAAACAATTTATTGAAAATAAAGAAAATCACTCGGCCTATTAGGCAAATCGGGCCTTGCATAGTAGGCCGAGAAGTGCGTCATGGCTACTAGGTACGATATATATATATATATATATATATATATATATATATATATATATATATATATATATATATATATATATATATATATATATATATATATACTAAAAACAAAAACTTCAGAATAATTTTGTTCTTATTGCATTAAACACCATTATTCACTGATCTCTGGAAAATTAACATAAATTTCCTGCTATTCACACTTCGGCAATAGTACCATAAAACACATATCACAGCCCCCAAATCCTCCGTCAACCGGAGAAACCATGATTGGTTGGCCAACCCACGACCCCCCTTCCACAGACTCGAAGCCAAAGCACCAGCAGAAGCATAATAAGCAAAACCAATAAAAAAATAGCACCAGTAGGAGTAGCAGTACCATTAGCAGCACCAGTCCTTACAGCAGCACCAGTCCTCACAGCAGCAGCACCAGCCCTCACAGCAGCAGCACCAGCCCTCAGCAGCCGCACCAGCTCCCTCAGCAGCACCAGCCCTCACAGCAGCACCAGCCCTCACAGCAGCACCAGCCCTCACAGCAGCACCAGCCCTCACAGCAGCACCAGCCCCCACAGCAGCAGCACCAGCTCTCACAGCAGCACCAGCCCCCACAGCAGCAGCATCAGCCCTCAGCAGCCGCACCAGCTCCCTCAGCAGCACCAGCTCCCTCAGCAGCACCAGCCCTCACAGCAGCACCAGCCCTCACAGCAGCACCAGCCCCCACAGCAGCAGCACCAGCCCTCACAGCAGAACCAGCCCCCACAGCAGCAGCATCAGCCCTCAGCAGCCGCACCAGCTCCCTCAGCAGCACCAGCTCCCTCAGCAGCACCAGCCCTCACAGCAGCAGCACCAGCCCTCACAGCAGCAGCACCAGCCCTCACAGCAGCAGCACCAGCCCTCACAGCAGCAGCACCAGCCCTCACAGCAGCAGCACCAGCCCCCACAACAGCAGCACCAGCCACCACAGCAGCACCAGCCCCCACAGCAGCACCAGCCCTCACAGCAGCACCAGCCCCTACAGCAGCACCAGCCCTCACAGCAGCACCAGCCCCCAGAGCAGCACCAGCCCTCACAGCAGCACCAGCCCTCACAGCAGCACCAGCCCCCACAGCAGCACCAGCCCTCACAGCAGCAGCACCAGCCCTCACAGCAGCAGCACCAGCCCTCACTGCAGCAGCACCAGCCCTCACAGCAGCAGCACCAGCCCCCTCAGCAGCACCAGCCCTCACAGCAGCAGCACCAGCCCCCTCAGCAGCACCACCCCCTCACAACAGCACCACCCCCTCACAGCAGCACCAGCCCCCATAGCAGCACCAGCCTCAACAGCAGCATCAGCCCCCACAGAAGCACCAGCCCCAACAGCAGCACCAGCCCCCATAGCAGCACCAGCCTCAACAGCAGCATCAGCCCCCACAGAAGCACCAGCCCCAACAGCAGCACTAACCCCCACAGCAGCACCAGCCCCCATAGCAGCACCAGCCTCAACAGCAGCATCAGCCCCCACAGAAGCACCAGCCCCAACAGCAGCACTAACCCCCACAGCAGCACCAGCTCTTACAGCAGCAGCAGCCCTCACAACAGCAGCAGCAGCCCTCACAACAGCATCACCAACCCCCACAACAGGAGCACCAGCCCCCACAACAGCAGCAGCAGCCCTCACAACAGCAGCAGCAGCCCTCACAACAGCAGCAGCAGCCCTCACAACAGCATCACCAACCCCCACAACAGGAGCACCAGCCCCCACAACAGCGTCACCCCTCACAGCAGTAGCTTCAGTAGCGACAGCTACACATTAGCCCCAACATTACCCACCTTGGTAGAGTGGTACCACCTCCAGAGGGTTACAGGGCATCTCAGATTAGAAGATAATTGTCAAGACGAGGCCAAGGCAAATACCCTGTAATTACTTCTACGGAACGCCCAGACTGCCCACCAGCCGCTGCCTTCTACCGTTTAGACATTCGGAACGCCCTGCCTGTCCCACCGGCGGCTGCCTTCCAACGTCTAAACATATGGAACGCTCAGCATCCCATTCGGTCGCCTGCCCAACGGCGTTGGATTTTGGAGGAGGGGGGGACGGAATACCCCGAACGCCCAGCAGCCTGCCTATCGGACGTCGCCGTCCACTGTCCAAACACTCCGATGGTCTCTCTCTCTCTCTCTCTCTCTCTCTCTCTCTCTCTCTCTCTCTCTCTCTCTCTCTCTCTCTCTCTCTCTCTCTCTCTCTCTCTCTCTCTCTCTCTCTCTCTCTTTCGTAATTATTTGGTTATCTATATATATGCTATTATGTACTTAATATTAGGAGATGTTAGGTCTTGATACCATTATTCGTATAAAGTATATCAACTATAAGTGTAAATGTTTGCAATCCATTTTTAACTTTAAAGAACGTTTGTGTGTTGTCGTTGATTGAGGGGGCGACGAGAATGGAGGCAGCAGCATGTTGTGTGACGCCACGTCGTCTCTGACTCAACAGATAAATGCCCATACAAAAGTTATCATACGTGTTGACCAGACCACACTCTAGAAAGTGAAGGGACGACGACGTCTCGGTCCGTCCTGGACCATTCTCAAGTCGATTGTCGACTTGATCGACTTGAAAATGGTCCAGGACGGACCGGAACGCCGTCGTCTCTTCACTTTCTAGTGTGTGGTTTGGTCAACATACTTCAGCCACGTTATTGTGATTCCTCGTCTGCTATTATCATACGTTATATCATACACATGAATGGTCAATACATTCATAAACACGCGTGTAGGGCTATTTTCCTTGATTACAAATCTAAATATATTAATGTATTGTATTGATGAGTGGTGTATTGAGCATCGAGAGGCGTCGTTACAAAGGACCTATTCATATATAATCTAACCCAATACTACGACAACAACAAATGCGGAGTTGCCATTTTGACCATTCCATGAAACTGGGAGGCAAAGGAATACTTTTTCTCGACTGTACTTAAATAGTTCATATATGAGTTTATATTGTTAAGCTGCACTTTACAAAGTTTAGCATGATCTTCATGCTAAACTAACTAGATTTCAGACTAGTGGTGTCACCCCCACCAAGCAGTAGCAGTCAGTACTGCTTGTCTTACGTATAGGTGGACCTGCTCTGGACATCAGTCAAAATCAGATTATTCCTAGGATTAGTTGGTTTTTTCTCTAATGCGCAATGTTCTCACGCCCATCCTGAAGGTCCACTATATAGTGTCCCGTAATACTGTATCTGTATTTTGAGTGGGAATAGTCCAGTATGTTATAGGTTGAGGGACTCCCTGGTGTATTTTCTCACTGTAGTTCAACCCTGTGTTTATTACCTTCCAGTTTACTCTATTATTGACAGATATCTACAGCTAAATTGTCTCGACTTGTTATTGTCGAACCAAAGTCTTGTTTCCCTGCTGTTCCTCCCAGATATCAACCCGTCTTCTTAAATTAACGTCGCTTTTCGCTCGTATGCGCGCTATGGCAAGAATTGGACGTAATTTGAAATGGAATCGGCTCACGAAAATGAGCCATTTAGAAAGCTTGTAAGAAATGGCCTCATGATAGGCCATTGATTGGCCAAGCTTGATAGGCCTCATGGAATATTTAAGCTTATTAGTCTTTACAGGGTCATAGAGATATTGCAATAAAGGAGATGAGGTAGTAAATTGATTAAGAAGATATGGTTTCTTAAAAACTTCCTCAAGCTGCTATTGAATAACTTGATGATGTCATCAAGAGGATTTTTTCTGAGTTTGGTGTATGTAGAAGAATCTTGGAGGAGATCATTCATTTTGGAAATATATTCCTCCCAGTTTAAAATAACAACAGTGCTGGATGAAGTAGTCATTGTAAATGAGATGAAAAACTTGAGGAACCAAATGTGATCCTTCCACTTGGGCCGCACTTAATATAAGGAGACTACAGAGGTACTTTTTAATACAACATTCGAGAAGAGTGTCACTGACAACAAATCTGTGTAAAGTGCAGGAGAAAATGATCAGGTGGGACATATAGCAGCATCTTGAGATAATTTACTTTGTAACGTAAGACGCTATGGATTTACAGCAGAAAAATACTGTATAACGAAACTAATGGAATTCTGTGACAGCGTAACCAAAAATGTGGCGGCCAAATAAGGATGGATGAGTTGTATCTTTCTAGATTGTAAAAAATCATTACAAACTGTTCCTCGTGAAGAGTTGGTGGACATCATGGACAAGGAGGGAGAACCTGGGAAGCACTAACATGGGAGAGGGAGTACCAGGCGAAGTCAAAACAGACACAATCGGCGGTGCTGGAGGGATGTGACTCTGGAGTACCCCAAGGCTCGGATCTAGGACCGCTACTGTTCCAAATTTACGTGAATGACCAACCCGAGAAAAAAATCTAAAATTGTAGGAAGATCCTTTTAACTGCAGGTATGTGCAGACAAGTGGTGGTTAGAATTCAATCCCTGCTAGTGTGAGGTAAAGAAGATAAGAAAGATCAACATGAGACGAGGAGAAATCTACATAATTAAGGTCAGGAAAATGCAGGAATCGAGAAGAGAAAAAGATTTGATAGTGGATAAAATTCGAACACAAACACCAAGGAAACACAGACTGGGGTAATTTCAACAACATTTGGGAAACTCACTTCAGGACCTAAATAAGGAGTATTTCAAGACATTGTACAGCCTATATAAGTTCAATACCAGAAAATGCAGCACAGTCCTGGACAACCAAAATTTCCATAGATCAGAGAGTTGCAACAAAATTTGTGTCAGAGCTAATATGGTTAATCTACAATGGTAAGTAAGGTGAACTAAATCTCACAAACCTTGAGGAAAGTAGCAACAGAGATTTCAAGGCACAAAGTGCCGGAAGGAATAGGATAAGAGAATACAGGTGGAAACTGAATACGGAAATTATCAAGTTGATTATATATAAGGCAAGGGTCCTCGTCTGTACGAGTGGTCAAGAAGTACAAGACTCCTCCATACACAGTATAATGTCAAGAATTAAAAAAAAAAAGGAATTATAAGATGTATCAGACAACACGGCTAATACAAGGCGCACGAAGTGAGTGAGGTGTTAGACCTCACTTCCTCATAGTCACTGGTAGGTAAGTGCCTCCTCCTCCTTCCCCCCAACCCTCCTCCTCCTCCCTCTCCTCCTGCCCGCCATGATGAGTAAGGTAATCACCAGGCAGGCACTGGCCGAGCTTCGCCGCTGGCCAGCCAAATTGAGCCAATATTTTCACACGATTGGCCACGACCCTCAACCAATTGCCGCAGGCGGTACACTCTCTCTACCTGATTCTCTCTCTCTCTCTCTCTCTCTCTCTCTCTCTCTCTCTCTCTCTCTCTCTCTCTCTCTCTCTCTCTCTCTCTCTCTCTCTCTCTCTCTCTCTCTCTCTCTCTCTCTCTCTCTCTCTCTCTCTCTCTCTCTCTCTCTCTCATTCATTCTGGCCTCATTCAGCCAGAATGAGGCTGTTGATGGTAGAACACCTCATGTTACGGTTGCTAACTTCTGGTTATTCCAGGTGGGGCAGGTGGGCCAGGTGGGCCAGGTGGGCCAGGTGGGGAAATCTTGAAAATATTGGCCATATACACGCCAGAATGGCCCCCAACATCTCTACAGTATTGAAGGCTCTCGTGTCCTGATCAGTCCAACCAAACTAGAGATGATTCTTTTCGTCCGATTCTCTTTCTGCATTGTTGAGAATTCTGGATAATGATGGAAGGCACTCCAGGAGAGTGCTGCGTACTCTAAATGGCGGAATTTGGGATTCATTAAAGGCTTTGCATCCCGCTATTGTGGAAGAGGTTGGATATGCGTATCAGAGTTGTAAGTGCCACGGATGCCTTTCTTACAGGGTTCAGCCCGTGGCTTCTCAAGGTCATCGTAGTGCCGAACTTCCATCTCAAGATGTCAGTTTCATTACTGTGAACTACATTATGTCAGTTCATTCGTATCTCTGCTCCAGATACAATGTCTGCGGTCTTTTTATATCTGATTTTTTTCTGGGATTCTCTGGCATTATGAATGCATGTCATTTTAGTATATACGTATTTTCTGTACCAAGTGAATATTCCTCATGTCACCTTGTTGACAAAATTTTGCATTAAAATGGAAAGACTAAGTTATTTAGTGTTTTTTTTCGTCTCAACCTCGAACGTAACGACGGTTCGAGGTTGGGTGTAAGCCAGATGCTTGTGGCTAGCCTTGCTAAACTTTGCAGTGTGACTGGTCTTTGCTCGGAGATGGCCATAGGCGGATCGACTCACTTGCACATCCTTTTGCACGAAATGGCAAATGTTACTTACTTCCAGTCTCACTAAATACGAGATACCATCTTTTCATGATATTTACGTGTTTGTTTGTTTGTATCATGTAGTTTATATACTGCTGAAGACACTGTGTGGCGAACATTTATACAGTGAAGGGCAGAGAAGGTGGTGAGGGCTTACAACACCTACCTGGTCACTATACGTGGGTTACAACACCAGCCTGGTCACTATACGTGGGTTACAACACCAGCCTGGTCACTATACGTGGGTTACAACACCAGCCTGGTCACTATACGTGGGTGACAACACCTTCCTGATCAACACACGTGGGTTACAACACCAGCCTGGTCACTATACGTGGGTGACAACACCTTCCTGATCAACACACGTGGGTTACAACACCTGCCTGGTCAACACACGTGGGCTACAACACCTGCCTGATCAACACACGTGGGCTACAACACCTGCCTGATCAACACACGTGGACAACAACACCTGCCTGGTCAACAACAAACAAACCAACTTCTCACCAGTATTCTGTGAACCTCCCCACACAAAACCCATCCCTAAAAAAAAAATGAAGATAGAGAGCAGACAAAAATGTTCCTCCGCCCTGCCCACGACCGCAAGGAAATGATAAGGAGCGAAACCAAGCAGAACCATGTGAAAATAATCGCTTGCCGCATCTTAATTGTACAGGCTGGGAGAGGGGTCCTGGCGGGCATGATAATACCCGGTGCATATCAGCGCCCCTCGGGCCATAACCTCCACTGCACCCGGGTTACGTAGCCGATAGCCTCCACACCCCAACAAGTTACGCCGCTCCTTATGCACGGAGCATCGTTCATCAGCAAGTGCTCCAATCTCCGATAAGCTCCGTGCTCCTTATGCACGGAGGATCGTGCATCATCAGCTAAACGCGCATCGCAAGCGCGTTTAGCAGTTATATTTGTGCGGGTTTATCGACGCGGTTTTCATTCTTTGAAATGTTGGTGGCGGGAGGAGGCGCGCTCTCTCGCGCGGGATTTAATGCAATGTGAGTTGCTGGAAGCTGGCGGCTCGCTGCCACTCGCAGGAATTATGGCATTATTAGCCGTGAAATGCATATGATTTGTTGACTGTGAGCATCTGCTGCCCGTTAATACATTAGATGAATGGGTGGGTCGGAATGCGTATTAAATATTGAGCGTGTATTTAGCGTGAGGCGGCGTGTAGCGATGGCTGCCGGGCTGATGATGGTGGTGGTGGGGGGGGGATGGTGGTGGTGGTTGTGGGGGGGGGGGAGGGATGGTGGGGGGGGGTGGTGGTGGTGGTGGAGAGGATGGTGGTGGTGGGGTGATGGTGGTGGTGGAGAGGATGGTGGTGGTGGGGTGATGGTGGTGGTGGGGTGATGGTGGTGGTGGCGGGATGGCTAATATATATGTATATATATATATATATATATATATATATATATATATATATATATATATATATATATATATATATATATATATATATATATATATAATATATATGAGCTCTGGCTCTTTGGTCCCGCCTCTCAATAGTCAATTAACAGGTGTACAGATTCCTGAGCCTATTGGGCTCTATCATATCTACACTTGAAACTGTGTAGATAAGGTGTCCTGTACACACCAGTTGCATTGTGCTCCTGGCAGTATGGGTTCGAG
>NC_091154.1:25715388-25747888 GCF_040958095.1 Procambarus clarkii | reverse complement strand
AAGTAATGGTGTTGTTGGCAGTGTTGATGGTACTAGTAGTTGGAGTGAGGGGTGGTAGCAATTAATGGTGGTGATGGTAGCAATGATGATGGTGGCAGACTTAATGGGGGAGCGGGTAGCAGTGGTAATGGTGGTGGGAAGAACAATGGTGGTGGTGGGAGACATAATGGTGGTGGCTATGGAGATGAATAGCTCCAACCTGTCTTCAGGGAGGAGCTCTGCTCAAGGGAATGGATTGGAAACGACTATATAATTAGTGCAATTATCTAATCTCTATGGTTAGGTTAAGGTTAATTTAGGTTTCGATTTGGTTAGGTTAGGTTAGGTTTCATTAGATTTGGTTAAGTTAAAACAGTGTAATATTGAGGATTATGTGAAAAATGGAATTCGAGAACTATTTCAATATACCCAAGAATCCCGTTTACAGAAAACCAAATTTTTCAAAGTAAACGTTTTCACCAAACACTTTTTATATTTTAAACCAACGATTCATAATACCATAACGTGTTATAACGTGAGAATAATCTCTGTTTAGAACAAAGGTTCGTGTACCAGTTTACATGTAGACTATTACCGGAAGTGTAATATGCTTTCAGATCACCGTAAATATCTAGATAAATATCCAAGTAGTTTGAAAGTCGGGGGGGGAGGGGGGGAGGGGGGTATGGTTTCTCATGGTAATGGATTTATTGTGAGGCCAGCTACCATATTAACAGTATAGGTGATGGCTTCTGTGGTGACGGAAGTGGCAGCGATGGTGGTGGAGTGGTAGTGATAACAGAGGTGATAAAGCTAAATATATAGTAGTGGTTGTGGTGGTGGTGGCGATGGTGCTATTGTCTGTGATGTCTGGAGATGTTGTGTGATATGATGATGGGGATGGTTGATGCTGTGAAGGGATGGTTGATGTTGTGAAGGGATGGTTGATGCTGTGAAGGGATGGTTGATGCTGTGAAGGGATGGTTGATGCTGTGAAGGGATGGTTGATGTTGTGAAGGGATGGTTGATGCTGTGAAGGGATGGTTGATGCTGTGAAGGGATGGTTGATGCTGTGAAGGGATGGTTGATGCTGTGAAGGGATGGTTGATGCTGTGAAGGGATGGTTGATGCTGTGAAGGGATGGTTGATGCTGTGAAGGGATGGTTGATGCTGTGAAGGGATGATTGATGCTGTGAAGGGATGGTTGATGCTGTGAAGGGATGGTTGATGCTGTGAAGGGATGGTTGATGCTGTGAAGGGATGGTTGATGCTGTGAAGGGATGATTGATGCTGTGAAGGGATGATTGATGCTGTGAAGGGATGATTGATGCTGTGAAGGGATGGTTGATGCTGTGAAGGGATGATTGATGCTGTGAAGGGATGGTTGATGCTGTGAAGGGATGATTGATGCTGTGAAGGGATGATTGATGCTGTGAAGGGATGATTGATGCTGTGAAGGGATGGTTGATGCTGTGAAGGGATGATTGATGCTGTGAAGGGATGGTTGATGCTGTGAAGGGATTGTTGATGTTGTGAAGGGATGGTTGATGTTGTGGTGGGGGAGCTTGATTATGTGGAAGGGTGGTTGAAGTTGTTGCGGGGTGGATGTTGTTGTGGTGGGTGGTTGCTCTGACGACAATACTGGTGGTGGTGAGGGCAGTGGTCATATAAGTGTTGGAGTGAATGGCGATGAGCTTATTGCAGTGGATTGTTGAGAGGATTGTGGGTGGGTGCTGTGGTGGAGCTCCAGGTGGGTGCTGTGGTGGGTCCCAGGTGGGTGCTGTGGTGGGGGCCCCAGGTGGGTGCTGTGGTGGGTCCCAGGTGGTAGTAGTGGTGGTGAAGGTGGTGTTGGGGGCGGCGGGAGGACAAGCGGCCGACAGACCCGTATAGCACACCAACGCATCTCTAAAACAGGAAAAAAGTCTGTAATGTGGGTGAGCGGGCCCCAGCGGCCGCACTGCCCCGGGACTCACACATAATGTATATAATCCTCTCTGGCTGGGTTGGCTGGACACCGAGCACCAGGGGCACGCACGCACGCACGCACACGGAGGGAGGGAGAGAGAGAGAGAGAGAGAGAGAGAGAGAGAGAGAGAGAGAGAGAGAATAGAGAATAGAGAATAGACGAAAGGAAGGGTGGAGGAGAAATTTCAAGCGGCTTATCAAAAATTGAATAGTTGACAAGACTAGAAGGAGGAGCGAGATGACAATGAGTAAGGAATAGGAGGCAGAAGACGCTAACATGAGAAGGAAGACTATGAAGAAAGACTCGGCAATAGACAGTAACGATCTAGGAGGTGAAACAATGGGAAGGGAGGAGGAGATGGAAGGGGGGGACAGACAGACACATACACAACGGAGATGAAGGAAGAGAAGTGACAGAGACACATACACAACGGAAGAGAGGGAAAGAAACAGTCAATAAATATCCGAACGGTAGATAATTTCACTTAGAAGCTCTCAACTAGTCTCGTTCACACACAGTCAAACCGTTGATCAACAGGCAACAAGTAAACGGGTAAACAAACAAACAAAGACAATCCCAGGTACATGAAATGCACAAACAGGGACAAAGACACTTGGTCAAAATATATATACTTTTTTTTTTGGCTAGCTACATATTAATATTGTTACAGGTGTTTATCTGCGGCCGTAAAGCACTGGAGAAGACAAGGAAAGTATTGGTAGTCCTCACTGCCGTCTCTGCCTAAATGAACACCAATTTTAATCAAATATATTTATGTCTGATTGTGCGCACTGCGTGTGTACTCGCCTATCTGTGCGCGCGCGCGCGTGTATGGCCAAAAATCTGTCGATCTTGATGTGATTACTTATTGCTGCTTGTAAAGTCGATCATCAGCTCTTGGGCGCCAGTTTTCTAGATGCCGGATGTCTCATCAAATGACGCCTGACCGGCACGGGCCCTGTCCATACCCGCTCCTGTCCTGTCCTGTCCATTCTCAACTCCATGAAAAATTTTAATGGAGTCGATTTCAATTCCTCCGTCGACAGTTTCACTCTATTATTCCCCTACTCTACGATACGTCTGTATTTGCTCACATTTCTGTGGACCAACTGTCTTACGCTTCAACATATGCTGTCTTTGTGTTCTGTAGATATATCTTTTATGAATATATTTCCATCTTTTCCACTCTGTCAATTCCCTTCAGTATTTTAGGCGTCTCTGTCATATCTTCTCTATCTTGTCTTTGTCTGTTCTAGCAGAGTTAAGACTTGCTCCTTTATCCTGTTATCACTCACAGTTCCTGGCTGATCCGAGACGAGCCTCAGTGCTAGTCTCAGTACCTTTATAAGTTTCCTTAAGTAGCTTTTTAGAATTGGACTGTGGGAAGGGGCTGCATATTCTAAGACTGGGCTTACTTAGTTGGTGTATAGTGTTCTCTGTGGCTCCTTATTTTGGTGCCTGAAGATTACTGGGAAGTTTGACAGTTTAGAACTTTAGACTGTGCTGCTGATGGTATCGATGTGCTCCTCTGAGGAACTTTGAGTATTATATCTACTTCTCAGTCTTTTGTTCGTTGTTATTACAAAGAAGCTTTTTTCCTTTCATTGTGCTCCTTGTCTCCAGTCTCCTGGCTTCACTGTCATCACGGCAAGCTTACTGATACTGAATTCCAGTAGCGATTTCTCGGACCAACTCTGCAGCCTAAGTATTCTTGGTCTAAGTATTCTGCAGTCTCCATCTCTACCGAGTCTTCTACAAAATGTCATCATCCGGAAACATCGACACGTAGAACTCTTCCCTGCTGATAGGTCATTAATGAAGATGAAACGTTTATATCTTTTGACAGATCTTTAGAAATCTGTTCATGATTGCTCACAACAATCCGACTTCTACCTTTCACTTTGACTCTCTGCCTCCTGTCTCTTAGGTACTTTTTTACCCATTTCAGTGCACTTTTGGTTGCTCCTGTTTTTTCCCAAGAGCAGTAGTCTTCTGTATAGAACTCTTTTGAAGGCATTTCGATCTACTCATCATTCCCTGCCCTGTCATATGTCGTGAATCCATCATCGTACTCTAATAGGTTCGTCACGATTTAAGAACATAAGAACATAAGAACAAAGGTAACTGCAGAAGGCCTATTGGCCCATACGAGGCAGCTCCTATTCTATAACCACCCAATCCCACTCATATACATGTCCATTGTATATGAGTGGGATTTTAACTTTTAACCTTTCATTTACCTTCCTCTAACTCCGCTTTGGTACCTATTTTCAGATCGAACTGTGTCTATATGTTCAACTGATCGCATCACTGTATCTAGATGTTCAACTGATCACACCACTGTGTCTAGATGTTCAACTGATCACACCACTGTGTCTAGATGTTCAACTGATCACATCACTGTGTCTAGATGTTCAGCTGATCACACCACTGTGTCTAGATGTTCAACTGATCACACCACTGTGTCTAGATGTTCAACTGATCACACCGCCTTGTAATTCAGTGCCTGTGTTTACACCCTCTCCTTTAAATTGGAGCCAAATTTGCCACCTTCAAGCTGCTCGGCCATTTTCTCCCCCTTGTCACTGAAACAGTGACGAACAATGCAAGATATATTTTTAGGACATGTGAAGCCTTCGTTACATCTAGTGTCTCGAGTTGTCTCACAATGTCTTCTGCTGTTACTCTAATACTTGCCAGTCCCTCATCAGAGGTTTCCCGCGGCCCTACACCTTATCTTATCTTCTTATCTTGAGATGATCTCGGGGCTTAGCGTCCCCGCGGCCCGGTCCTCGACCAGGCCTCCTTTTTGTTACACATCCCCAGGAAGCAGCCCGAGCAGCTGTCTAACTCCCAGGTACCTATTTACTGCTTGGTGAACAGGGGCAATCAGGGTGAAATAAACTCTGCCCATTTGTTTCCACCTCCACCGGGGATCGAACCCGGAACCTTAGGACTACGAATTCTGAGCGCTGTCCACTCAACCGTCAGACCCCTCGAAAAAAGTACACCTGTGTACTCTTCCAGCAGAGTCCCACCTGACTTAGACTAGTCATCTGGTCATTCGCGCACCTTTACCTGCGGTTATTTCTTGTCGAAGGAGTCAATACATTTTTCATCAATTGTTTCTTATTTGTTTTATGATAGAATATTTATTTCCAGCCTTGTTGGATCTCTAGTTATTATGTGTCGTGTGTTGTGTGATAGAGGGGAGCATGACCCCGGCATGACGGGGGTGTAGAGAGAGAGGACAGTGATCAGGTGAATATAGAGGAGAAAGAAAACGTTCAGGTCCAAGAGGAGTGGCAACCATGATTTATTTAATGCACAAAAAAAAAAATAAAAAAAAAAGGATGAGAAGAACCTGGACTGTATGAGAGATGACGTCAAGGAACAAGGGGAATAATTACAATAATCACAAGAATAATCGAAATAGTAGATATGTATATAAAGACAAGTAAAATACATTTGACATTATAAGAAAAAGAAACAAATTGGTAAGTTATATAAGGGGAAGTTGAGCAATATAGCAAATTTGGGAAAAAATCTAAGTAATATCTTAGCTAAGAGCGCAGCCACTAATGGCCAGGAGTGCCAGCAGAGACATATAAAAAATAAAGATTGAATTGTAAGGTTTGCACCGTGACCATGGAACAGTTGTGGGCTCAGCAACAATAACAATAACACAGAGGACAACAAAGAGGGGAAAATTACTCTGCAGACGACAAAGTCATAATCTAAGAAAGAAGAGGAAAACGGAATTGTAAGAGAGAGAACCCTGGCGTTTCAAGATCTAATTGAGTCATAAGGAGCCGAATTTACTCCAATCAGGAACAAAGAATTATATGAACTGAAGTCGTATAAACGAGCAGAGGAAGAATTAGGCAATATATTAGTCAACAATCATGTTACATACAAATAAAATTGTATAAAGAATTTTGATAAAATATGTCATGAATAAATATAAATAAAATTAATATGAAACAACGTTAGAATTTTCAAAATAGGGGAAGAAGGGGGGGGGGGATAAAGTAAGGCAACATTAAAAACAATAAAACAGGTAGTTGCTAGTGCTTGCTGAGAGGGGGTAGTGCCCCACCTCCATATTCTCACATGAACGCAATTTACTAGTTACGCATCCACTATCTGCCCTATCCCCCCCCCCACCAACTCGCTACCCTATCTACTATCTGCCCCCCCCCCCCTTACTCCTCTTTACGTTGTAGGCCTCACCCTTCAACATGCCTGACCGTATCGACCCATTCCATGTCCCCATCATCCCCCTCTCTATTAAACCCCCACTTCCTTTCTTCCGCCATTTACCCCCACAAAACCCACTTCCCCACTGACCTCCGCTTACCTCAACCCATCGAGTACACGCCCCCAGGTTGTGATCACATAGAGGAACGAACACTTATGGTGAACGTAAAGATCAAGCGTACTAGTGCTGAAGGATTGTCAAGTAGAATAGAATAACTCACGAGAACCGAAGACTCAAACTATGATGAACTAGCAATAGTTGAAACTAAAATATACTGCAAAGAACACTAATACAATATTACCCAGAAAATATAAAGAACAAGAAGAGAGAGAAACTACGGGAACAGCTGGTCAAAAGAACCAAAACATTTAGGAGTTCAATACCAAAGACAAAAAATATCTGTACATGTTACGTCGCTTGAATTAGTTCGGTGGGAGAAGAGGAAGTCTTGGTCACTGTGATCTTTATTCCCTCAGAGAACCATAGAAGACCTCAGAGAAGAATATGAAAATACTAACAGATATCGCATGTAAATTATCCCAGTGGAGACACAAACATTACGTTCAGTGACAGTGAGTTTCCTAGAAATATGAGACTTCAGTCATAGCCAAATTGATTGGTAAATCCGGACTCCAAGAGTAGGAGTAGAGACATTGAGAGAAAATCTGTAAATGTAACGAAGATGATGATTGATTGATGAAGATTAAGCCACTCAAAAGGTGACACGGGCATGAATAGCCCGTAAGTTGTGGCCCTTTTGAGCCATTTCCAGTATCAAGAGCTGATACTGGAGATCAGTGGAGGTGGGAATGCACCCTGCATGAAGGGAGATGTCTCCCTTGTGAATGTGTTAAGATGAAGATGAAGCAACCCAAAAGGTGGCACGGGCATGAGCAGCTCGTAAGTGGTGGCCCTTTTGAGCCATCACCAGTATCAATAGATGATACTGGAGATCTGTGGTGGTGCGACAACACGCTGCGTGACGGGAGATGTCTCCCGAACCAAATGGTGAGCAAATGGTGGTAACGAAGAAATAACTTTTGCAATATATTAGGAAAGATGCCTGTGGGAAAGGGATGGGGGGTAGGGGTGACTCACCAGCAAGTCTTAACCTGCTCTTCACATAAAGCAAGGTAAACATTAAGAACATTGAACATTTACTGCCAAGAATGACCAGCAACCCGGTACACATTAGTTTTGATTTTGTCATGATTTGGTGTTTATTAATACATTTAGGAACATTTGGATTGATGCAGCTACCCCTAGACTACATGAAGGGGAGTACAGAATGAGCCAAAAGACTAGCTACGTGATGCTAAAAATCCCCATCACACAGGATGGTTAGTCATATAGAGGCATGTGATAAGTAGTCTGCACTGGCAGACTCTGGGTGTATTATGAAAATATCATCAAGAACACAAGAGTGAGTAAAGTAATTACAAAGCTCCAGGTACCTCATGCCAACGGGTCTGAATGGTCTGATAACTGGCCACTCAGAGATGTAGTGTGAGAGATCATGTCACAATCTGTGCCCGAAACGCTATGCGTGTTAGTGGCTTTACCAGAATGTAAGGACACCAATATTATGTACTCTCACAAACCCAGTGAACTTTCTTGTATACAAAAAAATAAAAAAATAAATAAAATAATAAATATCCATTTAAACTAATAGAGTATAACACATATTAATTAGTAATGGTCTACGTCAGAGCACTTGGACCAGGCTATTTGTAGACAATACAGAGCAGAGAGTCTGCTGGATCAGCAGAATTTCTCCATGTAATGACGCCACCAGACAGAGGTGCCTCGGTATGGTTCTTTATCAATAAACGAAACAAATCATCACCACAAACTCTAAATACTCTAAAATAAATAAGATAAACATTAGTTAACTGTTTAGCCAAACACATTTGATGAACGTGAGTATAAAATCTGTATTGAAACTGGGCGGGTTACTTCACTCGTGGTGAAGCTGGCCACCTGGTGGCGGGGAAGGGAACCTTAGCCACAAGAGACGTCAGTCGCTTCCCTACACCTCAGCAAGACTACACCACGACTACACCTCAGCAAGACTACACCACGACTACACCTCAGCAAGACTACACCACGACTACACCTCAGCAAGACTACACCACGACTACACCTCAGCAAGACTACACCACGACTACACCTCAGCAAGACTACACCACGACTACACCTCAGCAAGACTACACCACGACTACACCACGACTACACCTCAGCAAGACTACACCACGACTACACCTCAGCAAGACTACACCACGACTACACCTCAGCAAGACTACACCACGACTACACCTCAGCAAGACTACACCACGACTACACCTCAGCAAGACTACACCACGACTACACCTCAGCAAGACTACACCACGACTACACCTCAGCAAGACTACACCACGACTACACCTCAGAAAGACTACACCACGACTACACCTCAGCAAGACTACACCACGACTACACCTCAGCAAGACTACACCACGACTGTAGTGACGCTGCCAGCTGGTGTGGGTGTTGGGACTGCCAGCTGGTGCGGGTGTTGGGGCTGCCAGCTGGTGCGGGTGTTGGGACTGCCAGCTGGTGCGGGTGTTGGGACTGCCAGCTGGTGCGGGTGTTGGGACTGCCAGCTGGTGCGGGTGTTGGGGCTGCCAGCTGGTGCGGGTGTTGGGACTGCCAGCTGGTGCGGGTGTTGGGACTGCCAGCTGGTGCGGGTGTTGGGACTGCCAGCTGGTGCGGGTGTTGGGACTGCCGGGTTCCATATTTATCTCTCATGCTTTGTTTATACAACATAATATAATGAATAATCATTATTTTCCCCCTATAATGACTATATACAATGAGGACATTATTAATATTCAGCGGAATACAGGAAACGACTTTTTGTGTCCTCTTGCGCCTAGTGGCGCCTGTGGTACTGACCCAACTGAGGTATGACTGACCGTTGTTTAAACCCGTATGATAATTGCAGGCGATGAGTCACAATAACGTGGCTGAAGTATGTTGACCAGACCACACACTAGAAGGTGAAGGGACGACGACGTTTCGGACCATTCTCAAGTCGATTGTCGACTTGACAAACGTTCACAATCGACTTGAGAATGGTCCAAGACGAACCGAAACGTCGTCGTCCCTTCACCTTCTAGTGTGTGGTCTGGTCAACATTCTTCTGTCACCACGTTAAGCGTTATTTGACGTACATGTCTGCCTGTGGAAGCTGTGTCTAGTAGACACACGAACATTGATCGGTCAGCTTTGCTCTGGTCTGCTCGCTAGTGTCACATTCGCTTCCATATAAGGGGCTCCCGCTGCCTTGACGCACGGTCGAGCCCTGGGCTTCTCCCGGGCTGTGGTTGTCCTCTCCCGTAGCATCTGACTTCATGCTTGTGAAAAATGGGGGGTAGAAATAGCCTAAGCTACTCTATCCCTTTGAGATGTATTTTTTTCTTGTCTCAATAAACATACTTGAACTTGAACTTGAATGTCTGCCTGGTGCCCACCATGTGGAGAAATGTTGCGCTAAACGTTATGTGTTCAATGAGCGGTGTCCTGCGGGATCCTGGCCCTCGTGGCTGCCTCCAGGCTCGGCTCTTGTACACAATAGCTCCTGTCGGCGGCCGCCTGGGCAAGAACGAGGCATAAAAGCAACGTAATAGATTCCAATGTAACTTGTGTAATTAGAGACAGGAATCAATGTTCAGAGTGTTATATTATACTGTTATATTATACTGTTATTGTTATGTATATATTACGTGGAACCAGATGGGGTCACAAATCACTCCCAGAGATTTCAGAAATAACATCAGAATAAAAGTAGTAAGTAAATGAAATAGATTAGGTGAAGAAATTGTCGAGAATAACCCACTTGATAATTTTAAATGTGATGTGATTGGGTAAATGGAGTGTATGTGATTATTAAATGGCTCGAAAGGCGAGACTCTGCACGCACATCTAGGTGAGTACATCAAGGTGAGTACATCTAGGTGAGTACACACGCACTTATACACACAGTCGGACACACGGAAATTCGCAATGCATGTGTATCCCAAGTAGTGAAAAGTAATGACGGGTGTTTAGCCTGTACTCAAGCTTGATACAAGTCATCCACACACACCGGTCTCACTCGGAGCCAAGACTCGGGCGCTGAGACCTCATTACCCACTTCCGAACCCTTCACACGAGTCCTGAACCCCATGTGTAACCAAATTGCGCGCCTGTGGGATCCTCAGCACGCAGCGTGGGAACTGCTTTATGCGTTCTTTACTGCTCAGGACACAACACTCCCGCCACCAACTCCTTCCTGGAATTCGTGAATAACCGAGAGCGAGTCACATATTACTCAAGAAGACTATAATGCTTCACTACTCAGCCGCACCCTGGTGGCGATCTGGCCGGGGGGAAATTACAGGAATGAAAATTACAGAAATTACAGTAAGGGACCCGTGACCAATCTGCCCGTCATCAACCCCTTCCTCCTCCCCTTCCCAACCCTCTCCTCTCCCATCACCATCCTATCCCCCCTATCCCCTTGTCCTCCGATCCCCCTCCTCTTCCAACACTTCTTTCTCTTTGCCTTCCTCCCACAGTTTCCTCTTCCCGCTTTCTTGAGACTATGGTCTTGGGTGGTGTTGTCAACCCGCGGTGGCGACTGTCTCATGGGTCAGCTCAGAAGTGAACGGTTAGATCACAAGGCAGTATCAGCCTGCAGCGTTTCCTGAAGGGTGAGTACCTGGCGGTGGAGGGTGAGCACCTGGTGGTGGAGAGTGAGTACCTGGTGGTGGGGGGTGAGTACCTGGTGGTGGAGGGTGAGTACCTGGTGGTGGGGGGTGAGTACCTGGTGGTGGAGGGTGAGTACCTGGTGGGGGGGGTGAGTACCTGGTGGTGGAGGGTGAGTACCTGGTGGTGGGGGGTGAGTACCTGGTGGTGGGGGGTGAGTACCTGGTGGTGGGGGGTGAGTACCTGGTGGTGGGGGGTGAGTACCTGGTGGTGAAGGGTGAGTACCTGGTGGTGGAGGGTGAGTACCTGGTGGTGGGGGGTGAGTACCTAGTGGTGGGGGTGAGTACCTGGTGGTGGGGGGTGAGTACCTGGGGGTGGGGGGTGAGTACCTGGTGGTGGGGGATGAGTACCTGGTGGTGGGGGGTGAGTACCTGGTGGTAGGGGGTGAGTACCTGGTGGTGAAGGGTGAGTACCTGGTGGTGGGGGGTGAGTACCTGGTGGTGGGGGGTGAGTACCTGGTGGTGGGGGGTGAGTACCTGGTGGTGGGGGGTGAGTACCTGGTGGTGAAGGGTGAGTACCTGGTGGTGGAGGGTGAGTACCTGGTGGTGAAGGGTGAGTACCTGGTGGTGGAGGGTGAGTACCTGGTGGTGGGGGGTGAGTACCTGGTGGTGGGGGGTGAGTACCTGGTGGTGGGGGGTGAGTACCTGGGGGTGGAGGGTGAGTACCTGGTGGTGGGGGGTGAGTACCTGGTGGTGAAGGGTGAGTACCTGGTGGTGGGGGGTGAGTACCTGGTGGTGGGGGGTGAGTACCTGGTGGTGGGGGGTGAGTACCTGGTGGTGGGGGGTGAGTACCTGGTGGTGAAGGGTGAGTACCTGGTGGTGGAGGGTGAGTACCTGGTGGTGGGGGGTGAGTACCTGGTGGTGGGGGGTGAGTACCTGGGGGTGGGGGGTGAGTACCTGGTGGTGGGGGATGAGTACCTGGTGGTGTGGGGTGAGTACCTGGTGGTGGAGGGTGAGTACCTGGTGGTGAAGGGTAAGTACCTGGTGGTGGGGGGTGAGTACCTGGTGCTGAAGGGTGAGTACCTGGTGGTGGAGGGTAAGTACCTGGTGGTGGAGGGTGAGTACCTGGTGGTGGGGGGTGAGTACCTGGTGGTGGGGGGTGAGTACCTGGTGCTGAAGGGTGAGTACCTGGTGGTGGAGGGTAAGTACCTGGTGGTGAAGGGTAAGTACCTGGTGGTGGAGGGTGAGTACCTGGTGGTGGGGGGTGAGTACCTGGTGGTGGGGGGTGAGTACCTGGTGGTGTGGGGTGAGTACCTGGTGCTGAAGGGTGAGTACCTGGTGGTGGGGGGTGAGTCCCTGGTGGTGGAGGGTGAGTACCTGGTGGTGTGGGGTGAGTACCAGGTAGTGGAGGATGAGTACCTTGTAACACCTTTAATGTACACAGTTGAGTGTTGTTGTCATATACATTAGTTAATTACAAACTCACGTGTACACGCCAGCAGTCTGGAGAGTTACGGGGTAGGATACGACCGGATGTGAGATAACACTCAGTCCTGGGGGAAGGATTAAAAAATGTTGTCACATATAATTTTGTATGTAAAGTTCCCTCTAATGGGTTGCCCTTTTAAAGAATAGATTCTGGATACTCTTTAATTGCTTGTTGAAGGAAGGAAGAAGTGAGGAAGTATATAGTCAGGTATGTTATCAGCTGGAAATTTAGGACATAGACAGAGCGGCTTGACCTTTGAGGCGGCACCGCTGACCTAAGCCAGGTCACCAGTGAGGCACCCCTCACCCCCCCCCCCTCCCTCCCTCTCCTCCAAGACTCCATCTTAGTATTGTCAAGTGTGATGGTACTAATTAGTGCATGGCTAGAGTATTGTAGTAAATAATCAACCTTGCTTAAGGACCTATGTAATTTAACGTCAATTGAGAATATTGTATATCTGAGACTTGTTCCAAGTTATACATTAAGCAAGGTAATACATAATAGGCGATAAGCCACAATAACGTGGCTGAAGTATATTGATTTGCTCGAATCGACACAATCGACTTGAGAATGGTCCAGGTCGGACCGGAACGTCGTCGTCCCTTCATTTTCTAGTGTGTGGATTGTCAACGAAATATGTAATACTTCCTTTAAAAATTAACCAGGATTCGGGGATAAGGGCAGATGAGTCACTCAGCATGAGAACTAATTTTGTCTGGTAATCTAGTGTGATGCTTGACCCTCCTAGCCAAGTAGCGACCACCGCAGTGGTAATTGTTATCTATCCCCTTGGTTGTTAGTTCATTTAAATTAGAGAAATTCATGTTATTACTCAGTAAGGTAACTGATAGTACCCTTGTTCAATTGTCTATGTAAATGACCATCAATTGGGAATAGGGGTTCAGCCACCGTTAGTGACCCAGTGCATACGAGTCTAGCTTTGTTAATTATCCTTGAAATTTAGTTTGGCAACCAGCTAAGGTCAGCTTGACCTCTGCTGGAGGTCAGCCTGACCTTTGCTGGAGGTCAGCTTGACCTCTGCTGGAGGTCAGAGAAAGGTTTTATCAGTGTTGTTTTGGCGGCATAAAGGTGAGGACCATCTCTCTCCCTAGAGGCAGACATAACATCTGGCCTGTGCTGGGGATTAAGGTAACGTCTGTTGATTTAAGTGCAGTTTATAATTAAACCAGAGTAAATAGCCATTGCCAAGTTAAATAATCATTAAGTAAGGAAGTGTTCAATTTTAATTTTGTGTGTTAATAAACATTTTTAAATTAGTTAATGGTGTTTATTGGAATTTTCCCCCATTTTTATATTTCTTTATTGTTGAATTTAAGATCCTGTGTTTTGTGGTATAAATCCATGCGTTCCTGTAAGCAGCCTTTATCGATTCAATATATTCTCCCTTTGTAAATTAGTTGAGCCATATTTAAAATAACTTTACCCCTCCATCCAAATAATTGGCGCTCAACATTCTTTGATTTATGTTGCAATTGACTAGTCCTTTCCCGCAGTCATTTAGCGTAATTGCAGAAGCTCTCGGGATGGGAGGTGGCAGTGAAAAATTGTACTGATAGAACAGTGTCCTTGTTTTGTGGTATCTTGGTGATCAAATGCTAAGATTACAAGGCCTCACTGGATTGGAGATTACAGTAAGGATAAGACGGTGAACATCAAAACCGTTAGTGCACATGCATGTGAGAGAGTGCACATGTGTGTGTGAGTGTGCAGAAGCGTATGAGAGAGTGCACATGCGTGTGAGAGAGTGCACATGCGTGTGTGGGGTTGTTATTACCGTTGCAGTAATGCAGCGGTAGCGAGCAAGAGAGAGAGATGAGAGAGAGAGAGAGAGAGAGAGAGAGAGAGAGAGAGAGAGAGAGAGAGAGAGAGAGAGAGAGAGAGAGAGAGAGAGAGATGAGAGAGAGATAGAGAGAGAGAGAGAGAGAGAGAGAGAGAGAGAGAGAGAGAGAGAGAGAGAGAGAGAGAGAGAGAGAGAGAGAGAGAGTGAGAGAGAGAGAGAGAGAGAGAGAGAGAGAGAGAGAGAGAGAGAGAGAGAGAGAGAGAGAGAGAGAGAGAGAGAGAGAGAGAGAGAGAGAGAGAGAATTTTTCAGTGGGCACATATATATAACACATAATTATATTTATGGGAAAATAGTGATCTCAAATACTGACAAACTGACAAATTTGTTTCATACAATTTCACTAGACATTATTGGCACTTGCTCCGACTAGCAACAGGGCGAGACATTCAACCGCCTTATAACCATTCCTTAATTAATATAATAGATTAATTATCTATCGTATATTTGACGTTCTGAAAGGCTTTACCCCCTCTTGATGTGACATTGTAAAACTATCCCATTCTCAGTGAAGAGGGGCCACCCCATGCTCCCACTCCCTGTGAAGAGGGACCACCCCATGCTCCCATTCCCAGTGAAGAGGGACCACCTCATGCTCCCATTCCCAGTGAAGAGGGACCACCCCATGCTCCCATTCCCAGTGAAGAGGGACCACCCCATGCTCCCATTCCCTGTGAAGAGGGACCACCTCATGCTCCCATTCCCAGTGAAGAGGGACCACCCCATGCTCCCATTCCCAGTGAAGAGGGACCACCTCATGCTCCCATTCCCAGTGAAGAGGGACCACCCCATGCTCCCATTCCCAGTGAAGAGGGACCACCTCATGCTCCCATTCCCAGTGAAGAGGGACCACCCCATGCTCCCATTCCCAGTGAAGAGGGACCACCTCATGCTCCCATTCCCAGTTAAGAGGGACCACCCCATGCTCCCATTCCCAGTGAAGAGGGACTACCTCATGCTCCCATTCCCAGTGAAGAGGGACCACCCCATGCTCCCATTCCCTGTGAAGAGGGACTACCTCATGCTCCCATTCCCAGTGAAGAGGGACTACCTCATGCTCCCATTCCCTGTGAAGAGGGACCACCTCATGCTCCCACTCCCTGTGAAGAGGAACTACCTCATGCTCCCATTCCCTGTGAAGAGGGACCACCCCATGCTCCCATTCCCAGTGAAGAGGGACTACCTCATGCTCCCATTCCCAGTGAAGAGGGACCACCCCATGCTCCCATTCCCTGTGAAGAGGGACCACCTCATGCTCCCACTCCTGTGAAGAGGGACCACCTCATGCTCCCACTCCCTGTGAAGAGGGACTACCTCATGCTCCCATTCCCTGTGAAGAGGGACCACCTCATGCTCCCATTCCCAGTGAAGAGGGACCACCCCATGCTCCCATTCCCAGTGAAGAGGGACTACCTCATGCTCCCATTCCCAGTGAAGAGGGACCACCCCATGCTCCCATTCCCTGTGAAGAGGGACTACCTCATGCTCCCATTCCCAGTGAAGAGGGACTACCTCATGCTCCCATTCCCTGTGAAGAGGGACCACCTCATGCTCCCACTCCCTGTGAAGAGGAACTACCTCATGCTCCCATTCCCTGTGAAGAGGGACCACCCCATGCTCCCATTCCCAGTGAAGAGGGACTACCTCATGCTCCCATTCCCAGTGAAGAGGGACCACCCCATGCTCCCATGCCCTGTGAAGAGGGACCACCTCATGCTCCCACTCCTGAGAAGAGGGACCACCTCATGCTCCCACTCCCTGTGAAGAGGGACTACCTCATGCTCCCATTCCCTGTGAAGAGGGACCACCTCATGCTCCCATTCCCAGTGAAGAGGGACCACCTCATGCTCCCATTCCCTGTGAAGAGGGACTACCTCATGCTCCCATTCCCTGTGAAGAGGGACCACCTCATGCTCCCATTCCCTGTGAAGAGGGACCACCTCATGCTCCCACTCCCTGTGAAGAGGTACCACCTCATGCTCCCATTCCCTGTGAAGAGGGACTACCTCATGCTCCCATTCCCAGTGAAGAGGGACCACCTCATGCTCCCATTCCCCGTAAAGAGGGACCACCTCATGCTCCCACTCCCTGTGCCAGGCGCTCCAAGGTCTCGATCAACGGGGATACAACCCTTTACGATACAAGTACCGAGAGGACGGAGCTGCGAGTAACTTTACACTGGACCAAGATGCTCCAGGAGATAGGAGCGGGCGCCCACGAGGTAGCCAGCCGTCTCCCAGACGAGGCCCTGCTTATGACAGAGCAATTATAGATAATTACCCGGGTTAATCATCCAATTAAACACTAGCCCGTGCACAGCTCTCCCGCCAATTATTGCTCTTAGACCGCCTCTGCTTCGTTACTGCGTCGGTAATAACCACCCCACACACGAATGTGCACTCTCGCACACGCATGTGCACTCTCTCACACGCATGTGCACTCTCTCACACGCATGTGCACTCTCTCACACGCATGTGCACTCTCTCACACGCATGTGCACTCTCTAACACGCATGTGCACTCTCGCACACGCATGTGCACTCTCTCACATGCATGTGCACTCTCACACGCATGTGTACTCTGTCACACGCATGTGCACTCTTTCACACACGCATGTGCACTCTAGCACACGCATGTGCACTCTAGCACACGCATGTGCACTCTAGCACACGCATGTGCACTCTCGCACACGCATGTGCACTCTCTCTCACGCATGTGCACTCTCTCACACGCATGGGCACTCTCTCACACGCATGGGCACTCTCTCACACGCATGTGCACACTCTCACACGCATGGGCACTCTCACACGAATGTGCACTCTCTCACACGCATATGCACTCTCTCACACGCATGTGCACTCTCTCACACGCATGTGCACTCTCTCACGCGCATGTGCACTCTCTCACACGCATGGGCACTCTCACACGCATGTGCACTCTCTCACACGCATGTGTACTCTCTCACACGCATGTGCACTCTCTTACACGCACGTGCACTCTTTCACACGCACGTGCACTCTCTCACACGCATGTGCACTCTCGCACACGCATGTGCACTCTCGCACATGCATGTGCACTCTCTCACATGCATGTGCACTCTCACACGCATGTGTACTCTGTCACACGCATGTGCACTCTTTCACACACGAATGTGCACTCTACCACACGCATGTGCACTCTAGCACACGCATGTGCACTCTAGCACACGCATGTGCACTCTCGCACACGCATGTGCACTCTCTCTCACGCATGTGCACTCTCTCACACGCATGGGCACTCTCTCACACGCATGGGCACTCTCTCACACGCATGTGCACACTCTCACACGCATGGGCACTCTCACACGAATGTGCACTCTCTCACACGCATGTGCACTCTCTCACACGCATGTGCACTCTCTCTCACGCATGTGCACTCTCTCACGCACATGTGCACTCTCTCACACGCATGTGCACTCTCGCACACGCATGTGCAATCTCTCACACGCATGTGCACTCTCTCACACGCATGTGCACTCTCTCACACGCATGTGCACTCTCTCACGCGCATGTGCACTCTCTCACACGCATGGGCACTCTCACACGCATGTGCACTCTCTCACACGCATGTGTACTCTCTCACACGCATGTGCACTCTCTCACACGCACGTGCACTCTTTCACACGCACGTGCACTCTCTCACTCGCATGTGCACTCTCTCACACGCATGTGCACTCTAGCACACGCATGTGCACTCTCTCACACGCATGTGCACACTCTCACGCGCATGTGCACTCTCTCACGCGCATGTGCACTCTCTCACGCGCATGTGCACTCTCTCACACACATATGCACTCTCTCACACGCATATGCACTCGTTCAGACGCATGTGCACTCTCTCACATGCATGTGCACTCTCTCACACACACGCATGTGTTCTCTCTCACACACACGCATGTGTTCTCTCTCACACACGCGCATGTGCACTCTCTCACACACACGCATGTGCACTCTCTCACACACACGCATGTGTTCTCTCACACACACACGCATGTGCACACTCTCACACACACGCATGTGTTCTCTCTCACACACACACATGTGCACGCTCTCACACACACGCATGTGCTCTCTCTCACACACACGCTTGTGTTCTCTCTCACACACACGCATGTATTCTCTCTCACACACACGCATGTGCACTCTCTCACACATACGCATGTGCTCTCTCTCACACACACGCATGTGTTCTCTCTCACACACACGCATGTGTTCTCTCTCACACACACGCATGTGTTCTCTCTCACACACACGCATGTGCACGCTCTCACACACACGCATGTGCTCTCTCTCACACACACGCATGTGCACTCTCTCACACACACACGCATGTGTTCTCTCTCACACACACGCATGTGTTCTCTCTCACACACACGCATGTGTTCTCTCTCACACACACGCATGTGCACTCTCTCACACACACGCATGTGTTCTCTCTCACACACACGCATGTGCACGCTCTCACACACATACGCACGTTCGCACACGCATGTGCAGACTCTCTTCACACGCATGTGAAGAAACTGCAATGGTGACACGAGGTTCATGACTAGAGCCGGGGTCCAAGAACTATATGTTCTTTCCATAGAGTTTGTCCCAAGTAGGTCTGTTTTAAACAGTGCAGGCTACTAAACATATGGCCCCTGTGTGACTAACCATCCTGCGAGATGGGGACTTTTATTACCACTGCTGCCTTATTCACTCTTGTGTTGATGATATCCTCAAAATGCTTCTAGAGTCTGCCAGTGCAGACTGCCTATCACATGCCTCTGTATGACTAACCATCCTGTGTGATGGGGATTTTTTAGCATCATTTAGTCAGCTTTTTTGACACACTGTACTCCACTTCATATAGTCTAAGGTAGCTGCACTAATGCAGATGTACCTAATGTATTAATAAAAAACAGTTAATGAGCTCCGAAGCACCAGGAGGCTGTATATAACAATAACAACAGTTGAATGGCAAGTTTTCATGCTTGTAAACTGTTTAATAAATATAACCAAAGCCGTCAAAGATTGAGGAAAGATGTACAAGTTTGTAAGTGCTTGCGTAAGGGGTTTCGTGAATCTGACCCCAGGATTATAACTAGAGGCGGGAACCCTTTTAAGGGTGACGACGGCGCTACAAGTTCTTGAGGAGATAAGATGGACCTTTTTGGGGATACAGAACTTAGGTCTTAGTACACACAGAAATCACAATAGCATGATGTATCATATGAACAAATCCACAATGGCCGTGATGAGGGCCTTGTTAATGTTGTTTCTCAATGTTTACCCATAACATTGAGAAAATGTTATAGGTAAATAAATTTTATATAAATTATTCATGTAAATTCGTGTAAATCCCTCGTGACATGTACTCATTTCAAAATCCAACGCGAGGCTATTATAGTACTTAATGAAAAAGAAATAGATGATTAATACATAGGATCATAAATAAAAGCATGGTATAAACAATATTGGCTGGAATAATTACTTTATTTGAAAGTTTAAGCGACAAACTCCTTATTGACAGCAAGCAAGTGGCTGGCTACCCACCCAGGCCCCCCACCACCCAGGGATCCCCCACCACCCAGGGATCCCCCAACCCAGGGCCCCCCATCCAAGTCCCCCCCCCCCATCCAGGGGCCCCCTCCTCCCGGGCCCCCCTCCCCCGGAGCACCACCCCAGGGGACAAACAGTGACGCCGCTCGTGCTCAAGAGAACAAAACAGTCCACACTTTACAACTACTTATCGAGATTCATTAGAAGACACCATTCAGTTTACGGTTAAAGCAGGCACCCTAGATGACTGACATTAGAAAACTAAAATTTCAGTGTCAGAGTTGTTAACAAATGGAATGCATTAGGCAGTGATGTGGTGGAGGCTGACTCCATACACAGTTTCAAATGTAGATATAATAGAGCTCAATAGGCACAGGAGGGACCAAAGAGCCAGAGCTCAACCCCCGCAAGCACACCTAGGTAAGTACTTCTTCCAGAGTAGTTGCTTGATCAGGGATCGTCCTCGAACTCATGCTATTCATGGGAAGGTATTTACATGAAGTGGGAGCCCGTATGAGCGGTGTGCTCGCGTCACCACATGTGTTCAGCTCCGGCACCAGCCAACACCTCTCCCGTCACATCATGTACTCATCATCATCAGCGCCCAGACCTCTGTCTCGGACTATCTTGTCAATGATTGCACCCTAAGAGCAGGCTTAGTGACGAACGATGTAGTTGTTCAGTTTATTGTAGTCGTCAGTGTATAATGCTCATTTTAATGAGACAACCCTGAATCAGTGACAAATATATTGCAATTGAATGTATTATACAATTTTGCTAATGTGATGAGGATTAAGGGATTAAGGGGTTAATCCTGCAGTTAATATTGCAGGATTAAGGGACGTGGCCCTCTTGCAAGCCCGGACGTTGCTCGAACAGTATCACATTATCTCGCAGGATCTCAGGGTTGCCATCAGTAGTGCATCAACACCAGGTTAATGTTCAACTAAGTGCTCTGTAGCTTCCTTAATTCATTTGTTATCAATATTAAAGTTCACGTTAAATGGGAGGTTCTGGCTCGATTATTTCTAGACAAAGGAATGTTGTACATAGTCAAGCCTTTACTTGGCTCCTTGCGTAGTCACCCGTCAACCACCTAGTGTAGACACCCGTCACCCACCTAGTGTAGACACCCGTCACCCACCTAGTGTAGACACCCGTCACCCACCTAGTGTAGACACCCGTCACCCACCTAGTGTAGACACCCGTCACCCACCTAGTGTAGTCACCCGTCAACCACCTAGCGTAGACACCCGTCACCCACCTAGTGTAGACACCCGTCACCCACCTAGTGTAGACACCCGTCACCCACCTAGTGTAGACACCCGTCACCCACCTAGTGTAGACACCCGTCACCCACCTAGTGTAGACACCCGTCACCCACCTAGTGTAGTCACCCGTCACCCACCTAGTGTAGTCACCCGTCAACCACCTAGCGTAGACACCCGTCACCCACCTAGTGTAGACACCCGTCACCCACCTAGTGTAGTCACCCGTCACCCACCTAGTGTAGTCACCCGTCACCCACCTAGTGTAGACACCCGTCACCCACCTAGTGTAGACACCCGTCACCCACCTAGTGTAGTCACCCGTCACCCACCTAGTGTAGACACCCGTCACCCACCTAGTGTAGACACCCGTCACCCACCTAGTGTAGTCACCCGTCACCCACCTAGTGTAGACACCCGTCACCCACCTAGTGTAGACACCCGTCACCCACCTAGTGTAGACACCCGTCACCCACCTAGTGTAGACACCCGTCACCCACCTAGTGTAGACACCCGTCACCCACCTAGTGTAGACACCCGTCACCCACCTAGTGTAGTCACCCGTCACCCACCTAATATAGACACCCCTGACATCTTCTCCCACATACGTCTTGGGAGTGAGTCAGGGCCCCGGAGGCTGGGTCCCAAGCCACGAGGCGGCGGGCCCCATAATTCACCGTGCGTGGGTCCCCAGCCCAACCCGGTATTACGCCGTGTACCACCCAGCCACGCCCTCCCGGCACGACTCCATCTCTCCGCGTGATGTACCTTTGTGGTACTCCTGCCCTCAGGGGCCTTTGTGGTACTCCTGCCCTCAGGGGCCTTTGTGGTACTCCTGCCTTCAGGTACCTTTGTGGTACTCCTGCCCTCAGGTACCTTTGTGGTACTCCTGCCCTCAGGTACCTTTGTGGTACTCTTGCCCTCAGGTACCTTTGTGGTACTCCTGCCCTCAGGTACCTTTTGGTACTCTTGCCCTCAGGTACCTTTGTGGTACTCCTGCCCTCAGGTACCTTTGTGGTACTCCTGCCCTCAGGCACCTTTGTGGTACTCCTGCCCTCAGGTACCTTTGTGGTACTCCTACCCTGAGGTACCTTTGTGGTACTCCTGCCCTCAGGCACCTTTGTGGTACTCCTGCCCTCAGGTACCTTTGTGGTACTCTTGCCCTCAGGTACCTTTGTGGTACTCCTGTCCTCAGGTACCTTTGTGGTACTCCTACCCTGAGGTACCTTTGTGGTACTCTTGCCCTCAGGTACCTTTGTGGTACTCCTGTCCTGAGATATCTCCGTCGTACTCCTGCTCTGAGGTACCTTTGTGGTTCTCCTGCCCTCATGTACCTTTGTGGTACTTTTGCCCTCAGGTACCTTTGTGGTACTCCTACCCTCAGGTACCTTTGTGGTACTCCTGCCCTCAGGTACCTTATTGGTACTCCTGCCCTTAGGTACTTTTGTGGTACTCCTGCCCTCAGGTACCTTTGTGGTACTCCTGCCCTCAGGTACCTTTGTGGTACTCCTGCCCTCAGGTACCTTTGCCCTCAGGTACCTTTGCCCTCAGGTACCTTTGCCCTCAGGTACCTTTGTGGTACTCCTGCCCTCAGGTACCTTTGCGGTACTCCTGCCCTCAGGTCTCTTGTGGTACTCACACCCAGAGGAACACTTGAGGAATAATGTGACTTACATTTAGGACTTGTATCGGCTGGGGGAGACACGACTGGACGTGGCGCGATGGTTGAGCGTTGCAGGAGACGAACGAGCCTTGAGGCCAGCGTTGCAGTAGACGAACGAGCCTTGAGGCCAGCGTTGCAGGAGACGAACGAGCCTTGAGGCCAGCGTTGCAGTAGACGAACGAGCCTTGAGGCCAGCGTTGCAGGAGACGAACGAGCCTTGAGGCCAGCGTTGCAGTAGACGAACGAGCCTTGAGGCCAGCGTTGCAGGAGACGAACGAGCCTTGAGGCCAGCGTTGCAGTAGACGAACGAGCCTTGAGGCCAGCGTTGCAGTAGACGAACGAGCCTTGAGGCCAGCGTTGCAGGAGACAAACGAGCCTTGAGGCCAGCGTTGCAGGAGACGAACGAGCCTTGAGGCCAGCGTTGCAGGAGACGAACGAGCCTTGAGGCCAGCGTTGCAGTAGACGAACGAGCCTTGAGGCCAGCGTTGCAGGAGACGAACGAGCCTTGAGGCCAGCGTTGCAGTAGACGAACGAGCCTTGAGGCCAGCGTTGCAGTAGACGAACGAGCCTTGAGGCCTACGTTGCCTGAATCCAGACTGTTAAAAGTAGCGAGCTTAAGGACTGTCACGAATTGATAATAAAATTAGCCTAATATATTTTTATAGATTGATATGCTTTTCAGAGTACATAACCCAGTTTATTTTAAAAGTAGCCTCCCAAAAAATGCAACTAGTGACATATATGCCTGGCATTTTAATTGGGCTACAAAGAGCCCAATTGGGCTACAAAGAGCCCAATTGGGCTACTTATAACACAATCATGCAAACCCTGCTTGAGATTGGACTTATCAACGGGAAAGTCTTATTATACGCCTAGCCTTGTCTAGGGAGTAATATATGTCGGGTTGTGCTCTCAGCAATGGGCGACTCTTAACATGATGTTGAAGATGATATCTTGAGGGATGAGACCGGGCGATAATGGTAACCAAATTTTCCACTAACCAAATGGTTAATGGTAAGTTTTTAACCATTAACCAAATGGTTACCATTAACCAAATGGTTAATGGTAATTTGGTTGGAAATATTGTAGAAGTTCTTAGTGTTCATGAGTGTAAACTATTGCCCTTGATAGTGTTAAAAGTCCCCCTGAGTGTAAAACGCTACACTGATAGTGTTAAAAGTCCCCCTGAGTGAAATTTCTGATGTAAAATGTTTGCATTTAATTCGTCATTTCGAAACGTCATTTAATTTTCTTAAAGTGAGATATTCTTTATCTGATAATTATTACGAATTAAGTATATATATATATATATATATATATATATATATATATATATATATATATATATATATATATATATATATATATAATGCACAGACTACCCTATTCCAGTAGCTGAAGTTTATAACTTTTTAGACACTCAACCCACCAGGGGACTCGAACACTGGCCAACGAGGTGGCAGTTGCATGCTGTATCCACTACACTATACTTCAAAGCCATAAGAGAGGTAGGAATTCTGGGGTATTTAACCAACCAGAACCCCAATCCTCTCCCAGGCAATGAGAGAGGATCCTCTCCCACACTATCTCATTGCCTGGGAGAGGATTGGGGTTCTGGTTGGTTAAATACCCCAGAATTCCTACCTCTCTTATGGCTTTGAAGTATAGTGTAGTGGATACAGCATGCAACTGCCACCTCGTTGGCCAGTGTTCGAGTCCCCTGGTGGGTTGAGTGTCTAAAAAGTTATAAACTTCAGCTACTGGAATAGGGTAGTCTGTGCATTAAGCATTTGGCACTGAGTTTTCCCATATAACAGGAACCGATGAAAGAGCATCCGAGGTCCCACACTATCTCATTGCCTGGGAGAGGATTGGGGTTCTGGTTGGTTAAATACCCCAGAATTCCTACCTCTCTTATGGCTTTGAAGTATAGTGTAGTGGATACAGCATGCAACTGCCACCTCGTTGGCCAGTGTTCGAGTCCCCTGGTGGGTTGAGTGTCTAAAAAGTTATAAACTTCAGCTACTGGAATAGGGTAGTCTGTGCATTAAGCATTTGGCACTGAGTTTTCCCATATAACAGGAACCGATGAAAGAGCATCCGAGGTCCCACACTATCTCATTGCCTGGGAGAGGATTGGGGTTCTGGTTGGTTAAATACCCCAGAATTCCTACCTCTCTTATGGCTTTGAAGTATAGTGTAGTGGATACAGCATGCAACTGCCACCTCGTTGGCCAGTGTTCGAGTCCCCTGGTGGGTTGAGTGTCTAAAAAGTTATAAACTTCAGCTACTGGAATAGGGTAGTCTGTGCATTAAGCATTTGGCATTGAGTTTTCCCATATAACAGGAACCGATGAAAGAGCATCCGAGGTCCCACACTATCTCATTGCCTGGGAGAGGATTGGGGTTCTGGTTGGTTAAATACCCCAGAATTCCTACCTCTCTTATGGCTTTGAAGTATAGTGTAGTGGATACAGCATGCAACTGCCACCTCGTTGGCCAGTGTTCGAGTCCCCTGGTGGGTTGAGTGTCTAAAAAGTTATAAACTTCAGCTACTGGAATAGGGTAGTCTGTGCATTAAGCATTTGGCACTGAGTTTTCCCATATAACAGGAACCGATGAAAGAGCATCCGAGGTCCCACACTATCTCATTGCCTGGGAGAGGATTGGGGTTCTGGTTGGTTAAATACCCCAGAATTCCTACCTCTCTTATGGCTTTGAAGTATAGTGTAGTGGATATAGCATGCAACTGCCACCTCGTTGGCCAGTGTTCGAGTCCCCTGGTGGGTTGAGTGTCTAAAAAGTTATAAACTTCAGCTACTGGAATAGGGTAGTCTGTGCATTAAGCATTTGGCACTGAGTTTTCCCATATAACAGGAACCGATGAAAGAGCATCCGAGGTCCCACACTATCTCATTGCCTGGGAGAGGATTGGGGTTCTGGTTGGTTAAATACCCCAGAATTCCTACCTCTCTTTTGGCTTTGAAGTATAGTGTAGTGGATACAGCATGCAACTGCCACCTCGTTGGCCAGTGTTCGAGTCCCCTGGTGGGTTGTGTCTAAAAAGTTATATATATATATATATATATATATATATATATATATATATATATATATATATATATATATATATATATATATATATATAAATTGCAAATTACCGAGAGAAAATATGGAACTTTCAAACATTCCCTCCCATAATACTTGAACTTGTGTATATGATTAAACTTACGTGTTCGTTGCTCTAAAACATTGGTCGTACGCATATATTCACATAAACCACAAGACCCACGCAAACGTACATGTACACGAAAATTTAGCCACACGTGACCATGGAGTAAAAAAAAAAATGGTAGCAAAAAATAGATTGGAAATTTCATCCTTTATGCGGCCAGTGAAGGCGCACACGCAGGTCGGCCTCCCCGGGCTAGCGCTCCTCTTGTGCCAGTTTTTGCCAGGTGATCCCAAGACCCGGCAACCTGCTCCCTCCTCCAGCACGTCACACACACACCCATTGGCTGTACTGACGCGTTATCCAGAAAGGTTGGCATTAATTATTGAAAGCCTACACTCAACATCAAGAATTATCTAAGTGGCTTATAGAGGAGAGGATGATGTAAGATAGAGGAAGGTATGGGGAGAGGTGGTGAGTGAGTTGAGGTACAGCCTCGCTCAGCTACAGGCGAGGAGGAGGAGGAGGAGGAGGCGTCAGGTGCAACTCGCCCCCACGCCGCCACTCCCCACAGGCATGTAGTACTGCGTGAATGATAACGATTCTCTCATTATGCTCAATTTTCTGAGATTAATATATTTTTTGCTAAAGCTGGTCAATTGGTGGTGGAGGATGGTTGTGGGGGTGTGGGCGAGGTCCTGACTCTTCCCTCTGCTAGTGGTGTACCCTCCGTGTTCTTGTTGCCAGTCCGCCACTAGTTGTACACATTATTGGCCTTTATAATAACCTTGACTAATGTGCCTCGACATGTCCGCTGGAGTCATAAAACACATGTTATGTTACTCAACGTTGGTGTGGCCGGAAACGTTTGGTGGCTACGAGAATGATGCGAAATTCTTACTGAACACTTTCATCGTCTCGATGGGTTTGGCGTTTAACTTTCAACGACTCAAGACGCGAGTGTGCATAATAAGTGAGGCTCGCGTGCAGTCTGGGAGACCAGAATGACCCTTCACAGATTACATACTCCAGGGATGGATTGGAGTGTGTGAGAGAAGGCCCCGAGCACACTAATTATTGGGAGTGATGTCAGGGAGACAGCCCGCGAGGACCCGTCTTACCCACCTCGCAGTCATATTGATCCAGCAGAGGCGGATGGAAAGATTAATGCCTTAGTGTGATTGAGTGTCTGCCTGGATCTTCCTCGTGCGCCCCGACCCGCAGGTAGACGTGCAGGGAGGTACTTACGCTGTCTCCACTACTCACACCACAATAAAAATGCATAGACTTAACATCTGCAAAAAATAACACATCTTGCCAGTAATGTACAGATTCCCGGACCCCAAGCAGAGTAGTGGAAACTTTCCATGCGACCCAACGTGAACACTGAGAAGTGGGTTGGTCTACGATACCAGCTGGAGCTGCAAAAGCTGCGGCTGCAGAAGCTGTAGCTGTGACAGCGGAAGTTGTAGCTGCGGAAGCTGTAGCTGCCAAAGCTGTGGCTGCAGAAGCTGGAGCTGCGGGAGCTGTGGCTGCCGAAGCTGTGGCTGCCGAAGCTGTAGCTGGCGAAGCTGTGGCTGCAGAAGCTGTAGCTGCAGAAGCTGTGGCTCTAGAAGCTGTGGCTGCAGAAGCTGTGGCTCTAGAAACTGTGGCTCTAGAAGCTGTGGCTGCAGAAGCTGTAGCTGCGGAAGCTGTAGCTGCGAAAGCTGTGGCTGCAGAAGCTGAGGCTGCGGAAGCTGTAGCTACAGAAGCTGAGGCTGCAGAAGTTGTGACAGCTGCAGCTGTGGCTGTTGAGAGGCGGGTTGCCTCCACACCCAGCTGATGCAACATTTGGTGACAGTGTTGTCTGCGTGTTGTCATGAAACAGCTGGTGGCAGTGTTGTCTGCGTGTTGTCATGAAACAGCTGGTGGCAGTGCTGTCTGCGTGCTGTCATGAAACAGCTGGTGGCAGTGTTGGGGAGCCGAGTGTTGCCCGTGGGGGTCTGGCGATACCTTCCTTTATCTCTCAAGGTTTATGTTTTTAGTGTACACACTAAATTTTATTGTACAGATAAAGGATTCACTACCTGCTGAACGAGTTACAAATCGTTCCTTTTGTTCTGAGCCCTTTCTTGGCTGTAAGTGCGGTCGGATCCCACTCGGGACGGAGTTGTATCGGCCGGACTCGTCTCTATTGTTGCCGCGTTTATGGCACTTATTGTGTGGAACTTGTACGAGCCCTGGTGTGATTACTCTTTTGTGCCCTGCACTCGATTTTGTAATATTTAGCCCGCCGCCTTTGTGCATGAGGCGGGGTTTTGTGGAGCGAGGGCGGGCGAGGTTGTGCTGAGGTGCGGGAGGGGACCCGAGGGCTCCGGCTGGAAGGGACCTGAGGGCTCCAGAGGGAGGGGAGCATGACCTTCCCCCCTCCCTCAACAGAGAGACAGCAGGAGCCGAGGAAGACTTACGTTTTATTGATGTGTTGTGTGTGAGCTTTTAAGTCGCGTCCCAGTCTGGCGTCGGCGCCATTCAGGCTATACGTATGCAAAGGAGGACGACACAACTAATTCGTCAGGTGCCATAAACAGATTTTTGAGTCGGTAAAACAAGTTATATGAGTGAGATGAAAGGAGCGGAGGTCAAGCAAAGGAGACAAAGAGAAAAGGCTTGGATGAGAGACAATGGAAGAAGATAGAGGCTCACCTAGAGTACAATTGACTCCTCTAGAGTCCATTTGGCTCCCTAGAGTACAAATGAGTCGTGAGGATTTAACACGTCTTTTTAATGCTGTGATATAACGTTTTGCAGAAAATGTTATTTAAACTTTTATGTTAATTATTTTTTAACTACACCTTTTTATCAACTTTCGTGAAATAAATACATAAAGTAGTTAATATAAATACATAATAGAAATGGAACAGAAAGCCACAATAATTAGGTAACTATCGTCATTGATTTGAGATGTATTTATAATTGAACAATTGTTAATAGTTAACCACAATAAAATATTAACATTTATATATAATATCACTAAACAACTTTTTATAAAATCAAAAGCTCTACTAAAGGTAAATCAAAGGAAATATTTATGTGTAGAACCAAAGAGAGAGAAAGAGAGAGAGATAATGAGAAAGACATAGAAAAATATACAAAAATAACAAATGGACATAGAGAGTAAATGAGAGAGAATGAGAAAGAGGAGATAAAGAAAGGAAGGGATAAGGAGAGAAAGAGTTAGGAGGCAAGAAAAAGCGACAGAGAGAGACTGAAGAGAGATACAGAGACAGAATGAGAGACGAAGACAGACAGAAACACAGGCAGAGACAGCGAGAAGCACACAGACAGAAATACAGAGACAGCGAAATAGACAGGAGAGAGAGAGAGAGAGAAAAACGGGCAAACAGAGAGGCAGAGGGAAAGAGACAGACAGACAGAAACAGATACATCACGTTAATGTGATGTATCAATGAGAACGTCAGTAGAAGGCATAATGAGGATTCGAATCTTCATTAACGTGATACATCACTTATCACGTTATACAGCATCACATCACGTTATTGATATGTCTTTGTGCATTTCTGTACCACAGCCCGAGTGCACTTCTGTACCACAGCCAGAGTGCTCTTCTGTACCGCAGCCCGAGTGCACTTCTGTACCACAGCCAGAGTGCTCTTCTGTACCGCAGCCCGAGTGCACTTCTGTACCACAGCCAGAGTGCTCTTCTGTACCGCAGCCTGAGTGAACTCCTGTACCACAGCCAGAGTGCACTTCTGTACCACAGCCAGAGTGCACTTCTGTACCACAGCCAGAGTGCACTTCTGTAAAGCAGCCCGAGTGCACTTCTGTACCACAGCCAGAGTGCTCTTCTGTACCGCAGCCCGAGTGAACTCCTGTACCACAGCCAGAGTGCACTTCTGTACCACAGCCAGAGTGCACTTCTGTACCACAGCCAGAGTGTACTTCTGTACCACAGCCAGAGTGAACTCCTGTACCACAGCCAGAGTGCACTTCTGTACCACAGCCAGAGTGCACTTCTGTACCACAGCCAGAGTGCACTTCTGTACCACAGCCCGAGTGTACTTCTGTACCACAGCCCGAGTGCACTTCTGTACCACAGCCAGAGTGCACTTCTGTACCACAGCCAGAGTGCTCTTCTGTACCACAGCCCGAGTGCACTTCTGTTCCACAGCCAGAGGGAACTGCTGTACCACAGCCGAATGCATTTCTGTACCACAGCCAGAGTGCATTTCTGTACCACAGCCAGAGTGCACTTCTGTACCACAGCCAGAGTGCACTTCTGTACCACAGCCAGAGTGCACTTCTGTACCGCAGACCGAGTGCACTTCTGTACCACAGCCAGAGTGCACTTCTGTACCACAGCCAGAGTGCACTTCTGTACCACAGCCAGAGTGCACTTCTGTACCACAGCCAGAGTACACTTCTGTACCACAGCCAGAGTGCACTTCTGTACCACAGCCAGAGTGTACTTCTGTACCACAGCCAGAGTGCACTTCTGTACCACAGCCAGAGTGCACTTCTGTACCACAGCCAGAGTGAACTGCTGTACCACAGCCAGAGTGCATTTTCAATGCGTGAAACTCTAATTGGACTTCAGTAGAAGCCTCAGGACCCCTAGAGGATTCAGTTGAACTTCAGGTTGCATTGCTTTTAGCACGTCGTGGTCGAGTTGTTTAGGGCGCATGCTTGGGAGTACCCATTAAACAGGTTCGAACCTTCATCGTGGCTTGTACTAATTGTCTCGAAGGAAGAGGTTGTTGAAGCCAATTCCATCTAGATCTTATTATAATTGATAAATTATATGAAATACTTGTACTGTATCCATATATTGCTTCTAATACATAAGGGACATATGTGCGACTAATGTATAAGCTGTGTAATGTGAAGACTACTAATAATAAACAGCAGCTCTTTTATAATCACGTGAAACCCCATAATTAAAATATTTTATGTATTAACAAAAAATAAAATGACCTCCCTTCAATCGGGGTTCTATTAGTTCTTCTACTCCCCGTGCCCGGCCAGGCTTGACTTGTGAGAGCTTGGTTCAACAGGCTGTTGCTAGGAGCGGCCCGCAGGCCCACATATCTGCCACAGCCTGGCTGGTCCGGCACTTCAAGAAAACTATCTAGTTTTATCTGATGTTATACAGTGTTCTTTGATTGTGCCTATGGCACCCCTGCTCTTCACTCATTTTATTCTGCATTTATTTCAATATCGTTCACTCCAGTATGTTGTTATTTTACTGTGTAGATTTGGAAATCTGGCCTACTAGCATTTGCCACGTGTATATTATTTGATATCTATCTCATCTTCTTTCAAGTTAATGCATTTGGAGAACATTGAGACGATCCCAATAATTTAGGTGTTTTATCGCGTCTATGTATGTCGCATATGTTCTCTGTATTCCCTCTATTTCAACAATCTCTCCCGCTCTGAAAGAGGAAGTGAGTATCGAGCAGTACTTTCAGAGATGAATTAGAATCATCTGAACTGGGTCTTTCGACCAATTCCATACACTCTCTCTGTTCCAACCCTTGAAACCTCTTTCGTCCGAGAATTAAAAATTATTTGACTTTACTACAAAGCCATTTTCTTGTTTGACACTCTTTATATAGCGTTTCGTACCTTTCACGTGAAAGTATGGGCAGCTGAGGTCATAGCATTTTCTTTCCTGGAGTGAGGTTTCGCACATGTTAGGATGGAAAAATCGACAAGTTTATACAAAACGACATTTTTCTCTCTTAAGTATATTTAGACATTTTTGGGATGGTAGTAGCTGCATTCTAATTCTTTTCTTTTTCCAGAATATCTGGCTCCAAATGCCCTTATCATAGATTTTGAAAATAGCTGTCCTTCTGATCTGTCTCTATCGAGGACTGTTATTGTGTCTGTACCATCGAACTGTCAGTGTTGAATGTTACACATTCTTGTCAACTGTCATCTTTATTTGTGTATATTGAATCAGAATTTACAACTTCCTGAATTTCTAATTCAGTTTCATCCCTGTCTACCGCCTCGGCTCCTGTTCCATTATTATTAGTTTCCCACTCTCTCTGGATGGCCGGTAGGCTTCCTATGCATAAAATTTTTCCGTCAAAAATTAAACAGTCCGTTAAACTCCTTGGAAGGAAATATGTTGAACTCGATTGCACTGTCTCCACAAATAAGACAAAAGCATACTCTCGTCACATGCGAGGAGAAAATGAAGACCTACAAATTAATGGTGTAACACTTGAATGGGATGACCACTACAGGTACCTTGGCGTCACTGTCGGCTCTAACAAGGGGGAAGAAAGAGGAGTTCAACCATCTCATAGGAACATGCAAAAGTTGACTCAGGGCACTGAAAGTTGTAACCTAGAATGGACATGGAGCCTCTATTACCGTGATTAATTAATATAATGCACACAGCCTATGCGCTTCGTCATAGACTATGCCGCACCAGTCTTATACACCTACTCCCAAAGCGATATGAAAAGGCTCCAAAGCATACAAAATGAAGCCATGACAATCATTCTTGGATTTCCAAGAACTG
>NC_091154.1:25625388-25710388 GCF_040958095.1 Procambarus clarkii | reverse complement strand
AGTCTTTCATCTTGGGTAATCTCTTCTAACAATGGGAGCTGCTCAGGCTCGGTAGTGAACACTCCATGGAATTTTGCATTCAGTACCTCGCAGATTTCCTTGTCGCTTTCTGTATATGCCCCTTCTGTTTTCCTCAGTCTTGTCACTTGGTCATTTACCGACATCTTCCTTCTTATATGGCTATGTAGTAATTTTGGTTGCTTTTTCGCTTTGACTGCAATATCGTTCTCATAATTTCTTTCCGACACTCGTCTTATGTTAATGTAATCATTCCTAGCTCTGTTACATCTAATCCTGTTGTCCTCTGTCCTTTGTCTTCTGTACTTCCTCCACTCCCTCCTGCTTCTCACCTTTGCTTCCTGACACTGTCTATTAAACCATGGGTTATTATATTCCCTCCTGCTTTTTTTCTTTATTGTTGGAATAAATCTATCTTCAGCCTCCTTGCATTTCAATATGACTTGGGTCATCATACCTTGCACTGTTTTTCCTCTAAGTTCTTCCTCCCACTGCACTTCTCCCAGGTAGTCCCTTATCCCTCTGTAGTCCCCTTTTCTGTAATCAAGTCTCCTTTCCCGGACCTCTTGTCCTTTGGTCACAATTTTAAGCTCCATCATGTAGTCAAAGGCTAGGACACAATGGTCACTAGCTCCTAGTGGTATTTCATGTTCCAACTGCTCGATGTCTTCTACATTCTGAGTGATAATGAGATCTAATAGGCTGGGCGTATCCCCTCCTCTTTCCCTAGTATCTTCTTTCACATGCTGTGTTAGGAAATTCCTGTCAATAACGTCTACCAGCTTCGCTCCCCAGGTCTCCTCCCCGCCATGGGGATTCCTCGTTTCCCAATCTATCTCTCCGTGATTTAGGTCCCCCATGACCAGCAGCTTCGCTCTCATTCTATGCGCTAAAGTTGCTGCCCTCTGCAGTTCATCCATACATGTCTTGTTGCTGTCCTCGTACTCCTGCCTGGGCCTTCTACTGTTTGGTGGGGGATTGTAGAGTATCAAGATTACAATCTTCTTCCCATCCACTGTCAGGGTTCCATGTATGAAGCTTGTGCTTTCATTGGTACCCGGATTTTCCAGCTCATCAAACTTCCATTTCCGCTTTATTAGTAGTGCCACTCCACCTCCCTGTCTCTGTGTCCTTTCTTTTCTTATCACCTGGTACCCCTCTGGAAAGATTGCATCCGAGATCATGCCATTTATTTTAGTTTCCACTATTGCCACTATGTCTGGGTCTGCCTCACTAACTCTTTCTTTTATCTCTTCTGCTTTATTGGCTACCCCATCAGCATTGGTGTACCAAACCTTGAGACTCTTCTTGGAAACTCGGGTGTCAGAGTTCCCCCTTTCACCAGGGGTCTGGGGGGAACTGGGGGGTGTCTGGGGGGCAAGTGGGGGCTGTGGGGGCGAGTGGGGGGGTGCTAGGGGGGTGCCTGGGAGTGCCTGTGTGTGTGTGTGTGTGTGTGCGTGTGCGTGTGCGTGTGTGTGTGCGTGTGCGTGTGCGTGTGCGTGTGCGTGTGTGTGTGTGTGCGTGTGTGTGTGTGTGTGTGTGTGTGTGTGTGCGTGCGTGTGTGAAGCACCTCCTACAGGTAACCACCTATTGACAAGTGGCCAAAGGAATGCTATTAACTTGCGCAACCTCACATAATTTATTTTTAATTGGATCAGGGCTTGGCCTGGACCTTGTTACGACTCCTCGACGCTTGGAAAGGTTAACAAAAAGTTTAAACGTTGACGAGTGCCACAAATTTAAACTCAACGTTATCAGTTTAACCTCTCACAACCTTTTCAAATAGATTTTATATCCTTTACATAATCTTTCAGATATTCCTTCAAAGATGCATTGAATCTACATTGGAAATCCATGAGGGAAGCGCCTCCCGCGTCGGGAGATCAGTGGACCTGTGGCCGTCAGTCGCGCCTGAACCGAGCGTGGCGTGACGCGGAGCTTCTCATTCAACTGAAATCCGTTCCGATACTTTTTTTCGGGTCTGGGAGCGGCGGGGGACACAAGCGGATTCACGGCCCTATTATATTGCGCGTGTTTCAATGTGTAGGCCTGACGTCCCCTCGTCGCGAGGTGGCGAGGCTGGTCTCGTCCCTCTCCCATACCCCTCATGCTCCCATGAGCCATAGTGCATGGACGCTGATGCTGATCTCATTGCCTTGACGATATTTCTTTCAGAGTTCCTGCGTATTAAAGATGTACTCACCGTCCCGCCGCCGCCCTCATCCTCCACATCAACTCCGGCCCCAATTCGCCGCATATATTCCTGGATATTCCCTCACACTTAGCTGATCTCCTCACTCACAACTTTATATAACCTTTCCATCCACTGATGAGTCTTTACGCTTTTTGCCATAGTGCAAGACCAAGCCTCCGTCCCCGAGAAGTGGAGGGACACAGTGAGAGCCCGGGTGATGAGCTCAAGTAGTAGGGCTAGATCGATGTGTTCCAGGGGCTCTGGCCAAGACGTGTTCCAGGGCTCTGGCCAAGACGTGTTCCAGGGCTCTGGCCAAGACGTGTTCCAGGGCTCTGGCCAAGACGTGTTCCAGGGCTCTGGCCAAGACGTGTTCCAGGGCAAACCTGTGAGAGAGGCAGCGAGGACCCAGCGTCCATCTTTCACCACCTCTCAGAGCCATTAACCACGGCGGCTGAATTCCTGAGCATTAAAGAAATAAAAAATAACAGCACTGACACTTTTTCGGACTCATAATGAGCAGGAATGGCGGGCGGGTTGCATACGTTCGAACGCTTTTGTTTACTGAAAACCACTTCAAATTTTCCGCTTGTCAAATGGTGAGAACTGTCTGGCTTGATAACATTTGATGCTCTATATAGAGATAGTATACGCCACACTGGTATGAAAAACAATACACAGCATCTTTATATATATATACAAGAATATATACATAAAATATCGCCTCCTAAGTACAACACAGTAACCATTTTACTCCGTGGACAATTCTTCGCGATGGAAAAAAAAGGTGTCATTGTTAAGGTTGGAGGTTAAAGCCAGACACGATCACATCGCGTACAGCAGAGGTTCTCCACAATGAACTCTGACTCTGCAGATTGTGAGCCCATTCTCCCTCTTTAGACATGGATGGCAACACAAGAAAGAGGGAGCGACTGTCCTATGATGGAATGGGTTGAAGTTATTTGGGGAATCGCGGTCTTGTCCCCATGAAAAGGTTGTGACAGGTTTCAAGGTCAATACGAGTCATTTACCTCTGGGGTAATGGATGGTGTGGTTGACACAAGGAAGAGACTTGCGAGATATGATGTTTCTCCGGGAGATGTGATGAAGCTCAGTGAGATGTGATGCTGGGGAACACCCTTCCCTCTACACTCTCCACTACAGACACCTGCCTCCCTACACCCTCAGCTCCACACAGTACTTAACAGATGGAATGTATTAGGCAGTGATGTGGTGGAGGCTGACTCCATACACAGTTTCAAATGTAGATATGATAGAGCCCAGTAGGCTCAGGAATCTGTACACCTGTTGAATGACAGTTGAGAGGCGGAACCAAAGAGCCAGAGCTCAACCCCCTCAAGCACAACTGGGTGAGTACACCCGCCTCCCTACACCCTCAGCTCCACACACCCGCCTCCCTACACCCTCTGCTCCACACACCCGCCTCCCTACACCCATCCCTCTAAACACCCAATAATCTGTAAATTATTCAACATCTCCCTCACCCCTGTTTTGTAGGGAACCCGGGCCTTTCCGCTCCATGGGGGGACTGGTACACTCCCCCAACAACAACATGGGGGAACTCGTACACTCCCCAACAACAACATGGGGGGAACTGGTACACTCCCCCAACAATGGGGGGACTGGTAAACTCCCCCAACAACATGGGGGGACTGGTACACTCCCCCAACAACATGGAGGGAACTGGTACACTCCCCCAACAACATGGAGGGAACTGGTACACTTCCCCAACAACATGGGGGGACTGGTACACTCCCCCAACAACATGGAGGGAACATGTACACTCCCCCAACAACATGGGGGGACTGGTACACTCCCCCAACAACATGGGGGGACTGGTACACTCCCCCAACAACATGGGGGGACTGGTACACTCCCCCAACAACATGGAGGGACTTGTACATTCCCCCAACAACATGGGGGGACTGGTACACTCCCCCAACAACATGGGGGGACTGGTACACTCCCCCAACAACATGGGGGGACTGGTACACTCCCCCAACAACATGGGGGGACTGGTACACTCCCCCAACAACATGGGGGGACTGGTACACTCCCCCAACAACATGGGGGGACTGGTACACTCCCCCAACAACATGGGGGGACTGGTACACTCCCCCAACAACATGGGGGGACTGGTACACTCCCCCAACAACATGGGGGGACTGGTACACTCCCCCAACAACATGGGGGGACTGGTACACTCCCCCAACAACATGGGGGGACTGGTACACTCCCCCAACAACATGGGGGGGACTGGTACACTCCCCCAACAACATGGGGGGACTGGTACACTCCCCCAACAACATGGGGGGACTGGTACACTCCCCCAACAACATGGGGGGGACTGGTACACTCCCCCAACAACATGCGGGGACTGGTACACTCCCCCAACAACATGGGGGGACTGGTACACTCCCCTAACAACATGAGGGGACTGGTACACTCCCCCAATAACATGGAGGGACTGGTACACTCCCCCAACAACATGGGGGGACTGGTACACTCCCCCAACAACATGGGGAACCCATGCCTTCCCACCCATTACACTCCATATCTTTTTATAACTACCTCTCCTTCACATTAGCTAATTTGCTGACACCTGCGGTTAAATGGTCGTTACACTAACTACTCCCTAACGACTCGCCTCCCCGATGACTAATCACTTATCTGAGAGGGTTTGATCGCCTCCTTGGGATTCCAGTCCTGCTGGGCTACAGTGTTGTCAACGCTCTCTCAAGTTCTCAAGCTTAATCTGTTTACTCTCTCCGTCTCCGTCTCTCTCTCTCTCCTCTCTCTCTCTCTCTCTCTCTCTCTCTCTCTCTCTCTCTCTCTCTCTCTCTCTCTCTCTCTCTCTCTCTCTCTCTCTCTCTCTCTCTCTCTCTCTCTCTCACTCTCTCTCTCTCTCTCTCTCTCTCTCACTCTCTCTCTCTCTCTCTCTCTCTCTCTCTCTCTCTCTCTCTCTCTCTCTCTCTCTCTCTCTCTCTCTCTCTCTCTCTCTCTCTCTTTCTCTCTTTCTCTCTTCTCTCCTTTCTCTCTTTCTCTCTTCTCTCCATTTCGCTGTCGCTTTCACTCTCTTTTTCCTTTAAATTAACACTAGAGGTAATTAGAGCTGTCGGTAGCAGCACCAAGTTCAACTGGGAGCAAGAGCTCTATTTCTGCCTCAGCTTATATGAAGCCAGCTCCTAGAGACTCATATATTTCATGAGTTTATTGTGTGTGTTATTAGGAATAAACTTTATTTAGCTCTAAAGTAACAACCATATAACAGGATGAGCCTGTAGCCAACTGTGTGCCAGAGCCTTCATGTGCTCAGTTGACCTGATCTCCCGTGTGTCAACCTGTTGAGGGAACAAGTTCCAGATGCGAGTCAGCCTCGGAGTGAATGATCGCTAAAGGAGTGATGTGCCTTTAGAATGGCAGTTCCAGCATGAAACTGTTGAAGGCTGAGAGCCTAGTGCTACGAGTGCCAACTAATGGTTGTCCACGGAGTTGGGCCAGGTACGGAACTTTGAGAATGGTGGCCTTGTACTTAACAGTAAGACCACCAACGTCACGACGGTGTTGCAGGCTCTGATTTTCAGACCGTTCCCACCAGACTTGGTCATGACTAGAGATGAGCCTTCTTTTCACGGCTCACCAAATGTCCAAAAGTCTGATGAATGAGGATGGCGCAGGCAATCCAGAAGAGGAAAGCATAATCCTAGATGAGAGCGAACTTGTGCTTCATATAAAGTTTTGCAGCCCTTGTTGTCAAGGTGTGAGATGCGCCGTAGGGCTGTAAGTTTCCTGGCTGCCCTTTGGGGTTAGGAATGTAGCTCCTTATTGTCATTTAATTGTCAAACTTCATTCCCAAAATGTCAATTCCATCTGTGAACTCTAGGGTTTTGCCACCCATTTGCAAGCCTGTCAGATTTGCAATGTGCAGTCTAGTTATCATAATCGCTTGTGTCTTCTCAGTTGCAAATGTGACCTGCCATCTGCTACCACAGATAAAAATAGCTGAAAATTGGTAATTGATGAGTCTTGTAGCGGTTGTTATTTCTTCCTTTCTGTATGTGAGGGTTCGAGTGCATTCATTAGTATAGGGTTGAGCTTCAGGAATGAGATGAAGTAGATCGTTGAAATAGTCCACAGCAGAGGGCCAACCTCACTACCCTGTGGAACGGTTGCATCAGTGGAGTGGCTTTCGGAATCTGTTCCATTGACGACTACTCTTAGAGTGCGCGCTCTCTCTCTCTCTCTCTCTCTCTCTCTCTCTCTCTCTCTCTCTCTCTCTCTCTCTCTCTCTCTCTCTCTCTCTCTCTCTCTCTCTCTCTCTCTCTCTCTCTCAGTTTCTTTGTGTGTTTTGTATCTTTTAGTATTAATCAGAGTAAAAAAAACATAGTAACAAATATAACAATAATAATACTAATCACACTAACGTGATATCAATGACAAAATCCACTAAGGCAATGATGGTGGGCGCGAACCTTCAACCTTGGCATTGCCAGCCACATAATATACCACTAGACCAACGCTGACTTTGAAGAAGTCATTCAACCGGATTTTTACTGAAATCGCCAGAAGACTGAAGCCAGTCTAAGTGTTCACGTATGACCCACGAGCACTCGGGTGGCAGGACAGAGTGGTCCCACCCACGAGCACTCGGGTGGCAGGACAGAGTGGTCCCACCCACGAGCACTCGGGTGGCAGGACAGAGTGGTCCCACCCACGAGCACTCGGGTGGCAGGACAGAGTGGTCCCACCCACGAGCACTCGGGTGGCAGGACAGAGTGGTCCCACCCACGAGCACTCGGGTGGCAGGACAGAGTGGTCCCACACTTTACGCCCCAACTTCAGAAACACACCTCAGAGTCCCAGTGAATTTACTCATTGATATATATCACGTTTGTGGGATTTCTGTGTGTTTTTGAAGTTGAGGAGTAAGGTGCAGGACCACTTGGCCCCTCCACCCGAGTGCTTGTGGGTCATATGTGAACACTTGGACTGCGGTGACAAGTCGACGGTGGTCTAGTGGTAGACTATGAGGCTGGCAGTGCCAAAGTCGAAGGTTCGCGCCCGCCTCACAGCCCTAGTGGACTTTCTCAATAATAATAATAAGATGAAAAAGACCAAAACAAATTGTTTAATTATTATCATTGTTATTATTATTATTATTATTATTATTATTATTATTATTATTATTATTATTATTATTATTATTATTATTATTATAGGGATACAGTAATAAGATCAATGCGACTCCCCCAGAATGGTAAGTTACGAAACTCATTAAGTTCTTCAGTTGCCAATAAAAGTATTATTCTTTGTACAGAGAGTAATCCCACTAACGTGGCTACAACAATAATAAAATCCGTAGGAGCCGTGATGAAGGTTCGAACCTCTGTAGTGGATAGTCCCACGCACACGCCCCAGACAATCATGCCACGACGTGGTCAAAAGGATTATAACCTGGAACCCCATTGCAACCGCATAGGTTCGAAACCTCATCACGGCTCCTACGGATTTTCTCATTATTCATTGTATTCCGAAGCTTGGATAACGGAGCGTCCGACCCTGACGAGGATCAGCTGTGTCGCCCTCGTCTTAACTTGCAGGGATCTCTTTCAACTTCAGTAGCCAAGAGGACACCATAACCTCCTTTGGAAGATAGTGAAGAGAGAGAAAGCATTAATATCAACAGGCAATCGCGCACTAGCAGACGATAACACGAGAAATGAAAGTCTTGCCGTGCGATAGTTCACGCATGAAAACTATTATTAAAGGATATGCTGTCGGCAACACTGCCTTACGCATCTCAATGTTCCTTTGTTATGGCGGCAGAGTCACTCAGCCTGCCTGTATGTCTGCCTTTGTTGGTTACTCATTGATGGAAGTTCTCAGAACCGGAGACAAGCCTCCTTTGACGTCGCTGTCGAAAGGTTTTATAAGGCACTGAACACGGACAGCGACTGGGATTTTCTGTTCTATTTCTTCATCATGACACTGACCCCCACATCAAAGCAAAAAGTTCGTAAACATAGCCACATGTAACTATACTGTATTTATCAAGTAGTAGTGTATACACCCAGAAGCATACACTCAGGCAGCACACCCAGAAATACAATGCCTAAACATATTAGCAAATGCATGAAAGAATGAGCAACAGCAGAAGCAGAGATAGAGTGGAAAATTTAAGTTGTGGAAAGTGACTAGATTTTGAGGGCCGTGTGTGGAGTTAAGGGGCCTGCAGGGTAAAACTCTTAAAACTGCCACTATACAAGGCACTTTACATGTATGGTGAGTCACACAGTTACCAGTCTTGCTCCACACCCACCCAACTGGGCGGCAGCTTTATAATCATGTGCAGGCTGCACCTACAGAACGCAAATTTAACACTCCGCTAGGATTCCCGGCACTCTGTCTCTATAAATGAAGTACTTACACATTTCTTGGACACCATTGATGGGGTTATCTTTAAATTCTGTGATTTTTTTCACATTCCATTATAGTAGTGTAAATGATCAAGCTAAGCAAATAAATTCCTACAATTCGATGTTGGTAAATAATGCAAATCTGATGAGGAAAATACAGACATACAGCAAATGCAACGAAACAAGCATTAAAATACGTGAAACAACACAGTGAGGTGGGGGGTGGAGACTGAAGGGGACAGATCTTAGTGACGGGGAGATGTGGAAGGACCGCTCGCCCCACAACACACGGACTATCCCAGGAAGCACATTCAACCCGTATACAATCAGTGATACATGTAAAGCCTATCTAATAAAAAAATGACCAGGAAAAAATAATTTAAAACACTTCACCATATCTGAGGTTAGTGCTAGAGTATGCATATTATCACGACATGCAATGTAATTAGACAATGAATAAGGGAAGCCAGTATATCATAGATGGGAAGAGAACAAGAGAACACAGATGGAAATATGAAAGTGCTTCAGGGTACCACGCTACATAGCCTTACAGGTTTGTGCCTTCTTTTGATAATTACTTACTTCAGGGTACCAGCAGACTACGCAGGATATTGACAGATCATTTATGAGAGGAACCAGAACTCGGGAACATAGATAAACATTCAACACACAGACAAGTCAGAGAGATGTCTGCAGCAACATTGTCAGTCACAGTGATGTTCGCAAGAACTCTAAACTGTGATACGAGGCAGCAAAGGGTGACTCCATACATGGCTGAAGACATGAAGACACACGTGTTTTCGACACCACGGTGTCGCAACCCCTATTGCCGTACCCTTCATTTGTCTATAGGTTTTACCGTCGAAAGCTAATAAGGTGTCCCTCAATACGTGTAAGACAGCTTCTTCTAACTGTTTGTTTGTTGGTGGCCTAAAGACTCCTGCTCGTCTCAGGTCCTGTTTAATTCTATTTTTGATGTCACAAAACGAACTCTGCCATCTTTTAAGCCGCTTCTCTCTGTGGTATACTTGGAGAGTGAGACTACGTCCAGAGAGAAAAGGCATAACCCTTGTGGTATAGGATCTTTAAGTGATTGTAGTCTCCTGATGAAGTCTGTTGTGTCTTTTAGACGTTCCAGTAGGAATTTAAGGAGGGGCGTTAGGAGGGCTGTGAATATCTAATCCACTGGCCTGGTTGGGGTCCTTCATCCACTTATAATTGGTCTACCCTGCCAAGAGTTCATTTCAATTAACTTTGTTAATTTTGGGGAGGTTTTATAGTGCTGGGATTTTAGTGACAAAACCTAAGAGTTTGTCTCTTGCTTTTGCTGTGACCCATATTGCCCCCAGACCTATCATCTTTATTCCTGTATAGTTTTATTATTAATTGTTTGCTTCGTGTTTGTGTGTTTTTTTTAAGCGCCACCTGCGGGTACTTGTACATAAGTTGACTTGGCCTCTACCTGTCGAAGCATCTCCTTTCTATTATTATCTTTTTTCCATACAACTATTGCGCTCCCTTTGTCTGCTGGTTTGATTACAACACACCGCATAGGTTCGAACCCTCATCACGGCTCCTACGGATTTTCTCGTTATTATTATTATTATTATTATTGTTATTATTGAACAAATCCACAGGAGCCTTGTTGATGGTTCGAACGTATGCGCTGAGTGTTCCCAGACGCGCTCCTTTTTTGATGTTTGTGTTTGCTTGTGTGTGATTGTGCTTGTGTGTTTGTGTGTGCTTCTTTGTTTTTGTTTGTATATGTTTGTGCTTGTTTGTGTTTGTGTAGGTGTATTTATGCATGTGTTTATGTGTGGGTGTGTGTGTACTCACCTAGTTGCTTGCGGGGGTTGAGCTCTGGCTCTTTGGTCCCGCCTCTTAACTGTCAATCAACTGGTGTACAGGTTCCTGAGCCTACTGGGCTCTGTCATATCTACATTTGAAACTGTGTATGGAGTCAGCCTCCACCAAAGCACTGATTAATGCATTCCATCTCGTAACTACATCTGTAAAATAACTACATGTGTGTGTGTGTATTTACTATTTGTGTCTGCTGAACCGAGCTATATTAGCTTTTGGACCCCGCCTTTTTAACCAATCTATTTTTCCTCTATTATGTCTACTACATATATTTTCTCTCTTTGCACACACACACACACACACACACACACACACACACACACACACACACACACACACACACACACACACACACACACCAGTTGATTGACGGTTGAGAGGCGGGACCAAAGAGCCAGAGCTCAACCCCCGCAAGCACAATTAGGTGAGTACAATTAGGTGAGTACACACACACACACACACACACACACACACACACACACACACACACATCCCCCCAGGAAGCAGCCCGTAGCAGCTGTCTAACTCCCAGGTACCTATTTACCGCTAGGTGAACAGAGGCATCAGGGTGATAGACACTCTGCCCATTTGTTTCCGCCTCAAACACGGGCCATTAGGACTACAACCACCAAGCGTTATCCAGTCAGCCGTGAGGCCACCTAACATCAACACCATCATCAATGGTTGACAAAATGACCGAGGACCAGTAGCCAACACCGTCATCAATGGTCGACCGACGACCAGTAGCCAACACCGTCATCAATGGTTGACCAAGTGACCGACAACCAGTAGCCAACACCGTCATCAATGGTTGACCAAGCGATCGAGGACCAGTAGTCAACACCGTCATCAATGGTTGACCAAGTGACCGACGACCAGTAGCCAACACCGTCATCAATGGTCGACCGACGACCAGTAGCCAACACCGTCATCAATGGTTGACCGACGACCAGTAGCCAACACCGTCATCAATGGTTGACCAAGTGACCGACGACCAGTAGCCAACACCGTCATCAGTGGTTGACCAAGTGACCGACAACCAGTAGCCAACACCGTCATCAGTGGTTGACCAAGCGACCGAGGACCAGTAGTCAACACCGGCATCAATGGTTGACCAAGTGACCGACGACCAGTAGCCAACACCGTCATCAATGGTTGACCGACGACCAGTAGCCAACACCGTCATCAAAGGTTGACCAAGCGACCGAGGACCAGTAGTCAACACCGTCATCAATGGTTGACCCAGCGATCGACGACCAGTAGCCAACACCGTCATCAATGGTTGACCAAGTGACCGACGACCAGTAGCCAACACCGTCATCAATGGTTGACCAAGTGACCGATGACCAGTAGTCAACACCGTCATCAATGGTTGACCAAGTGACCGAGGACCAGTAACCAACACCGTCATCAATGGTTGACCGACGACCAGTAGCCAACACTGTCATCAATGGTTGACCCAGTGACCGACGACCAGTAGTCAACACCGTCATCAATGGTTGACCCAGCGACCGACGACCAGTAACCAACACCGTCATCAATGGTTGACCAAGTGACCGACGACAGTAGCCAACACCGTCATCAATGGTTGACCAAGTGACCGACGACAGTAGCCAACACCGTCATCAATGGTTGACCAAGCGACCGACGACCAGTAACCAACACCGTCATCAATGGTTGACCCAGCGACCGACGACCAGTAACCAACACCGTCATCAATGGTTGACCAAGTGACCGACGACAGTAGCCAACACCGTCATCAATGGTTGACCAAGCGACCGACGACCAGTAGCCAACACCGTCATCAATGGTTGACCCAGCGACCGACGACCAGTAACCAACACCGTCATCAATGGTTGACCAAGTGACCGACGACAGTAGCCAACACCGTCATCAATGGTTGACCAAGTGACCGACGACAGTAGCCAACACCGTCATCAATGGTTGACCAAGCGACCGACGACCAGTAACCAACACCGTCATCAATGGTTGACCCAGCGACCGACGACCAGTAACCAACACCGTCATCAATGGTTGACCAAGTGACCGACGACAGTAGCCAACACCGTCATCAATGGTTGACCAAGTGACCGACGACAGTAGCCAACACCGTCATCAATGGTTGACCAAGAGACCGACGACAGTAGCCAACACCGTCATCAATGGTTGACCAAGAGACCGACGACCAGTAACCAACACCGTCATCAATGGTTGACCAAGTGACCGACGACAGTAGCCAACACCGTCATCAATGGTTGACCAAGAGACCGACGACCAGTAGTCAACACCGTCATCAATGGGTGACCCAGCGACCGAGGAGCTGGTCAACAACTTGGTCATCAATAACAGGCGCCGAGGAACGCACTTCGCTCCTCTAGTTGTTTTTGTTAATGATTTTCCACACAGCCCGGAGCGTATATTGTTTTTTATCAAACCCGTTTTATTTACAACGTAATTGTAACTCTGCTTAACTTTTTCCGTGTGTGTGCTTGGTGCCCCCAAGCTGCGGGTTTTTGCCTCGATATTGTTATTATTAGTAGCAATAATGTCAGTAGCACTGACTTACCTCTCGCCACGAGAGGCCATTCTTAACCTGGTTTTGGTGTATTCAGCTTCACGGTACACATAACCTGTGTATCCTTCTTTACGGTACACATAACCTGTGTATCCTTCTTTACGGTACACATAACCTGTGTATCCTTCTTTACGGTACACATAACCTGTGTATCCTTCTTCACGGTACACATAACCTGTGTATCCTTCTTCACGGTACACATAGCCTGTGTATCCTTCTTTACGGTACACATAACCTGTGTATCCTTCTTCACGGTACACATAGCCTGTGTATCCTTCTTCACGGTACACATAACCTGTGTATCCTTCTTCACGGTACACATAGCCTGTGTATCCTTCTTCACGGTACACATAGCCTGTGTATCCTTCTTTACGGTACACATAACCTGTGTATCCTTCTTCACGGTACACATAACCTGTGTATCCTTCTTTACGGTACACATAACCTGTGTATCCTTCTTCACGGTACACATAACCTGTGTATCCTTCTTCACGGTACACATAGCCTGTGTATCCTTCTTCACGGTACACATAGCCTGTGTATCCTTCTTCACGGTACACATAGCCTGTGTATCCTTCTTCACGGTACACATAACCTGTGTATCCTTCTTCACGGTACACATAACCTGTGTATTCAGCTTCACGGTACACATAACCTGTGTATCCTTCTTCACGGTACACATAGCCTGTGTATCCTTCTTCACGGTACACATAGCCTGTGTATCCTTCTTCACGGTACACATAGCCTGTGTATCCTTCTTCACGGTACACATAGCCTGTGTATCCTTCTTCACGGTACACATAGCCTGTGTATCCTTCTTCACGGTACACATAGCCTGTGTATCCTTCTTTACGGTACACATAGCCTGTGTATCCTTCTTTACGGTACACATAACCTGTGTATCCTTCTTCACGGTACACATAGCCTGTGTATCCTTCTTTACGGTACACATAACCTGTGTATCCTTCTTCACGGTACACATAGCCTGTGTATCCTTCTTTACGGTACACATAACCTGTGTATCCTTCTTCACGGTACACATAGCCTGTGTATCCTTCTTCGCGGTACACATAACCTGTGTATTCAGCTTCACAATACACATAACCTGTGTATCCATCTTCACGGTACACATAACCTGTGTATCCATCTTCACGGTACACATAACCTGTGTATCCATCTTCACGGTACACATAACCTGTGTATCCTTCTTCACGGTACACATAACCTGTATATCCTTCTTCACGGTACACATAACCTGTGTATTCAGCTTCACAGTACACATAACCTGTGTATCCATCTTCACAGTACACATAACCTGTATTTGAGAACTTTCTGCCCTCCTAACCCACCAGAGGACCCTTAACTTGCTGTTTTGGAAAAAATATCAAAATTTTAATTGGAAAATATATTTCCATTTTGAATTACGTCGATATTTGGCCGTAGCGCATACGAGGGAAAAGTGACTTAATTTGTAAGAGGACGGGCTGTCTCAACACCACAATGTTGGTATCAATCTCAGTGAGGCTCAAACTATCTTCATTGACCACATGAAAGCAGATATCCTTGAGGAACATAAGCTAAGGTCACTGCAGAGTCTTCTCATAGACTGCAGCTATATCATATCTTGGTATGGCTTTCCAACATCCAGTGTCAAGTCCTCCTTTATTAAAGATATCCTGACCCGGAGGATTAAGGGGCATGGTCGGCGTCCACTCCGGCCCTCTGAGGAACCGGAGCGACCTAGTTGATGACATGTCTGGGGGCGGGTCATATATCGACCCAGCGCTCTCAACCGTCGGTGTCAACCGTCACTAATTAGTGCGAAACGTGGCTGAGCAGATCAAGGATGACGTGCAGTCAATGAGACTCCACCAGGTGTCGCAGAGACGCGAGGAGCTAGAAGAGGAGGATGAGCCCTAACATCTCCAGGTCCAGCTGCTCTCTGCTTTGCAGGGGAAGAATGGGATATATCTGTCTGCAGTCTCGCCTCCCTCATCTCACAGTACCCGACCTCTACCTCCATCTGTACCACCCTCACCCTCCTCAGGATGACTCGTAACAAGGAACTTGTTGGCTCATACTACAAGCTGGGCTAAAGATCAGCTACCAGAACGTGCTTCTCCTGCCTGACCTCTGGGACATGCAAGGCCCCGAATGATACTCGAGCTGCCCTGGCGAGATCGCCGAGGGAGAACCAAGCCTCAGTATCGTCGACTCTACCAGCGGCACCTTGACAGGACTGGGGTACTGCACACCGCTGTAGCTGGGTGGTCGCTGCCGCCACACACGACCTGCTTGGCCACGCACCTGCACGCACTCACTCCAGCTGAAGAGAGCGAGGAAGATGATGGTAAGGAGGAGTATGATGAGGGAGGTGATGATGTAGAGAGAAGGTTCATCACATTCACCTAAATCTGATGATTTAGATTTTAGTGAGGCAGAATGCTGTGATTCGGACTGATCATATCTCTCAAGGTCACATTGATTCATCAGTTACAAAGTCCTAACAATGTGGAATATGACACGAAAGAATAATTGGTGACTGCAAAATGTGTTTCATCTCTGTTGTGGTCTAATTTGTTTAAAGAAAATGACAAAAGTGCCAGTTTCAGAGTAATTTTTTTTGTATTGATATTCATTAAGTAATTTCATTTTAAAACTTAAATTTCCAGCTATTTAAAAAGAACTATTTTGAAGAGTGATGAGTTATTTGTAATGTATTCATCAATTACAAATATTATTCGTCAGTTTACTTTATTGTAAGAAATTCTTGAGAAGGTAATTGCTTTAAATACAAAGGCTACGTTTCTGTTCGATTTTTTCGTTACGATTCTTCTCTCCAGATGCCGGGCATCTTGGATTTCTGTGTCAAAATTATATCCTACCGCCAAACTAATGTCAGATTCGGGATTCCCGTGTTCGTGTCGGAAAATCCGACACCATTTAATATATCATACAGATAATAGCTGTATTACCAACAAGTTACCCATAGAAAACGTAACTTGTAGTGGAATTACCGTCTATAGAAAACGGGATATCATCACCACATACTATTATAATTCACCAGCTATTCTGCTGGGAATTATTCTTAAATACATTAGTCTTTGGACTTTACCATCATAAAAACATCTTATATAAATTAACTTAATTATCAATATTAAAGTAGAGTAAATGTGACCCTTCTATCACGTTCTGAAATCTGGACAATGTAAGCCAGGCGTCAGAGTGAGGAAGGAGGGCAGCCATTGTTGTTTATTGAGACCAGAGGCTCACACGGGAGCAAATTCGGCTCCTGTTAAATTTACTTGGACGTAGTGTTATGGAACCCAAAGGTGTACCATTGTCAACACGCTGTCTACAAATACAAGTTAAGTGTCTATCCGAAACCCGTTTATCATTCATTTATGGCCATTAATGTCAGGATATAGGGTTAGCCGGTTAGAACGCGAAATCGCCTCATACTAAAGGTAATTAAGCCAGGTCTTTAAAGTTCCATGTACTGTTTTCTCTGATATACTTGTCATATATAGGATTCTGGCTTCACAGCTAGCGCACTTTTGACAGGTCAAGACGAGGAAGGATTTGTGCACCAGTTACTGGGTGATATGGAAGCTACCTCAAAGAGGATAATTTGGTGTCTACACCCTAGTTATACCTGGTGGACTAACCTGCTGTACTATAAGATAAGGAACCTCTTGAATGTATGTAGTTAATTTTGTAGTTTGATTGGCTGCATATATATATAAACTATTAAACCCCCCCTAATGTGTAGAGGATCGATTTGTGAGATTATGAGATTATTGCAGAAATACAGTCCACTTATCATTATACAAATTGCTATCGAAGTATATAAATTAACGTAAATATAAATTCATATAAATTAAACAAATATAAATCTCACAGGTCGGTTCCCACAGTTCGACTCTCCCGAAAAAGTGTGTTCGTGCGTCAGAGCACCGGCGCCCAGGTTCACAACTTAATACTTCGAGACGGCTCCGGCGGCCATCTTGGATTAATTGGGCCTCAGGCGAAAAATCCCGGAATTTTGGCAATGGACATAGGGGGGGGGGACGGACATGGTGGTGGGGGACGGACATGGTGGGGGGGGGGGACGGACATGGTGGTGGTGGGGACGGACATGGTGGTGGGGGGACGGACATGGTGGGGGGGATGGACATGGTGGAGGGGGGGACGGACATGGTGGTGGTGGGGACGGACATGGTGGTGGGGGGACGGACATGGTGGGGGGGATGGACATGGTGGAGGGGGGGACGGACATGGTGGGGGACGGACAGACATGATGTGGGGGGGGACACGGACAGACATGATGGGGTGGGGGGGACGGACATGGTGGGGTGGGGGGGGGACGGACATGGTGGGGGGGTCGGACACGGTGGGGAGAACGGACACGGTGGGGTGGGGGGACGGACATGGGGGGGACGGACACTGTGGGGTGAGGGGACATGGTGGGGGGCGGACACGGTGGGGTGAGGGGACATGGTGGGGGGGGACGGACACGGTGAGGGGCTCGGACAAGGTGGGATGGGGGGGACGGACATGGTGGGGTGAGGGGACATGGTGGGGGGACGGACACGGTGGGGGGGGGGTCGGACATGGTGGGGGGACGGACATGGTGGGGGGAGGACGGACACAGTGGGGTGAGGGGACATGGTGGGGGGGGACGGACGCGGTGGGGTGAGGGGACATGGTGAGGGGGGACGGACACGGTGGGGTGAGGGGACATGGTGGGGGGGACGGACACGGTGGGGTGAGGGGACATGGTGGGGGGGGACGGACACGGTGGGGTGAGGGGACATGGTGGGGGGGGGACGGACACGGTGGGGTGAGGGGACATGGTGGGGGGGGGACGGACACGGTGGGGCGAGGGGACACGGTGGGATGGGGGGACGGACATGGTGGGGTGAGGGGACATGGTGGGGGGACGGACATGGTGGGGTGGGGGGACGGACATGGTGGGGTGAGGGGACATGGTGGGGGGGACGGACATGGTGGGGTGGAGGGACGGACATGGTGGGGTGAGGGGACATGGTGGGGGGGACGGACATGGTGGGGTGGGGGGACGGACACGGGGGGGGACGGACATGGTGGGGTGGGGTGACGGACATGGTGGGGGGTGACGGACATGGTGGGGGGGACGGACATGGTGGGGGGTGACGGACATGGTGGGGGGGGACGGACATGGGGGGGGACGAACACGGTGGGGGGGAGACGGACATGGTGGTGGGGGGGGGGGAAGAATTGGGCTAAATTTTTTATTAAAGGTCAGAAAAAAAATCAAATCAATTGTCAAACCTTACTTATATGAGAGTGGTCATGGAATTGAGGTTTTAAACCTCTTTAATAGTACTAAATGTAAATATTACATATTTAATGGGACTAAAAACATATATAATCTCATACTAAATATTTTGTATATAAGAATATACCACTGCAACAGATTCTTATCTCTTAATATCACATTTACACTCTGGTGGAATTTGAGAATATAACTCCAGAACTCTTCGCTCTTACAGTGATGATTATCACAATAATGACACCACAACACGGACTTATATAGTGAAACCCCGCGATATAGACCAGGATGAAGCACTGGCAGCGCCATTTTGGTACACGAAGACAGTTTGTCGCTCACGAACAAATTATTATTCAAGGAAATAATATATTGTGAGTGAAATCCCTATAATGTAAACCAAACAGATTATCCACAAACAGCAGAGCCTGGTATGGTATGACCGCTGTATCACCAGGAGCCTCGCCTCGGGGGGTAGCTGCTCTTTTATCACTGCCTCCTTCTCTTTCTTGGAGTCACACAGCAACCAAAGTAACTCTAGAATTGCAACGCCTCGAGGCACTAGGGCGGGCAATATTCCTCTTGAACTACGGTGGATCTCCCACTGCTCGCACACGCTCCGTCACTGTGGTAACAACAAGGTACTCTAGGACTCGAACATGTCAAACACGCGGACCTTTGCAAGCACACACATGCGGCCTGCACAAAGGATACTGTAATTTGGTCACTTAACGGCCAAAATTGCAATTTTTTATAATTTAAGCTATTACCTTTTAATAGATTTCAAAAGCACAAAAGAAATACGAATGCAGCTGATGACATCAAATGCTTCAATACAAAACTAAGCTTATGGAAGTCACAGTTATCAAATGAAAATTTAGTTCAGTTTCCTAAGTGCAAAGAGCTGAAAAACACTGCCAATACTGAGTCTGTACTTAGCTTTGCTAATTATGACATTCAACTGGAATTGTTGTCATAGGAATTTCAGGAAAGATTTCGTGATTTCTCATCTTTTGAACACCACTTTGCATTATTCTCAGCACCATTCACCTTTGATGTTGCCAAGGCAGAAGAAAGCCTGCAGATATAACTATTAGAAATGCAGGTCGGATTATATACTCAGAGCAAAGTGTCTTGAAGTGCGGATACCTGGTTTCTTTTCACACCTTCCTGAAAAGTTTAAAAACTTCTGAAAATTTGCCACAAGGGTTATGGCACTGTTCGGTTCTATGTGTGTGTGTGAACAGTTATTTTCCTTCATGAAATCAACAAAAACATCTCAGAGAACAAAGCTGACTGGTCAACACTTGTCATTTCTGATCAAAGTGGGAACTGCACAAATAATTCAGCCAGAAATAGCAAAAATTGTCATTAAAAAATAAGTGTCAAACCTCAGGAAAAACACAAAAAATTATTGAATAGTCGTAAATAAATGTTCATTTTGAAATGTTATAATTTGTGTGCAATGTATTTGCTGCTGTTGCATAGAAGTTGACCAAACCACACACTAGAAAGTGAAGAGACGACGACGTTTCGGTCCCTCCTGGATCATTCTCAAGTCGATTGTGAATGGTCCAGGACGGACCGAAACGTCGTCGTCCCTTCACTTTCTAGTGTGGGGTTTGGTCAACATATTTTAGCCACGTTATTGTGACTCCTCGTCTGCATTTGCATAGTTTAAAATTATGTTGCCGTTTAAAATTTCGCTTTGTTTTTTGTTTTTTAAACTACTTCATTACTTTACATTCATGAATGTGGGTAGCCGCTAAACCATTTGTAATCACATTGTATGTTTCTAAGTTTAAGTAATACAAATAGTCTGCAATAATTTTTATTAAATGACTTCAATTAGTTGTGGTGTGTGGCCCTCATGACAACACAAATGTGGCCCATATGGCCTTCGGGAGGGCCCTCAGTTTGACATGCCTGGTCTAGGTCCTCTCAAGGCAAAGAACACATGGTGTGACTTGTCCACACATGTCACAATCTCAATGAATGTTATCGTCGGTAAGCTAAGATTTTTATCGCTCATTGGACTGGACGGTCGAATGAACGACGGTCTGGATTCACGCAGGTCGGTGTTCAATCCCCGACCGTCCAAGTGTTTAGGCACCATTCCTTCCTCCCCCCCCCCCCCCCCCCGTCCCATCCCAGATCTTTATCCTGATCCCTTCCAAGTGCTATATAGCCGTAATGACTTCGCACTTTCTCCTGATAATTCCATTCCCTTTGCTTCATTGTCAGGAAGCAATGGGAAGGTTAGCGGGCCAGCCAGAGGTTTAGGGCCCGGCACAGGCACATCCCCGCAAAAAAATGAAGGAAAGTTCTCCTCGTCAGCACATTCCATCGACACTTGACCAATACGTTGTTACAACATAATATTAAGTTGGTAACTCCCAAAGCAATAGGCTTGATAATACTGTTGTTTGGGATCTGGACCTAGATTCACGAAGCTCCATGTATTTCTTCGTAAGTAGGTGTGCTACGAAGGTTCTTAAGTATTGTCTAAGAACGTTCCTTCGTCCGATTCAGAAAAGGGTCCTTTCGAAGATTTTAGCAACTTAAGTCTCGCTAGATGTCACTAGGGCTTTTCGTGTGGCCTATCACAGAGAAGGCAACATTTTTCATCTTACAGCTGTAGCCAATCACGACGCTGGCATATCGGAGCTCATCCGTGGTCACTTGCCCCCAATGTACGTCAAATGTTCTTATAAAATTAGTATATTTCGAAGGAAACAATGTTTTTTTAACTTCTACAGTCAGCACCGACATTGCAGTAAATAAATATAATACTTTTTTTTTTTTTTACCCACGTAATTCTAAGAGATATTGTGTGGTTTTCTTTTGTCACTGCGAAGATTGAGAAGTGATGCTATGTACGGATATATTTACCTAAATTTACACAATGGCTACTAACTATCTAGTGGCCTCGACGAGGACAGAAAGCCAAGGGCTTGTTAGAGGTCCCGCCAATTGTCCTAATTATTTTTTTCTAGCTGGATTTTGGCATTTACGGCTTCAACGAGTAGCTGGTTCCATGGATTTATAACCCTATGGGTGAAAAAACATCTGTTTTCAGTCCTGCTTAAGAGGACATACTCTCCAACACTATATCTGTGATTGCTCTGTTATCAGTGACTTCAGATCAAATGGTATGAGGTACTATGAGCTCTGTAATTACTTCATACACTCAGGAATATTGGAAGATATTCTTGTGCTGTACTCAGATTTTGCTAGTGGAGATTAATAGGCCTTACACTTCTTGTTCTCTCCTGATTCCAATTAAGACTGGCCGTCCTGTGAGGTGGGGATGGTGGATGAGCTTGACACTGTGTGGTCCTTCATACAGAATAGTGAAGCAGCACATTATGCTTGTTAAAAAAGAAGACATTGTTTGCGAGGAGTCTTGTAAAAACTGGTAAGAGTAATTATAATATAATGTTACCATGATTCAGTGTTTACCTCTTGTGAAAATCGTGAAGTTGTTGCTTTGTTTTTTTAGGCAAATGTATTGAGGCAGGTATTTTCTCCCCTGATTCCATGCATGACTAACCATCCTGTGAGGTGGGAATATTAGATGACCTTATAGTTAGTTTTTGATCTACACTGTGTAATCTTTCATATAGAATAAGGTAGTAGCACAATGCTGTATATACCTAAGCTTCTTAATAAAAAAAAATAAGTAATAAAGGTTTTAAATTATAGTTTGTATTATTTCGTGTATTATCCTCATTAAATCATTTTAACCATGGATCATTAAGATCTCATGTTGATATGTAAAAGCCATATTTTTTTTTTTTTTGTAACATTCATTAAATTGTGCAGTATGTCTCAATTTTTAACTTCTGTGGATATACAGAAGAAATGATAGAATAAACAACCCAATTATATTTGTTTCATTATATTTTTTTATTTAAATAATTGGATCAATATTTTTACAGCTGACTGGATTGGTTGGTTTTACTCACAGATGCACTTATCTGTTACAAAAATTAGGTTTATTGTTACACACAATGGTGCTACATAACCTTCCCGGCTTGGTGCCCTCTTTTGATAATTACTTGTTGTTACACACAGCTAAATTGTGTAACAGGAAGAGGTCTTAGACATATATTTGTTCAATGCTAACTGTAGAGCTGAGCATTCCTCAAATAAAATAAGCTACCTCAGCTTATAAGGTAAATAAACTAAGCATTCCTCAAATAAGTAGCTGTTTCACCAATTGGTGATATTTTTTGGGGGGGATCCGTGAACAGCAACGCCATATAGTATTGGTAATCTAGAAAAATAAAGCAATATTGTAATACAACCTGTCAGATGAAACTGCAATATATATATATATATATATATATATATATATATATATATATATATATATATATATATATATATATATATATATATATATATATATTATATATAGGTATGACGTCGACCAAGCTGACGAGGCGTTTGACATGCCATCTTCAATCTGGTGCCCCTAGGAATCACATGAGACAAGCCCATGACATTACTCTAACCAGAGAAATGTTGAACAAGAATACCTGCATAATAGACAAAACCCAAGATGCAAGAAGATTACAAATTCTTGAGGCAATTCACATACGAATAGAGCGACCTACCATGAACACCCAAATCACGGAACTATTTACTCTACCCACCATGAGAGTAAGGACAAGACAAGAACATATCGATGCCAACACAGAAGACAATGTCCAATATAATAGGCCAATTACACTGGATTAATCTTTGTGTTTAGATAGGAGCTGCCTCGTATGGGCCAATACGCCTTCTGCAGCCTCTATGTTTCACCTCACATTTATCCCTTATATATATATATATATATATATATATATATATATATATATATATATATATATATATATATATATATATATATATATATATATATATATATATATATGCGGAAAATCCACAGAGAAATATGAAATGAGGTGAACGTTTCGGCTTGTTAAAGCCTTTGTCAACACCAAGCCTTTGTCATTCTAAGCTTAGTTATACCTGTTTTTGGTTATTTACACCAACTGGATTGTGTAACCTGACCTGATTCCTGACCAACCCTAGGGATGGGTTGGTCAGGTGTCGGCCTATATATCCTCCCCCTTCTCCCTTCTCCTTAGTCAGTCTGGTGTTGACAAAGGCTTTAACAAGCCGAAACGTTCACCTCATTTCATATTTGTCTGTGGATTTTCCGCATAAAATGATCAGTGTTTTGTGATCGTCAATTGCATATATATATATATATATATATATATATATATATATATATATATATATATATATATATATATATATATATATATATATACATATATATAATATATTTATATATATAATATATATATATATATATATATATATATATATATATATATATATATATATATATATATATATATATATATATATATATATATACATATATATAATATATATATATATATAATATATATATATATATATATATATATATATATATATATATATATATATATATGTCGTACCTAGTAGCCAGAACGCACTTCTCGGCCTGCTATGCAAGGCCCGATTTGCCTAATAAGCCAAGTTTTCATGAATTAATATATTTTCTCTAATTTTTTTCTTATGAAATGATAAAGCTACCCATTTCATTTTGTATGAGGTCAATTTTTTTTTGTTGGAGTTAAAATTAACGTAGATATATGACCGAACCTAACCAACCCTACCTAACCTAACCTAACCTATCTTTATAGGTTAGGTTAGGTTTGGTAGCCAAAAAAGTTAGGTTAGGTAGTCGAAAAACAAATAATTCATGAAAACTTGGCTTATTAGGCAAATCGGACCTTGCATAGTAGGCTGAGAAGTGCGTTCTGGCTACTAGGTGCGACATATATATATTACACATTCATACATATTGAGGGGGGGGGGGCTAGACTGTGGTGCCCAGGATTGTATATCCTCCCACCCCCACACTCCACCCTTCTTCTTGACCCTCTTCAGTCCTCATCCCCTTCCTCCCTCCCACTATCCCCTGCTTCCCCCTCTCTTTTAACTGGCCTTAATATTTAGTTATAGTCGCAAAGAGTCACAATCGACTTGAGAATGGTCCAGGACGGACCGAAACGTCGTCGTCCCTTCACCTTCTAGTGTGTGATCTGGTCAACATAGTTATAGTCATAATTATAAGCCTAAGTATTCAATGACAAAAGTAAGTTTTGGAAGTTTTTACCCATACCCTTATCTAACTTCATTTGTGCAGCATATTTTTCTTTTATGTCTCATCCAAATTTAATTTCAAAATAAAACCAAACAAAATATATTAAAAATGGGTATATATAGCTAAGGTACAAGTCTAGCTATACTTATGGCTAAGTGAACCGGGGCATTTGGTGATAGTAAATGCTCCCACCAGCCCGGGATCATCACCTATTCTCATATTTTATGTTCACCAGTGTTTAATTACTTAATAACTACTGGAATAATGTCATGCTATTATAAAAGTAATTCTAATATCATAAAAGAAATATTTACTAAAAGTTTCAAGCAGAGAATGCAATCCGTTCTCGCACTTGCTTATAGTCAATATCTTGCTTATGAATAAGTGCATATGTTACATACTAATTTACTGTGAATATTTGAGTTTACCTTGAAAAGCTGAATAGAAAACCACAACCTAACCCCTAACCTTCTTAGTATGTTAAGATATTACAGTTAGTACAGAATCTATAACTATATTGATATTACAGTTATAATAATAATAATAAAACAAAACTAAAATATTTAAATAAATTGTAAAGTAACTCAGGATATTGTCAAATTTTGTATAAAATCTCTATTGTTTAATATAACTGAGAGAAAAAGTTAGTGCCCTGAAAAAAATATGGCTTAGAATATGTCACATATATACAAATTTATAAGAGAAATAGTGACTATAAGCAATAAGTCATATATGTACTGTCTTGTGCGAGAGCAGGTTGGAGAATGCATATATAGCTAACACGAAGGACTTCTTGATGAGACTCGCCAGCAAAAATGTTTGTTTATATTAAAATTTATCTTCCTGTTTGAGTAGTAAAGAAAAATTGAGTAATATCCAGCTTACGTAAAGCTACGACTGGTCCAGAGCGCTCTTAGCGCGAGGCGGTGTACTTACGAAGATTTTCATTCTTAAATGCCTACCTGAATCCCGACGTAGCCGCTACGAAGATGCTAAGAAGATTAACGTTCCTAAGTATATGCGTAACTGCTTCGTGAATCTGGTGTTCACCAGCTGTATTTTCTTTGACTTTCAAAGGCTCTTGATGTTTTTACGCATATTTAAAAACTTGTCAAAGAACAACGAGTACATGAACGTTCTGGGTCCGAATGGAGCCCTCATCCTGCTCCAGCCAACATCAGAAGGCGAGCCTACTCTACCTCCCGGCTGGTTCATGAATGTTATACCTGATATCATGGCCTATGCCAAGTGTCGCTCATCCTGACTGGTCGCGATGGTTCAGTCACAAGAACATATAACTTGCTTTAGTTTGAGAGAGCTACCATATATCGTACACAGAATCAGCAGTCCCGTGGCGCAGTGGTAACACACTCGCTCGGCGCTTCGCGAGCGCTTTGGCCTGGGTTCGTATCCTGGCAGGGGAGGATTAACCGGGCACCAATCCTTAACTGTAACCCCTGTTCACCAAGCAGTGAATGGGTACCTGGTTGTTAAACGATTTGGCGAGCCGCATTCCGGGGAACATAGGATTAAGGACAAGCCCGAATTGGTATGCTTGTTCGAGGCTTTACAAGAATGTAAGAACTCTTGTATAAATAAATACAACTAAATAAATAAATTTATTGCAAGAAACATCAAATAAAGGAGTAAATAGAATAAAACATACTGTATCCAAACTAAATATTGCCGTTGTTCATATTGCAATGATAGATGATGCTTAGACCTCTAAGATGAGTTGTGGTTAGTACAGAAGGCCAAGATGGCTCTGGCCCACAGATGGCTCTGGCCCACAGATGGCTCTGGCCCACAGATGGCTCTGGCCCACAGATGGCTCTGGCCCACAGATGGCTCTGGCCCACAGATGGTTCTGTCCTACAGCTGGCTCTGGCCTACAGATGACTCTGGCCTACAGTTGGCTCTGGCCTACAGATGCCTCTGGCCCACAGATGGTTCTGGCCCAAAAATGGCTCTGGCCTACAGTTGGCTCTGGCGTACAGATGGCTCTGGCCTACAGGTGGCTCTGTCCTACAGATGGCTCTGGCTCACTGATGGTTCTGGCCCACAGATGGCTCTCGTCCAAAGATGGCTCTGATCCACAGATGGCTCTGGCCTACAGATGGATGTGGCCTACAGATGGCTCTGGCCCACAGAAGGTTCTGGCCTACAGATGAATGTGGCTTACAGATGGATGTGGCCTACAGATGGCTCTGACACACAAAAGGTTCTGGCCTACAGATAGCTCTGGTCTTCAGATGGTTCTGGCCTACAGATGGCTCTGAAACACAGAAAGTTCTGGCCTACAGATGGCTCTGGCCCACAGATGGTTCTGGCCCACAGATGGCTCTGGCCTACAAATGGCTCTGGCCCACAGATGGCTCTGGCCCACAGATGGCTCTGGCCTAAAGATGGCTCTGGCCCACAGATGGCTCTGGCCTACAAATGGCTCTGGCCCACAGATGGTTCTGGCCTACAGATGGCTCTGGCCTACAAATGGCTCTGGCCCACAGATGGCTCTGGCCCACAGATGGCTCTGGCCTAAAGAAGGCTCTGGCCTACAGATAGCTCTGACCCACAGATGGTTCTGGCCTACAGATGGCTCTGACCCACAGATGGCTCTGGCCCACAGATGGTTCTGGCCCATAGATGGCTCTGGCCCACAGATGGTTCTGGCCCACAGATGGCTCTGGCCCACAGATGGCTTTGGTCCACAGATGGTTCTGGCCTGCAGAGGGCTCTGCCCTACAGATAACTCTGACCTACAGAAGGTTCTGGCCTACAGATGGCTCTGGTCTTCAGATGGTTCTGGCCTACAGATGGCTCTGGCTCACAGATGATTCTGGCCTACAGATGGCTCTGGCCCACAGATGATTCTGGCCTACAGATGGCTCTGGCCTACAAATGGCTCTGGCCCACAGATGGCTCTGGCCTAAAGATGGCTCTGGCCTACAGAAGGCTCTAGCCTACAGATGGCTCTGACCCACAGATGTTTCTGGCCTACAGATGGCTCTGACACACAGATGGCTTTGGTCCACAGATGGTTCTGGCCCACAGATGGCTCTGGCCCACATATGGCTCTGGTCCACAGATGGTTCTGGCCTACAGAGGGCTCTGGCCTGCAGATAACTCTGACCTACAGATGGTTTGGGCCTACAGATGGCTCTGACCCACAGATGGCTCTGGCCCACAGATGGCTCTGGCCCACAGATGGTTCTGGCCCACAGATGGCTCTAACCTACAGATGGCTCTGACCCACAGATGGCTCTGGCCTCCAGATGACTCTGGCCTACAGATGGCTCTGGCCCACAGATGGTTCTGGCCTACAGATGGCTCTGGCCTACAGATGGTTCTGGCCTACAGATGGTTCTGGCCTACAGATGGCTCTGGCCTACAGAAGGCTCTGGCCCACAGATGGCTCTGGCCTACAGATGGCTCTGGCCCACAGATGGCTCTGGCCTACAGAAGGCTCTGGCCCACAGATGGCTCTGGCCCACAGATGGCTCTGACCTACAGATGGCTCTGGCCTACAGATGGTTCTGGCCTACAGATGGTTCTGGCCAACAGATGGCTCTGGCCCACAGATGGTTCTGGCCTACAGATGGTTCTGGCCTACAGATGGCTCTGACCCACAGTTGGCTCTGGCCCACAGTTGGCTCTGGCCCACAGAGTGCTATGACTTGCAAATGGTTCTGGTCTACAGATGGCTCTGGCCTACAGATGGGTCTGGCCCACAGATGGCTCTGGCCTACAGATGGCTCTGGCCCACAGATGGCTCTGGCCTACAGAAGGCTCTGGCCCACAGATGGCTCTGGCCCACAGATGGCTCTGGCCCATAGATGGCTCTGGCCCACAGATGACTCTGACCCACAGATGGCTCTGGCCTACAGATGGCTCTGGCCTACAGATGGCTCTGACTTTGTACCAAATATTGCAGTAAACTATATAGGTAAAAAACTTTTAAAACAAATTAATGTATAATAGATCAGGTTCTAGGATGGACTTAGCTTCTAACTTCTAACATCAGGATCAGTGAAGTAATACTAGTCTTATAGTATTATAATATTACTAATACATAATTACGAGACTTATACAAACACGGATCTAGTTAATATAATGTTGCGAATTGAGTATCATTTCCTGAACACTGGGAATGTTGGGTGTGAACTGTTGAACACTGGGAACGTTGGGTGTGAACACTAGGAACGTTGGGTGTGAACACTAGGAACGTTGGGTGTGAACACTAGGAACGTTGGGTGTGAACACTAGGAACGTTGGGTGTGAACACTAGGAACGTTGGGTGTGAACACTGGGAACGTTGGGTGTGAACATTGGGAATGTTGGGTGTGAACTGTTGAACACTGGGAACGTTGGGTGTGAACACTGGGAACGTTGGGTGTGAACATTGGGAACGTTGGGTGTGAACATTGGGAATGTTGGGTGTGAACTGTTGAACACTGGGAACGTTGGGTGTGAACATTGGGAACGTTGGGTGTGAACATTGGGAACGTTGGGTGTGAACATTGGGAACGTTGGGTGTGAACATTGGGAACGTTGGGTGTGAACACTGGGAACGTTGGGTGTGAACATTGGGAACGTTGGGTGTGAACACTGGGAACGTTGGGTGTGAACATTGGGAACGTTGGGTGTGAACATTGGGAACGTTGGGTGTGAACATTGGGAACGTTGGGTGTGAACATTGGGAACGTTGGGTGTGAACATTGGGAACGTTGGGTGTGAACATTGGGAACGTTGGGTGTGAACATTGGGAACGTTGGGTGTGAACACTGGGAACGTTGGGTGTGAACATTGGGAACGTTGGGTGTGAACACTGGGAACGTTGGGTGTGAACATTGGGAATGTTGGGTGTGAACTGTTGAACACTGGGAACGTTGGGTGTGAACACTGGGAACGTTGGGTGTGAACATTGGGAACGTTGGGTGTGAACATTGGGAACGTTGGGTGTGAACATTGGGAACGTTGGGTGTGAACATTGGGAACGTTGGGTGTGAACATTGGGAATGTTGGGTGTGAACTGTTGAACACTGGGAACGTTGGGTGTGAACACTGGGAACGTTGGGTGTGAACATTGGGAACGTTGGGTGTGAACATTGGGAACGTTGGGTGTGAACACTGGGAACGTTGGGTGTGAACACTGGGAACGTTGGGTGTGAACATTGGGAACGTTGGGTGTGAACATTGGGAACGTTGGGTGTGAACATTGGGAACGTTGGGTGTGAACATTGGGAACGTTGGGTGTGAACATTGGGAACGTTGGGTGTGAACATTGGGAACGTTGGGTGTGAACATTGGGAACGTTGGGTGTGAACACTGGGAACGTTGGGTGTGAACACTGGGAACGTTGGGTGTGAACACTAGGAACGTTGGGTGTGAACACTGGGAACGTTGGGTGTGAACACTGGGAACGTTGGGTGTGAACACTAGGAACGTTGGGTGTGAACACTGGGAACGTTGGGTGTGAACACTGGGAACGTTGGGTGTGAACACTGGGAACGTTGGGTGTGAACACTGGGAACGTTGGGTGTGAACACTGGGAACGTTGGGTGTGAACACTGGGAACGTTGGGTGTGAACACTAGGAACGTTGGGTGTGAACACTAGGAACGTTGGGTGTGATATGTTGAACACTGGGAATATTGGGTGTCAATTGTTCAACACCACAATCATGCACCATAATGACAACGTGTGCCGAAGAGGAGCCAAGTTCAATAACAGGTTGAGAAGGGAAGCCGCAATAAACAAAGGAAGGCTCGGGAGAGAGCGAGTAACAATCCAACTAGCCAAGAGCCGCCATAATTACTGGCCCCGCCCTCCAGACCTACCCACCCACCCACCAAACCTTCCTTTCACGGAAACTTATGTTGGCGTTAATCTCTAGACGGTTAATCTCCGTTCACGAGAGTATTTTGGGCGGACAAACAATGCCCAGTTAAAGTGACATCACTGTAACATGACTGGCGACTGTTCTCCAAGGTCTAGTAGACGTTAATATTGGCATCCAGTGAGGTATTCACCAACTCCGTGGTCGGGCGCTCCGTCTGTGCTGTGGGCACTGGCGTGTTCCGATGTTCCGTCGTGAACTTCGGCGTCTCGAAACGTGCACATTACAATATTTTAACCACCCATGATAGAGTAGCGTGCCGTGTCATTAAATTAACCTCAAGTGTGCCGTTATTAACGTCAGCGAGATAGTAGGCTGGCGAGGAACGGTGGGATAATTAGGCGGGACCAACTCTGATACAATAATCGGAAGCGTTGAGTTGCGGTTCCACTTGGCATTTGCACAAACACCGGCCCAACTGACCGTCATCAGAGGCGTTAAAATGTACACGTCATTCATTTGATTCACAAGTGGAGGAGTCCCGGAGAAGCCTGTTCTTTACTAGCATCAATGCCACCATTACCCAGCAGGAAAACTGGCGGTTCAGATCCTTTCGGCGGGATTTACGACATTGGAGATGAGAGGGAGGCTGGCGGGGGATGTCGTAGGCGCTGGGGCCCGCTCTATGGTCCCCACCGCTCCGCTCACCGCTAATTGGATATATTGGAAAGTTTATGTTGCCAGTTATGCGCTACCTGTACTCTTGCCTGTCTGCCACGCTCCCTCTCCCCTCTAGTGCCTGTCTGTCTGTCTGTCTGTCTGTCTGTCTGTCTCCTCTGTCTCTGCCTGCCTACCGCTCTTTCTAGTCCCTGAATACCTGTCTGCGCGTGTCTGTACGGTATCATCCTTCTATTGTCTGTCAGTTGGACTCGCTGTCTGCATAGTTAGGTTATTATTGTACATATGCACCCGTCTGTTAATGACCTCCACACGCAACACAACCCACCGTTAATGACCCCACACGCAACACAACCCACTGTTAATGACCTCCACACGCAACACAACCCTCCGTTAATGACCTCCACACGCAACACAACCCTCCGTTAATGACCTCCACACGCAACACAACCCTCCGTTAATGACCTCCACACGCAACACAACCCACCGTTAATGACCTCCACACGCAACACAACCCACTGTTAATGACCTCCACACGCAACACAACCCTCCGTTAATGACCTCCACACGCAACACAACCCACCGTTAATGACCCCACACGCAACACAACCCACCGTTAATGACCCCACACGCAACACAACCCTCCGTTAATGACCCCACACGCAACACAACCCACCGTTAATGACCCCACACGCAACACAACCCACCGTTAATGACCTCAACACGCAACACAACCCTCCGTTAATGACCTCCACACGCAACACAACCCACCGTTAATGACCCCACACGCAACACAACCCACCGTTAATGACCTCCACACGCAACACAACCCACCGTTAATGACCTCCACACGCAACACAACCCACCGTTAATGACCCCACACGCAACACAACCCACCGTTAATGACCCCACACACGCAACACAACCCACCGTTAATGACCTCCACACGCAACACAACCCTCCGTTAATGACCTCCACACGCAACACAACCCACCGTTAATGACCTCCACACGCAACACAACCCACTGTTAATGACCTCCACACGCAACACAACCCTCCGTTAATGACCTCCACACGCAACACATCATCATTACCTTGAGGTTACCTTGAGGTGATTCCGGGGCTCAGCGACCCCGCGGCCCGGTCGTCGACCAGGCCTCGTTGCTGGGCTGGTCAACCAGGCTGTTGAACGCGGCTGCTCGCAGCCTGACGTTAATGACCGTCATTAACCATTTAAACCATTAAACCATTACTCTTTAAAGTCCAAACAAAACCCGGAACAAATTTCAAAGACACAGTATAGCAAGGTCAGGGTCCAACAAAGACACAGTGTAGCAAGGCCAGGAACCAACAAAGACACAGTGTAGCAAGGTCAGGGTCCAACAAAGACACAGTGTAGCAAGGTCAGGGACCAACAAAGACAGTGTAGCAAGGTCAGGGTCCAACAAAGACAGTGTAGCAAGGTCAGGGACCAACAAAGACAGTGTAGCAAGGTCAGGGTCCAACAAAGACAGTGTAGCAAGGTCAGGGACCAACAGAGACAGTGCAGCAAGGTCAGGGACCAACAAAGACAGTATAGCAAGGTCAGAGACCAACAAAGACAGTGTCGCAAGGTCAGGGACCAACAAAGACAGTGTAGCAGGGTCAGGGACCAACAAACACAGTGCAGCAAGGTCAGGGACCAACAAAGACAGTGTAGCAAAGCCAGGGTCCAACAGAGACACAGTGTAGCGAAGCCTTTGTCCTATGAGACAAGCGGTTTTAAGGCTCAACAGTGACGGAGTTCTTCGGCAAGAGCAGGGGAATGTTGCAACGGCCCTTGGACCAGCGGTGACCGGGGCCAGCGGTGCCCGGGGCCAGCGGTGACCGGGGCCAGCGGTGCCCGGGGCCAGCGGTGACCGGGGCCAGCGGTGCCAGGGGCCAGCGGTGGCCGAGACCAGTGGTGCCTGGGGCCAGCGGTGGCCGGGACCAGTGGTGCCCGGGGCCAGCGGTGTCCGGGGCCAGCGGTGACCGGGGCCAGCGGTGGCCGGGGCCAGCGGTGGCCGGGAACAGTGGTGCCCGGGGCCAGCGGTGTCCGGGGCCAGCGGTGACCGGGGCCAGCGGTGACCGGGGCCAGCGGTGGCCGGGGCCAGCGGTGGCCGGGGCCAGTGGTGACTTGGGCCAGCATGCAGTGACCAGAGCCAGTGGTAACCGGGGGCAGCGGTGACCGGGGCCAGCAGTGCCAGGGGCCAGCGGTGACCGGGGTCTGCGGTGACCGGGGCCAGCAGTGCCAGGGGCCAGCGGTGACCGGGGTCTGCGGTGACCGGGGTCTGCGGTGACCATGTAATAACCCGCATTGTAATATCTTGACCGCGCACCCCGCTACTACCACTGTACTCACCGTGCAATCTCCGCTCTTCCTATGGTAATAACGGATGCTCTAACGATCATGTAAGATGTTAACACTCGGGCCGTCATACGAAGACGTAAACCAGTACACAGAGGAAGAGGAGGGAGAGAGAGAGAGAGAGAGACAGAGAGAGAGAGAGAGAGAGAGAGGAAGAGTGAGGCAGAACGAGAACGAGAGCAAGGGAGGGAGAACGAGAGCAAGTGAGGGCGAGGGAGAGTGAGACACTAGTGAGGGAGAGTGAGACACTAGTGAGGGAGAGTGAGACAGAGAGATAGGGATATTACAGTCACAGCCTTTCGTATGAGTTACCGAGTAACGCTGCCACCACCCTGAGTTACCGGACAGGGGACCGGAGTGAGAGTCGTAGGTCTTGCAGATGGAATAACCTACCAGGACAGGTGTAGGGGACAATTGAACGGTACAAGGATCCTGGCCTGTCACTCGAATAATCCTGACCACTTGGGAACTATAGAGTACACAAGAATAAGGCGGGACACACCCAATACTTTCACCTCAACACGGGATGGACGGGGGGGGGGGGGGGGAGGGAGTACTGGATAATTACGGACACTAGGTCACTAGGGCAAAGGGACGGTAGGCCCAATATCACTAAGACAAGGAATCATTAATACACATTTAATAACACTTGACAATATATGACTTTATTTGAAATAATTAAATAAGACACTCCCTAACTATATTCCCTACTAGAGGCCAAGAGTACTGAATGAGGTGCTTTAGTACAAGAGAGCCGTACTTACTCTTATAATGTTCCACAGTTTTCCTGGAGTTGATGTTCCCTCCCTGAGTCCACACACACCGTCCTCCTGGGGCTGCGCCCACTCTACTGCCCCTTCCATGATCTGCTCCTCAGCTGAACATGAGGGTTTTGCATTTTGATGTTTAGGGGTTAATCCCTGAAGATTATCATGACGGCATCAACTCGGACCTCTTCGTGACTTGGTAACCGCTGACTTGTCCTCCTGGTTACCTGGTACTGAGGTGTAACTTTTACATTGTCTGCCGCCGCCTGTCTGCCGGCGCCTGACTGGCGCCAGTGGTTTATTCATCCTCCACGTGACTTGTTCATGCTGTTATGATGTTCATGTTGTACCACTATGTACTGGTCTCTTGTTACAACCGGGGTCTGTGGTGACCGGGGCCAGTGGTAACTGGGGCCAGCGGTGAACAGGGCCAACGGTGACCAGGGTCTGCGGTGACCGGGGTCTGTGGTGACCAGGGCCAGTGGTAACCGGGACCAGCGGTGACCAGGGCCAGCGGTGACCAGGGTCTCCGGTGACCGGGGCCAGCGGTGACCGGGGTTTGTGTCGACCGCGGCCAGTGGTGACCAGGGTCTGCGGTGACCAAGGCCAGCGGTGACCGGGGCCAGCGGTGACCAGGGCCAGCATGGACAGGGACCAGGGTTAACAGGGTCTAGCTGGGACAGGTTCCAGCGGAGAAAGGTTCAAGTGATGAGAGGTTCTAGTGGGGACGAGATCATCGTGACAGGTTCCAATAAGCAAAGTGTTAAGCAAGAAGAGAATTCTGTAAGAGCCATCGGGTCCAGTAGGGCCAGTCAAGCCATGGACTACAGAGTTAAGGGCAACCATATACCAGTGATCCAGGAGAGAGTAGAGCCAAGACTAACTCCTGGTCATGGTCTAGCCAGACCAGGAGCCAGTGGGGCTAGTTGAGCAGCCGGCTAATATGGGGCAAGTGTATGAAACTGAAAGTGAGGCCAGAGAGCAGAGGAAAACAGAGGCTAGAGGATAAGGGTTAATCTAAGGCAAGGGCCAGAGGGTTCCAAGATTTACAAGAGAATAGCTACCAGTAGCTTTGTACTCGTAGATCCGTAGCCGGAGTTTAAAACCTGTTTGCATGTGAAAGGCCTTGCATGTAATAAAATGGAACACTGTATCGTGGATGCTACCGAATAGACGGCATGAGTTCTGTGGCTTACCATATTCATCACCGAAGAAGGACCATCAGATGGGGTTAAATAGTCCAGTTGGAAGAGTCTGCTTGGCCATTCGTTTCGCTTTTGTTTTCAAGTTTGGAGTTGTGTGTGGTTTTATAACCCCGCATGATGACGTTAGTTGCAACAGTAGATTATTTTACTGGTATGCTGAGAGAGATTTTATCTTCGTTCTTAACACAGACGATAATATAAATTTATCTGAACATTAAAGCACAAGTGTGTCTGTGACAGATTTATGTGGACCTAGAAATATATGCAACTCTCCTACTGTAAATAATTTATCTATACCAGAAACGCAGGAAATGTTCCATTCACTTCTTTCTTAATTAATTTAAAAGATTACCGTCCATATATATATATATATATATATATATATATATATATATATATATATATATATATATATATATATATATATATATATATATATATATATATTAAAGATACATTCCTTCTGAAGATGTATTAATATACGAAAGTACTTAAGGAAATTCCTGTTTCAATTCTTCCTCCGTGGTACGACAATGACACATTTTTCATCACGTGTTAATTTTCATGATTTACACACACACACACACACACACACACACGCACGCACGCACGCGCACACACACACACACACACACACACACACACACACACACACACACACACACACACACATATATGTGTGTAGGTCCACGGGGGCCTCCTAGCCTGGTGGATAGCGTGCAGGACTCGTAATTCTGTGGCGCGGGTTCGATTCCCGCACGAGGCAGAAACAAATGGGCAAAGTTCCTTTCACCCTGAATGCCCCTGTTACCTAGCAGTAAATAGGTACCTGGGAGTTAGTCAGCTGTCACAGGCTGCTTCCTGGGAAAAAAAAGTAGTTAGTAAACAGTTGATTGACAGTTGAGAGGCAGGCCGAAAGAGCAAAGCTCAACCCCTGCAAACACAACTAGATGTATATATATATATATATATATATATATATATATATATATATAGGTAGCAGTCTTTCTTGTAAACATATGTTGTTAAATATGACCGAAAAGTAAGATTAATAATTCTAACACGAATTTTCTCAATATTTCTTATGTTTCTTTTTACTGTCGATGGTAATTGAAAAATCAATTTTCCAAAATTCATTTTTATTTCTAGTCTGACGCGACACTTGAACGCGTTTCGTAATAACTTATTACGTTTTCAAAGACTTTAGTTTACACACACACAACTATAACCTGCAAACACTAAACAGAGTTTTACTATGCTAACATTTAAACAGCTTTTGTCTTATATACTCGCATTTGGGTGAGGTGATATGTTACAACAGTTTTGGATGAGGTGAACAAAACTTTCAACACAAGACAGAAGACGGTGCAATGGGTATAAATTGGATAAGTGAAAGGGAAGAATGGAAGTAACTGCAAAGGGCCTATTGGCCCATATTTCCTCTTGATGCTTCTATATTGGTACGGATTCTTGAAGTGGGTAGAATATAGTTGTGCATTAATTGGCTGTTGATTGCTGGTGCTGATTTGTTGATGTGTAGTGCCTTGCAGATGTCAAGCCGCCTGCTATCGCTGTATCTATCGATGATTTCTGTGTTGTTTGTTAAGACTTCTCTGGTGATGGTATGGTTGTGGGAAGAGATTATATGTTCCTTAATGGAGCCCTGTTTTTTATGCATTGTTAATCGCCTGGAAAGAGATGTTGTTGTCTTGCATATATACTGAGTTCTTTGAGGCTTACAGTCCCCAAGTGGGCATTTGAAGGCATAGACGACGTTGTTCTCTTTTAAAGCGTTCTACTTTGTGTCTGGAGAGTTTTTCATGAGTAGGCTGGCCATTTTTTTTGGTTTTATAGTAAATCGTCAATTGTATCTTCTGATTTTTGTCTGTAGGGATAACGTTCCTATTAACAATATCTTTCAAGACCCTTTCCTCCGTTATATGAGCTGTGGAAAAGAAGTTCCTGTAAAATAGTCTAATAGGGGGTACAGGTGTTGTGTTAGTTGTCTCTTCAGAGGTTGCATGGCGTTTCACCTTCCTTTTTATGATGTCTTCAACGAAACCATTGGAGAAGTCGTTGTTGACTAGGACCTGCCTTACCCTACAGAGTTCTTCATCTACTTGCTTCCATCCTGAGCTGTGGCTGAGACCACGGTCGACATAAGCGTTAACAACACTCCTCTTGTACCTGTCTGGGCAGTCACTGTTGGCATTGAGGCACATTCCTATGTTTCCTTAGTGTAGACTGCAGTGTGGAAACCTCCGATATATATATATATATATATATATATATATATATATATATATATACATATATATATATATATATATATATATATATAAAAAGATGGAAAAAAGAAGTGTAGGTGTTCGGCAGTCCTCCCAATGGCTTGTGTCAATGCCTATCACACTTAAAAAAAAAATGACTGCGTAGCTGTTGTGTCCTGTGGCAAAGTAAGGCAAAACAAGCAAAACAAATAACATGAACAATGAAACTTTAATTAAATTGAAAACAAATTATGAACAAAGACAATTCCTTGGCTATGGACAGTGCAAACAAACAAGATTGTAAAGTAAAAAAATAACATAAAATAAAATAGTGGTGACGTTACTCTAAAATGGATAAAGACAAAAATGAAATTAACAGGTGCTGAGAATAAAGCGCTGGCTGAGAACATCCACTAATAGACAGAGCGTATATCAGATGGTTGTTTTAGCTTTGAGAGCACAGGATATTCTGAATTCAATGGCTGGTACAGGCTCCGTCATCGGCTATGTAGATGGCGCTGAAGTGCAGGGGTGCAGATGTCGATTCACCAATCAGAAGCGGGCTGGCTGGAAGTGGTGGTTTGGTGATCGACGAGGGGGGGGGGGGGGGGGAGGTGGAGAGCGAGTGTCGAATACGTATGCACCTGGTAAAACGTATTTTACTCAATATGTACTACACTTGCTTGTAGTAGCTAGATGTTGTAGATGTACTGAAGTAACATGATGATAGGAAAGAGCAGGCCAAATCTCTCTTGAAGGAGATTATCGTAACAATATATATAAATTGTCATCCACACTTATATAAACATTTACCTGGGCTCTAGGAAGATTCGAACCATGGACCCGACGCATGTGAGCCGAAGCTCTATCGACCGAGCAATTGAGTAGTCTTAATAAGGAAAGTGTCCAGAAGCAGCATCCTGCTTCCAAGCTGGAATTGTCGACTTTCCCTGACTACTACTGAAGCACAGTACCGTGGATCACTAATTCCTCTGAGCTTGGATATCTTGTGCTGATAATCCTTTGAAACAATCATCTGTTGGTGTGTTTACCTTCCCTGTGGTAGCGGCCATCTTTGTTATTGACGATCGTTTGTTGTGGAATATAAACTTTCCCAACCAACCCAGAATTTTCACTCACTTTCACTTATTTCTTGTATCTTATTTACTTTTAAACTTCTCTATACCTTTATTTAACTTGGGACACCACTTTCTGCCCTCAACCTCTTCCATTACGTACGTAATGGATATTCCTGGAGCCGGTTGTAGTGTCTCCTGCCTCCTAGCGCTACTGAATTGTGTGGTGTACAGCCTCTTGAGCCTACTGGCCTCTATCATATCTACATTTGAAGCTGTGTATGGAGTCTGCCTCCACCACATCACTGCTTAATAAAAAATTATTTTTAATATCTCTGTGACTCATTTGAGTGCTAAGTATCCACCTGTGTCCCCTTGTCCGTGTACCACTCATGCTAAAGAGTTTGTCCTTGCCCATCCTGTCAGTTCCTCTGAAAATTTTGTAGGTGGTGATCATGTCTACTTTAACTCTGCTGTCTTTCAGGGACGTGAGGTTTAGTTTCCATAGCCTTTCCTCGTAACACATACCTCACCGTTCTGGGACTAGTCTGGTGCCATACCTCTGCTTGGCGTCTTCTTTTGATAATTACTCACTTCTCTAACTTTTTCTTGTGTTTAACTAGGTATGGACTCCAGGATTGGTCTGACATAAGTGGTATACAAGGTCCTGAACGATTCCTTACACAAGTTTCTAAAAAGATTTCTTATGTTGGCCAATCTAGCATATGCCGCTAATGATATCCTTTTGATGTGGGATATCATTACATCAACCACAATTGTCCACAACATGAAGAATTACAACTGTGCCGAACAACAATCACAAGTGTCCCCAACAACAATCACAACCACCACCAACGTCTCAACAGGCCCCCAGGCACCATCCAGCAACAACGTACCCATCAGCCTCATTCACACATAAACAATTCGCAGCAGACAATCGCAGTAATTACAGGCAGGGACGGGCGGGACACCCAGGGTCCGGGGCAGCTCCTCCAGGGACGCCAGCACCATCCGTCACCTTCCCCTGCCACAATACCTCCGCTACCCTCAAGCACAAGCTCCTCCATCTTTCATGCGGCCGCGTCAAGGGGGACTCGTAGCTACTGATAAGCTGGGGACGCAGCGACCAGCTCATACGGACCACGCCCTGAGACCTACTCCACTAGGGGCTGTGCTCCGGTGGTGGCGGCTGTGTGCGCCACAGGAATGATGCTGTGACACAGAGTTGGCAAGAAAGTGAGTGGTAGAGGAAGGCGGAGGGAGGGAGGAGAGTTGCGTTATGTTTATTGTACTTTGTGTAGACCCACACATCCCCTTTGTTGTGTGTAGGCTCACACATCCCCTCAGTTTGTGTAGGCTCACACACATCCCCTCAGTTATGTGTAGGCTCACACATCCCCTCAGTTATGTGTAGGCTCACACATCCCCCTCAGTTATGTGTAGGCTCACACATCCCCTCAGTTATGTGTAGGCTCACACACATCCCCTCAGTTATGTGTAGGCTCACACATCCCCTCAGTTATGTGTAGGCTCACACATCCCCTCAGTTATGTGTAGGCTCACACATCCCCCTCAGTTATGTGTAGGCTCACACATCCCCCTCAGTTATGTGTAGGCTCACACATCCCCTCAGTTATGTGTAGGCTCACACATCCCCCTCAGTTATGTGTAGGCTCACACACCCCCTCAGTTATGTGTAGGCTCACACATCCCCTCAGTTATGTGTAGGCTCACACATCCCCTCAGTTATGTGTAGGCTCACACATCCCCCTCAGTTATGTGTAGGCTCACACATCCCCCTCAGTTATGTGTAGGCTCACACATCCCCTCAGTTATGTGTAGGCTCACACATCCCCTCAGTTATGTGTAGGCTCACACACATCCCCTCAGTGATGTGTAGGCTCACACACATCCCCTCAGTTATGTGTAGGCTCACACACATCCCCTCAGTGATGTGTAGGCTCACACATCCCCTCAGTGATGTGTAGGCTCACACATCCCCCTCAGTGATGTGTAGGCTCACACATCCCCTCAGTGATGTGTAGGCTCACACATCCCCTCAGTTATGTGTAGGCTCACACACATCCCCTCAGTGATGTGTAGGCTCACACACATCCCCTCAGTTATGTGTAGGCTCACACATCCCCTCAGTTATGTGTAGGCTCACACATCCCCTCAGTTATGTGTAGGCTCACACATCCCCTCAGTTATGTGTAGGCTCACACATCCCCTCAGTTATGTGTAAGGAAGTATTTGCCCCATCTTAAATACCCTATCTAAAAAAATAACTATCTTTAGCAAATATCCATTGAAATGCATAATCACCCATTTGAGCAATTAACTCCTCGAAATAAACAAATACTCACTCTTTAACAAATAACCATTGACAATGAACAAATGACTATGAAACATTGACAAAATAAATGTCCAGCAGGAATCATATATACAGCTGACAAGATGTGTAATTTTACTGCTTTAATCGGTGAAAATATAAACTTAACATAGTTTATTGAATAAATGGACTCTATGCTTAGGGTCATAAACATAAGAGTGATGAAAGAGAAGGCTTAGTTTAATATATGTAATAAAAAGTATGTAAAGACTAGATGTCATAAATAGACTTTCCTATAAATTATTTGAAAAGTAGGAGGATATATAAAATAAGTAAAGGTTAGGTAAAGGCTCGAGCTCGGACTTACCTAAAGCTTACCTTACCTTACCTTACCTTATTTTACCTACCTACTCGGGCTTAAAGGCTCGGCCGACCGGCTCCCCGGTCGGCCGAGCGGACAGCACGCTGGACTTGTGATCCTGTGGTCCTGGGTTCGATCTTAGGCGCCGGCGAGAAACAATGTGCAGAGCTTCTTTCACCCTGATGCCTCTGTTACCTAGCAGTAAAATAGGTACCTGGGTGTTAGTCAGCTGTCACGGGCTGCTTCCTGGGGATAGAGGCCTAGTCGAGGACCGGGCCGCGGGGACACTAAAGCCCCGAAATCATCTCAAGATAACCTCAAGATAGGTAAGAGTATGTTAGGTTAGGATTAGGGCTAGGGTTGTTGGGTTATGTAAGGAAAGCAAGCTTAAACAACACTTTACTGAGAATAATAAAGATTGAAACCAGAACTAACAGTAGGAAATGGAAATAAGATAAGATAGGTGAAACTAGTTGAAAATGCATTTTATGTAATGTTTTGAAGTTAGTACATGTGTAAGAGTTTCTCAAAAGTGACTAAGTTGTGCTAGTTTGTCTAAGAGTGTGTGTGTAATTATATGTAAGTTTCTACATGTTTCGTATATAAGGAGCAGTTTGCATATGCAGCTAAATTATTATTTGAGCGCAAGTCTGTCCTTTTGTTTTGTATTTATATAAGTTTATGCAAGTTTGGGAATGTAACTGTATGTGTAAACGAGAATGTGACACATATATTTTGTGTTATGGGTATTTATGCATGTATGTATATGTTTGAGAATGTGATATTTAAGTTCAGGTTTGTAAGTATAAGTGTAAAAGAGCGTTGTCTGGGTGAATATGTAAATGAAGAGTTTATGTTTCAGAGAGAATAAGATGATGCTGTAATAAAATATTTGAAGTAAGTTAGGTTTGGTAACACACAGAAATCACAATAGCGTGATGCATCAAATGAACAAATCCACAAGGGCCGTGACGAGGGTTCGAACCTACGTCCGAGAGGATCCCAGACGCTGCCTTATTCGACTGAGCTACGACATGGTTAAAAGAATTGCAACCGGGAAATCATCCTGACCTACCACGGGTCCTGCAGTCTCTCCGAGACACAAACCAGGGTTTTACACAATTCCACCATGCACCTGAGCTATGTCAATAGGCTGTTTCCGAAGGGCGAAGAGGTAGAAGAGCGTTTCAAGACAATCGACTTGAGAATGGTCCAGGACGGACCGAAACGTCGTCGTCCCTTCAATTTCTAGTGTGTGGTCTGGTCAACATACTTCAGCCACGTTATTGTGACTCATCGCCTGCAGGTAGAACAGCCTATTGACCAACCCGTTCTCTTAAAAATAACGTCACTTTTCGCTCGTATGCGCGCTATGGCCAAATTTGGACGTAATTTGAAATGAAATCGACTCACAAAAGTGACGTACTGTCCCGTTTTATATTTGAGTCGTCCGGCTTACTCGGTAAGGTTAGGAGAGGAAACTTTTCATTAACGTTTTTCATACCGTTTTGAAACTTTATGAGAATTTCCTGCCCACCTAACCTATCAGAGGACCCTTAACTTACTGTTGTTGACAAAAAAAATCCCAAATTTATTTAAATTTTTTGTTCATTTTCAAATTACGTCCATATTCGACCATACGGGCAAACGGCCAAAAGCGACGTTCTTTTTAAGAGGATAGGTTGATCGTCTCGGGTGCACGGGGAAATTGTGTAAAACCCTGGTTTGTGTCTCGGAGAGACTGCAGGACCCGTGGGAGGTCAGGATGATTTCCCGGTTGCAATTCTTTTAACTATGTCGTAGCTCAGTCGAATAAGGCAGCGTCTGAGATCCTCTCGGACGTAGGTTCGAACCCTCGTCACGAACCCTTGTGGATTTGTTCATTAGGTTTGGTAAGTTATATAAGTTACATCTAGAGAGGTAAGTTACATCAAGTAGGCTAAGATATGTAAGTTACAACAGGTAGAGGGGGGGGGGAGATAAGTTACCTCAGGTAAGGGAAGTTATTAAGTAATGTAAGTCAGGTAATTTGGCAAATTGTGTAAGTTATGCAATGTCAGGATAGGTTAGGTTAGGACAGGTTAAATAAGTTATGTAAGTTAGGTCAGGTCAGGTTGGGCAAGTTTCCTCAGGTAAGTTATGTAAGGAAAGTTATATTGTGAAAGTTATGATATATGTTATGTTCAATCAGGTAGTGAGGATAGATAAGTTGTGTTAGGTAGGTTACATTAGGATAGGTTAGTCCAGGTAAATCAAGGGTTAGGTATGGTAATTCATTGTTGTTCAGAGAACAGTTTTAAGATAATGTGGTTAAGAAAATATATTTTTAACAGAATAACTCATAAACTGAAATGCAAGTTTGGACTAAATGTCCTAGTGAAACTGCTACTACTACATAAAAGTTAGTTATTTTACTCATTTATACACGACGCATAAGTTTATTAGTACATAAAGTTACACATGTTTAGTTTGATATAATACTTAAAGTTGTTTGCGACTACATAATGCCGGATCTTAGTAAGTTTAACGTAAACTTAAATTACATATTTCTTGAAAACAATGCTATCTTGGTTATCTTGCGATAATTTCGGGGCTTAGCGTCCCCGCGGCCCGGTCCTCCATCAGGCCTCCTTTTTGTTACCCCCCCCCCCCTCAAGAAGCAGCCCGTAGCAGCTATCTAACTCCCAGGTATCTATTTACTGCTAGGTAATAGGGACATCAGGGTGAAAGAAACATTTTGCCCATTTGTCTCAGCCTCCACCGGGGATCGAACCCGGAACCTCAGGACTACGAATCGGAAGCGCTGTCCACACAGCTGTTAGGCGCCCATAGTTGCTAGTGACAACTTATTGAATGAAGAACAATGTTATAGAGCAGGCGAGGAGTCACAATAACGGGGCTGAAGTATGTTGACCAGACCACACACTAGAAGTTGAAGGGACGACGACGTTTCGGTCCGTCCTGGACCATTCTCAAGTCGATCAAAAATCAGTAAAAAAAAGAATATCTTAGTAAAATTATCGACTTGAGAATGGTCCAGGACGGACCGAAACGTCGTCGTCCCTTCAACTTCTAGTGTGTGGTCTGGTCAACAATGTTATAGAGTATTATTTGATGAACGAAGAAGTTCTAAAGAGTAATTATTTTAATATAAATTCGCATTAAAGAGTGCAAATGATAATTAAATTATATCGGAACATATTATTGTTGTCTTAGAGAGATTCTTTAAATGCACGAAGATGTTTAGATAGTATCCTTCTTAAGTAAATACAACACAGAGAGTCTTTTAATGCTTGAAGAGTATGATTAATGTTTCCGAGATTATCTGTGATGACTCTCAGAATAACTTTTTATGTCTTGAATAGTATTTTGATGTCATTGAGCATATTATTGGAGAATAAAGATGACATGAGAGTATCATTTGATGTGCAAAGATGTTTCTGAGAGTAACTTTAGTTTAGAAAATGTTATGAAAAAATTACTCTTGACTATTTTTTTCTGACTCAACGACGCATAATGGTAGTTAAGAAATTGTTGAAAGAAATTACACTTGATTATTTTTCGTTGAGAGAAGGGTTATTTTAATTAAGAAATTATTAAAAGATGTTAACTTAAACTAATTTGAGTGTATCCTTAGTTAATATAAGATAAAAAAAAGAATATCTTAGTAAAATTAATACTGTATAAAGGGTATTACTAGTTATGAAATTATGTAAAGATGACGAACGTGACTATTTTCAGTTGATTGACGAATGATTTTAATTAAGAAATGAGAAAAAAAAGAATGTCTTAGTAAATTCGTTACTAAATAAAGGCAGATTTGTTTAAGAACCGTATTAGTAAGAAATAATAGTTTGATAAAGAAATACATTGACATAGTTGTTTGAAAAAAAACATTGGTGTATGACTAAATAAATTTGTAAATAACTAAACGAATTGTAACTAAATTTGTTAGGGGCCAATAATTCGGTTGATAATACATAACTGTGAACTATTTACTGAACCTCAAGATGGCAGAAACAATTGTACATTTGATTTTAAAGAAACAAAGAGCATGTAAGAGAATGCGGAGATCACGGAGAAATGGGGGAAAAAATATGAATTGAACTTGCAGAGAATATGAAAGAAAATTTGAAGAACCGGAGAAACAAGCGAAAAAATATGATTTGAACTCTCAGAGAACATGAACAATGTATAACAAGTTGTACAGAGAATATGCCGTGAACCTTGGAGAGAACACACAAATACAGTAAGAATATTTGTAATAGCTACATTTCAAATTCTTGCGGGGCAGAGTTGAGAATGGATCTGGGGGGGGGGGGGGGGGTGAGGTTTGGGTGGAGTTGTGGAAGGGGGTAAGATGCTGGGGGAGTTGGGGGGAGGTGGGAGTGGGAGCTGGGGGGTAAGTGGAAGATTGGTGAGCGGACGAGCACGGGGGGGGGGGCATGGAGAGAGGGACGAGGAGAGATAAGATGTGTATGACCGTGTGATAATTACCTGGTGAGTGATTATTTACAGTGCTTGAAGAAGCTGCTATGACTTTCGTTTACTTACTCTGATAAAGGCGACAGGCAGGGCCGGTCTGGTGTCCTGACATACTGTGTTTGGTAAATATTGAACTAAGGCGGAAGAGAAGTTGGAGATTAGCAATTGCTTTGATCTATTTTACTAAGTAAGAAATGCAGCGGTTTTAACATTCAGGGAAATTGGACTGATAGAATCGTATCTACGGGTGTCAACTGAGGCGAGGACGGGAGCTTAAACTCGGTAACTCCGTTGATCTTATTTACTACGTCGGATATACAACGGTTTTAAATTTTATTGGATTTAGACTGATAGTAGCAAAGTTGTGCCAATGAACTGAAGTTCATTCGCACGTCCTAGTCCTATCTTGAGATGAGATGAGGTTATCTTGAGATGATTTCGGGGCTTTAGTGTCCCCGCGGCCCGGTCCTCGACCAGGCCTCCACCCCCAGGAAGCAGCCCGTGACAGCTGACTAACACCCAGGTACCTATTTTACTGCTAGGTAACAGCGGCATAGGGTGAAAGAAACTCTGCCCATCGTTTCTCGCCGGCGCCCGGGATTGAACCCGGGACCACAGGATCACAAGTCCAGTGTGCTGTCCGCTCGGCCGACCGGCTCCTTGTGGATGCTGCGTCCTTGTCATTGTGGATGCTGCGTCCTTGTCCTTGTGGATGCTGCGTCCTTGTCCTTGTGGATGCTGCGTCCTTGTCCTTGTGGATGCTGCGTCCTTGTCCTTGTGGATGCTGCGTCCTTGTCCTTGTGGATGCTGCGTCCTTGTGGATGCTGCGTCTTTGTGGATGCTGCGTCCTTGTCCTTGTGGATGCTGCGTCCTTGTCCTTGTGGATGCTGCGTCTTTGTGGATGCTGCGTCCTTGTGGATGCTGCGTCCTTGTCCTTGTGGATGCTGCGTCCTTGTCCTTGTGGATGCTGCGTCCTTGTCATTGTGGATGCTGCGTCCTTGTCCTTGTGGATGCTGCGTCCTTGTGGATGCTGCGTCTTTGTGGATGCTGCGTCCTTGTCCTTGTGGATGCTGCGTCCTTGTCCTTGTGGATGCTGCGTCTTTGTGGATGCTGCGTCTTTGTGGATGCTGCGTCTTTGTGGATGCTGCGTCCTTGTGGATGCTGCGTTCTTGTGGATGCTGCGTCCTTGTCACTGTGGATGCTGCGTCCTTGTGGATGCTGCGTCCTTGTGGATGCTGCGTCCTTGTGGATGCTGCGTCCTTGTGGATGCTGCGTCCTTGTGGATGCTGCGTCCTTGTGGATGCTGCGTCCTTGTGGATGCTGCGTCCTTGTCACTGTGGATGCTGCGTCCTTGTCCTTGTGGATGCTGCGTCCTTGTGGATGCTGCGTCTTTGTGGATGCTGCGTCCTTGTCCTTGTGGATGCTGCGTCCTTGTCCTTGTGGATGCTGCGTCCTTGTCCTTGTGGATGCTGCGTCTTTGTGGATGCTGCGTCCTTGTGGATGCTGCGTCCTTGTCCTTGTGGATGCTGCGTCCTTGTCCTTGTGGATGCTGCGTCCTTGTCATTGTGGATGCTGCGTCCTTGTCCTTGTGGATGCTGCGTCCTTGTGGATGCTGCGTCTTTGTGGATGCTGCGTCCTTGTCCTTGTGGATGCTGCGTCCTTGTCCTTGTGGATGCTGCGTCTTTGTGGATGCTGCGTCTTTGTGGATGCTGCGTCTTTGTGGATGCTGCGTCCTTGTGGATGCTGCGTTCTTGTGGATGCTGCGTCCTTGTCACTGTGGATGCTGCGTCCTTGTGGATGCTGCGTCCTTGTGGATGCTGCGTCCTTGTGGATGCTGCGTCCTTGTGGATGCTGCGTCCTTGTGGATGCTGCGTCCTTGTGGATGCTGCGTCCTTGTCACTGTGGATGCTGCGTCCTTGTCCTTGTGGATGCTGCGTCCTTGTCCTTGTGGATGCTGCGTCCTTGTCATTGTGGATGGTGCGTCCTTGTCCTTGTGGATGCTGCGTCCTTGTCCTTGTGGATGCTGCGTACTTGTGGATGCTGCGTCCTTGTCCTTATGGATGCTGCTTCCTTGTGGATGCTGCGTCCTTGTGGATGCTGCGTCCTTGTCCTTGTAGATGCTGCGTCCTTGTGGATGCTGCGTCCTGGTCCTTGTGGATGAGCCGGAGTTCGGTAACTCAATTTTCTTTTCTTACTACGTCTGAAATATGACTGATTTAAATTGAGCGAAATTTGGGCTATTAGTAGCCAAGCTACACGTATAAACGTATTGAAACGGATCCAAGAACTAACTTCTGATTAACTTTTTAAAAATATCTGCTTAAGTCCGTAGAGTTTATTTGTATATGTAAGAACTCTTTTTAAGTCCGCAGGTGTAACTTTTGCCTAGAATTTTCCCCATAAGAATTCCTTAAGTCCACAGCTGAAACTGGGAATTCCATAACAAACTCCTAATAAAACTATTCTCTGAAAAGTACTCTGAAATATTTTCCTAAAACTGGACTGTCAAAATTTACGCGAAAACAGGTGGCAATTAATATAGTGGGGACTAAGACTTGACAAAAAAAAATCTGTCTTAATACGGATGGCGGCTTAGCGGTAAGTGAAACTGAAAAAATTCAGTCTTGAAACGGATACCGCACAGCTCAGACTGGGACCAAAAATTCTCTGTTTAACCTAACCTAACCTAACCTAACCTAACCTAACCTATCCTAACCTAACCTATTTCCCTGGAGGCGACACTGTCGGTTTCAGCTTAGCGGTATATCACACTACTAACAACGTCCTCACGTCACAACAACGCCCCCCCCCCATCTCTCCCCCACAACGCCCCCCGTCTCTCCAACACAACGCCCCCCCCTCTCCCCCACAAAGCCCCCAACTCACCACAACAAAGGCCCTCATACCACAATAACAACGCCCCAACACCCCTCACAATAACGCCTTCACACACCCACGACAACAACGCCCCCACACCCCCACACCACAACAACGCCCCCACATCACAACAACGCCCCCACACCACAACAACGCCCCCACACCACAACAACGCCCCCACACCACAACAACGCCCCCACATCACAACAACGCCCCCACACCACAACAACGCCCCCACACCACAACAACGCCCCCACACCACAACAACGCCCCCACACCACAACAACGCCCCCACACCACAACAACGCCCCCACACCACCACAACGCCCCCACACCACCACAACGCCCCCACACCACCACAACGCCCCCACACCACAACAACGCCCCCACACCACCACAACGCCCCCACACCACAACAACACCCCCACACCACAACAACGCTCCCACACCACAACAACGCCCCCACACCACCACAACGCCCCCACACCACAACAACACCCCCACACCACAACAACGCCCCCACACCACAACAACGCCCCCACACCACAACAACACCCCCACACCACAACAACGCCCCCACACCACAACAACACCCCCACACCACAACAACGCTCCCACACCACAACAACGCCCCCACACCACAACAACGCCCCCACATCACAACAACGCCCCCACACCACAACAACGCCCCCACACCACAACAACGCCCCCACATCACAACAACGCCCCCACATCACAACAACGCTCCCACACCACAACAACGCCCCCACATCACAACAACGCCCCCACATCACAACAACGCCCCCACACCACAACAACGCCCCCACATCACCACAACGCTCCCACACCTCAACAACGCCCCCACACCACCACAACGCCCCCACATCACAACAACGCCCCCACACCACCACAACGCCCCCACATCACAACAACGCTCCCACACCACAACAACGCCCCCACACCACAACAACGCCCCCACATCACAACAACGCCCCCACACCACCACAACGCCCCCACATCACAACAACGCTCCCACACCACCACAACGCTCCCACACCACCACAACGCCCCCACACCACAACAACGCCCCCACACCACCACAACGCTCCCACACCTCAACAACGCCCCCACACCACCACAACGCCCCCACATCACAACAACGCCCCCACACCACCACAACGCCCCCACATCACAACAACGCTCCCACACCACAACAACGCTCCCACACCACAACAACGCCCCCACATCACAACAACGCCCCCACATCACAACAACGCCCCCACATCACAACAACGCCCCCACACCACCACAACGCCCCCACACCACCACAACGCCCCCACATCACAACAACGCTCCCACACCACAACAACGCCCCCACATCACAACAACGCCCCCACACCACCACAACGCTCCCACACCTCAACAACGCCCCCACACCACCACAACGCCCCCACATCACAACAACGCCCCCACACCACCACAACGCCCCCACACCACCACCACATCACCCCCACACCACCACATCACCCCCACACCACAACAACGCCCCCACACCACCACCACATCACCCCCACACCACCACATCACCCCCACACCACAACAACGCCCCCACACCACCACAACAACGCCCCCACACCACCACCACATCACCCCCACACCACCACATCACCCCCACACCAACCAGCCAACAAGACAGGTGTCATGAGACAGCCAGGCAGCGGATCGCGCTCCTCTTTTGTTCCCACCAGATGTAATTACCTGCGTCTGATTGGTCATTACTCAGCTCCATTGATTTTCATTGGACGGTATTAACGACCAGTCATCGCCTTGTCTTACTTCGTTAAACCCAGGGTTAATGTATTGACAGGTTAGGGTTAGACGAGCTAATGGTGTGGGAGAGATAGTGGGCTCCCCGTCTCTCTCTGTCCCTTCCTCTATAACTTGCACTCTTTCTCTGACTCGATAAATTAAAAAAAATATATTTAGGGTCAGTGGTTCGAGGCATCTATATATATATATATATATATATATATATATATATATATATATATATATATATATATATATATATATATATATATATATATATATATATATATATATATATATATATATATGCATATATTGGTAGCAGTCTTTCTTGTAAACATATGTGGTTGAATATGACCGAAAGGGTAATATTAATAATTCTAACACATATCTTTTCAATATTTCTTACGGTTTTCTTCACTGTCGAGGGTAATTGAAAAAAAAAATCTTCAAAATTCATTTTTTAATTTTGGTCTGACGCTTGAACGCGTTTCGTAATGCTTATTACATTTTCACAGACTTAGTTTACACATAAAAATTCATCACACTTATACTCCTTTTGGGTGAGGTGATATGGCACAAAAGTTTTTTGTGAGGTGATAAACAGAAGACAGAACACGAAACAATGGGTATGAAAACATAAGAATGGAAGTAACTGCAGAAGGCCTATTGGCCCATACCTCCTCTTGCTGCTTCTATGTTGGTTCGGGGTCTTGAAGTGGGTAGAATATATTTGTGCATTAATTGGCTGTTGGTTGTTGGTGTTGACTTTATGATGTGTAGTGCCTCGCTGATGTCGAGTCTCCTGCTATCGCTGTATTTATCGATGATTTCTGTGCTGCTTGTTAAAATTTCTCTGGTGATGGTCTGGTTGTGAGAAGAGATTATATGTTCGTTGCTGGAGCCCTGTTGTTTGTGCATTGTTAATCGCCTGGAAAGAGACGTTGTTGTCTTGCCTATATACTAAGTTCTTCGAGGCTGACAGTCCCCAAGCGGGCATGTGAAGGCATAGACAACGTTGGTTTCCTTCAGGGCGTTCTGTTTGGTGTCTGGGGAGTTTTTCATGAGTAGATTGGCCGGTTTTTTGTTTTTCTAGTAAATTGTCAATTGTATTTTCTGATTTTAGTCTGTAGGGATAACGTTCCTATCAATAATATCTTTCAGGAACCTTTCCTCCGTTTTATGAGTTGTCGAAAAGAGGTTCCTGTAAAATAGTCTAATAGGGAGTACAAGTGTTGTGTTAGTTGACTCTTCAGAGGTTGCATGGCGTTTCACCTTCCTTTTTATGATGTCTTCAACAAACCGTTAGAGAAACCATTGTTGACTAGGACCTGCCTTACCCTACAGAGTTCTTCATCGCCTTGCTTCAATCCTGAGCTGTAAACGTATGTTGTTGAATATGACCGAAAGGGTAAGATTAATTATTCTAATACGAATCTTCTAAATATTTCTTATGTTTTTCTTCACTGTCGAGGGAAGTTGAAAAATTAACTCTCCACAGTTCATTTTCACAATTATGGTCTGACGCCTAGGGATGCGTGCCACAAGGAACTCCTTACATTTTCAAAGACAAATTTACAATGAATTAGCAAGAGCTTATATTTTCTTGGGGTGAAGTGGTACAGGACATGATTGAGATACTCAAGTAGACGAATGGATCTTAATAGGCTAATATATGCATGAACATAAGCAGCTGATGTTCTTGCTTCTACTGTCTTTGTGATGGTTCAGGGTCTTGAAGTGGGCAGAATGTTGGTGTTAACTGGTTGTTGATTGATGGTCTTGACTTTTTGATGTGTGGGGCCTCGTTGATGTCCAGTCTTTTGTTATCGTTATTCCTGCGTCCTTGTCCTTGTGGATGCTGCGTCCTTGTCCTTGTGGATGCTGCGTCCTTGTCTTTGTGGATGCTGCGTCCTTGTCCTTGTGGATGCTGCGTCCTTGTCCTTGTGGATGCTGCGTCCTTGTCTTTGTGGATGCTGCGTCCTTGTCCTTGAGGATGCTGCGTCCTTGTCCTTGTGGATGCTGCGTCCTTGTCCTTGTGGATGCTGCGTCCTTGTCTTTGTGGATGCTGCGTCCTTGTCCTTTTGGATGCTGCGTCCTTGTCCTTGTGGATGCTGCGTCCTTGTCCTTGTGGATGCTGCGTCCTTGTCCTTGTGGATGCTGCGTCCTTGTCCTTGTGGATGCTGCGTCCTTGTCCTTGTGGATGCTGCGTCCATGTCCTTGTGGATGGTGCGTCCTTGTGGATGCTGCGTCCTTGTCCTTGTGGATGCTGCGTCCTTGTCCTTGTGGATGCTGCGTCCTTTTCCTTGTGGATGGTGCTTTGTCCTTGTGGATGTTGCGTCCTTGTCCTTGTGGATGGTGCGTCCTTGACCTTGTGGATGCTGCGTCCTTGACCTTGTGGATGCGTTGTCCTTGTCTTTGTGGATGCTGCGTCCTTGTCCTTGTGGATCTTGTGGATAGTGCGTCCTTGTCCTTGTGGATGCTGCGTCCTTGTCCTTGTGGATCTTGTAGATGTTGCGTCCTTGTCCTTGTGGATGCTGCGTCCTTGACCTTGTGGATGCTGCGTCCTTGTCTTGTGGATGCTGCGTCCTTGTCCTTGTGGATGGTGCCTCCTTGTCCTTGTGGATGCTGCGTCCTTGTCCTTGTGGATGGTGCCTCCTTGTCCTTGTGGATGCTGCGTCCTTGTCCTTGTGGATGCTGCGTCCTTATCCTTGTGGATCTTTTGGATAGTGCGTCCTTGTCCTTGTGGATGCTGCGTCCTTGACCTTGTGGATGCTGCGTCCTTGTCCTTGTGGATGTTGCGTCCTTGTCCTTGTGGATGCTGCGTCCTTGTCCTTGTGGATGCTGCGTCCTTGTCCTTGTGGATGCTGCGTCCTTGACCTTGTGGATGCTGCGTCCTTGTCTTGTGGATGCTGCGTCCTTGTCCTTGTGGATGGTGCGTCCTTGTCCTTGTGGATGCTGCGTCCTTGTCCTTGTGGATGGTGCCTCCTTGTCCTTGTGGATGCTGCGTCCTTGTCCTTGTGGATGTTGCGTCCTTATCCTTGTGGATCTTTTGGATAGTGCGTCCTTGTCCTTGTGGATGCTGCGTCCTTGACCTTGTGGATGCTGCGTCCTTGTCCTTGTGGATGTTGCGTCCTTGTCCTTGTGGATGCTGCGTCCTTGTCCTTGTGGATCTTGTAGATGTTGCGTCCTTGTCCTTGTGGATGCTGCGTCCTTGACCTTGTGGATGCTGCGTCCTTGTCTTGTGGATGCTGCGTCCTTGTCCTTGTGGATGGTGCGTCCTTGTCCTTGTGGATGGTGCCTCCTTGTCCTTGTGGATGCTGCGTCCTTGTCCTTGTGGATGCTGCGTCCTTGTCCTTGTGGATCTTGTGGATAGTGCGTCCTTGTCCTTGTGGATGCTGCGTCCTTGACCTTGTGGATGCTGCGTCCTTGACCTTGTGGATGCTGCGTCCTTGACCTTGTGGATGCTGCGTCCTTGACCTTGTGGATGCTGCGTCCTTGTCTTGTGGATGCTGCGTCCTTGACCTTGTGGATGCTGCGTCCTTGACCTTGTGGATGCTGCGTCCTTGTGCGTGTGGATGCTGCGTCTTTCGGAATATCATTAATCCAGCCCATTCTCCTGTTTTGGTTGTACTTATACTAACGACGAGGACCATAGTATATATACCGATGTGCAACGAAATTAGAAAGTAGAAATCTGGACTATTGAGTTGGACAAACGGGAAACTATTTTTTACTTGTGTTGCTCTGACAGACTAACCTAACCTTCGTAGGCCTAATACACGATATCTGAGGCCTAATATTCCTGAGGCCTAGGAATATTTAAGTTTCTTTTTTAGCTTCATTAATTTTAATAAAATCCCAACTAGTCTGTAATCTACTATCTAAAATCTAAGTACGTACGAATTCGTGACTGTTGACGATCGTCACATTAGGTACTCTCTAAACAGACGTGTGGCTCTCATTATTGATACTAATGCATATTTATTATGTTTAATTCCTGTTTTGGTTGGTTAAAATCGAGTACGTGGCTTTTCTTTTACCACTTCTGTAACAAATATTTTGCAGCTTTTAAGACTTTCTTTATCCATTCCGTAAATGTGTTTGGCAATATTTTCCAAACTATCAGAAACGTTATATTTTTTCTTTTTATACAAAATTTGATCTTCCTAATGGCACATAAGAAGGTTGGCCAGGTGAGAAGTGTTGCTCTGCTCCAGGGTTGAGCCCTTCTGACAGATATATGATATAGCCATGTTTTGTGACATAACTTCCAGGTGACAATGAGGCGGGACCAAAGAGCCAGAGCTCAACCCCCGCAAGCACAACTAGGTGAGTACAATTCTTCGTTTGATGTGTTTGAAATTTGAGACAGTCGCTTTGACCCATGACAGTGGTCTATATTGGCTACGGGATGATGTGTTACCTCTCTCCTGGATGTCCTTCGGCACCAAGCTGGCAGAGGACTGTTGTTCCAACTGTTTTATTCCATCTTGTCCCCAGTGACTGGTAACCCAGTTTGTTGTGAGGGTGAGTATTCTTACTCACTTTTCAAGGGAACACATTCTTGCTGCTGGCCGCACTCTTAGCGTCACCCTCTAGGCAACCCGGCACGAGTGATCAACCCTCTGGCCTCCCTGTCCATCAAACACTGAGTTGCATATGCATTATTATAAGTTGGTGTCAAGGCTATGAAGGATGAATAAGAAACAAGTGATAATTTTGGACTTATAATTTCTACAGGTGCTCACACACTTACGTCTACTAAGGCACGTGCTCTGGCTAGATGGTATGTGTGAGACGTGTGGCGCCCGGCCCCGGCACCTCACCTCACACCAAGCCCAGTGTATGTACAGTGCTCTGGCTAGATGGTATGTGTGAGACGTGTGGCGCCCGGCCCCGGCACCTCACCTCACACCAAGCCCAGTGTATGTACAGTGCTCTGGCTAGATGGTGTGTGTGAGACGTGTGGCGCCCGGCCCCGGCACCTCACCTCACACCAAGCCCAGTGTATGTACAGTGCTCTGGCTAGATGGTGTGTGTGAGACGTGTGGCGCCCGGCCCCGGCACCTCACCTCACACCAAGCCCAGTGTATGTACAGTGCTCTGGCTAGATGGTATGTGTGAGACGTGTGGCGCCCGGCCCCGGCACCTCACCTCACACCAAGCCCAGTGTATGTACAGTGCTCTGGCTAGATGGTGTGTGTGAGACGTGTGGCGCCCGGCCCCGGCACCTCACCTCACACCAAGCCCAGTGTATGTACAGTGCTCTGGCTCTTGCCTGGCTCATTGTTGCTTTATCTAAACTCATGCTCACCCATCTGGGTAAATGTTACTTTCTTCACACAGTAGAATTAGCACACACACACACACACACACACACACACACACACACGTACTATCTCATTATGTAACTCATTTGCTACTGCGTTCTAAAAAAAAAAATGGGGGGGAAAAGTGAAAGGTATTACATTTTTTGTGACCACAAAATTTGTATAGTTACGTGCACTGAACGTAAAATTCCCCTAAAGTGATTATTTAAAGCCTATTTAAAACCTGAAACTCAATACATTTAGCAAAGTTTTGTTGAATTGATCCATTGTTATATTTACAGTGATTTTGTCATACCGAGTCACTGTATGATTTCACAAAAATGTACAACTGAAATGTTGTTATTCACTTATTCACTTTTAGTTTGGACTCATACATAATAGTACACCTGGAGTAATATATTCATATAGAATTATACACTAGTTGAGGGGCAACAATATCGTATGTCACCTCTAGTGGAAAATTTATACTTATTCAGAAAATCATAGAGAAATACACATGAGTATTGGGAATAAACCAAACAAAAATCGTCGAGTGACAGGATGAGGAAGCCTCCAGGGCAACACAGTGGCCATGGGAGGGGGGAAAGGGACGTGGACCTGCCACAGCAGTCGGTGACGCTGATGCTTATCTCAGCAGAGGAACGACACAGCACCAGCAGCAGCAGCAGCATCCGCCTGATGAGGTCCCATGGCGATAATAATTACGCCTCACATTCGCGGTAATAGTGAATTATGGCTCGCTGGAGCTGGAGACGCGGGTTCGCAACCTGTAGTGATAATGTTGGAGGGAAAGAAGGAGGAGAAAAACGAAGAGTAGGTACATGAATGGTGGAGACATGTTTACACTGGCCACTTTGATCGGTATGCATTAATACTCTAGCTACGGGGATACACCTGTACATTTCTTAAGTGTAAAATCCAGGAAACTTAAAAATGTGTATATGCACAAGACGGGCTCAAACACGCGCACGCGCGCACACATACACGCACACACATACACACACACACACACACACACACACACACACACACATATGTTTTAAATAAATAATAACACTGAGATTGTAACAATGTTGGGTGGAGATCTTTGGCAGGATCTAAACTAGACTAATTATCATAACATTCAGATAAAAGCACCCGCATTAAAACACACACACACACACACACACACACACACACACACACACACACACACACACACACACACACACACACACACACACACACGCACACACACGCACACACACACACACACACACACACACACACACACACACACACACACACACACACACATACGCACACACACACACACACACACACACACACACACACACACACACACACACACACACACACACACACACACACACACACGCACACACACGCACACACACACACACACACACACACACACACACACACACACACACACACACACACACACACACACACACACACGCACACACACACACACACACACACACACACACACACACACACACACACACACACACACACACACACACACACACACACACACATACACAAACATATATCCACGCAAATCGTGGTTATGTGTCCACGGGTTAACTCCATTGTTTAATCTGTTATTGTAACTCATGACAAATAGTTTACAGTACAACTGCTCGGTAAAGTTAAATAATAACAACATTTTTAAACAAGTATTTAACAAGATGTACTCATAAAATTATTTTGTAATTATTTTGATAACTGAGAGAACTCAATGGACTCCTTTACATACCACCTTGATAACTGTACCTGTTGCTAGCACAGGTCAGTGATAACTGTACTTGTTGCTAGCACAGGTCAGTGATAACTGTACTTGTTGCTAGCACAGGTCAGTGATAACTGTACTTGTTGCTAGCACAGGTCAGTGATAACTGTACTTGTTGCTGGCACAGGTCAGTGATAACTGTACTTGTTGCTAGCACAGGTCAGTGATAACTGTACTTGTTGCTAGCACAGGTCAATGATAACTGTACTTGTTGCTAGCACAGGTCAGTGATAACTGTACTTGTTGCTAGCACAGGTCAGTGATAACTGTACTTGTTGCTAGCACAGGTCACTGATAACTGTACTTGTTGCTAGCACAGGTCAGTGATAACTGTACTTGTTGCTAGCACAGGTCAATGATAACTGTACTTGTTGCTAGCACAGGTCAGTGATAACTGTACTTGTTGCTAGCACAGGTCAGTGATAACTGTACTTGTTGCTAGCACAGGTCAATGATAACTGTACTTGTTGCTAGCACAGGTCAGTGATAACTGTACTTGTTGCTAGCACAGGTCAATGATAACTGTACTTGTTGCTAGCACAGGTCAGTGATAACTGTACTTGTTGCTAGCACAGGTCACTGATAACTGTACTTGTTGCTAGCACAGGTCACTGATAACTGTACTTGTTGCTAGCACAGGTCACTGATAACTGTACTTGTTGCTAGCACAGGTCAGTGATAACTGTACTTGTTGCTAGCACAGGTCAGTGATAACTGTACTTGTTGCTAGCACAGGTCAATGATAACTGTACTTGTTGCTAGCACAGGTCAGTGATAACTGTACTTGTTGCTAGCACAGGTCAATGATAACTGTTCTTGTTGCTAGCACAGGTCAGTGATAACTGTACTTGTTGCTAGCACAGGTCAGTGATAACTGTACTTGTTGCTAGCACAGGTCAGTGATAACTGTACTTGTTGCTAGCACAGGTCAGTGATAACTGTACTTGTTGCTAGCACAGGTCAGTGATAACTGTACTTGTTGCTAGCACAGGTCAGTGATAACTGTACTTGTTGCTAGCACAGGTCAGTGATAACTGTACTTGTTGCTAGCACAGGTCAGTGATAACTGTACTTGTTGCTAGCACAGGTCAATGATAACTGTACTTGTTGCTAGCACAGGTCAGTGATAACTGTACTTGTTGCTAGCACAGGTCAGTGATAACTGTACTTGTTGCTAGCACAGGTCAGTGATAACTGTACTTGTTGCTAGCACAGGTCAGTCATAGCATCACTACAAGCCATCCATAATGTCTCAGATCCTCGACTAACTCCGTCACAGGACAACACATCTCAGTCACAGGACGACACATCTCAGTCACAGGACGACACATCTCAGTCACAGGACGACACATCTCAGTCACAGGACGACACATCTCAGTCACCGGACGACACATCTCAGTCACAGGACGACACATCTCAGTCACAGGACGACACATCTCAGTCACCGGACGACACATCTCAATCACAGGACGACACATCTCAGTCACAGGACGACACATCTCAGTCACAGGACGACACATCTCAGTCACAGGACGACACATCTCAGTCACAGGACGACACATCTCAGTCACCGGACGACACATCTCAGTCACCGGACGACACATTCACCACAAGAGCACATCCTCTAAGTCTACAAAGTCACTGCCAACTAAAAGTATCCTTTAAAATTAGATCATTTGATTTAGGTCGTTTGCTTAATTTAATTAATATTCACATCTCAAGTAATTAGGTGCAAACAATTAAACTACATCTTTGGTGCTACTATAGAGCGCGAGTGGCGAGACGCCGCCAGCCTGCAAGGCTCAGCCTCTCCTCAACATTTGGCTATATTAATATCGTCTCTTTTATGTCTAAACCTAATTGTGGGTTAACCCAAAAATATAAAGTTCTTGTAACTATTTGTTAAGAGAGAAGAGAGAAATAAGGAGATGTACGTTGAGACGTAACTGGGAAAATGGCGCTTGGCCACATTAGGTTATGTTTTAGGCAAGTTTTGGTACATTGTACTTCCAGCACTTAAATATATTTCAATTTGTCACTGCCCGTCAATGTACGCTATGCTTTTATGGCGATGACTGGCCAGATAATGTACCTGCGATGCTGCGTTAATGTAGTGCTTGGCCCCGTACATGCGGCGCGTCGCAAAGTGTCTGCATAGCACTGTTTGTCATCTTCACCGCGCTCAAGATCAGTGAGGTGTAACGTCAGTTGTTATCTCAAAGGTTCCCTGTTCGTAACTAGATGCTATAGATCACTGTTACTATATGTAAGTGATCGTGCTTCACTGCAGACACCAAGCTTCAAGCGAGTTGTCTTCAGTAACGTAAACACATCAGCGACTTTCGTTCAAGGACAAGTCAATTCGACTTTTCTGTGAGGTTCTGCTGATCATCGCGAGGGATTATTATAAGCCTTTATAGATCAATGTAGCTCATTGTAAGTCATCTTGAACTACTGGGAGCCATCTTAAACCACTGGGAGACATTTTGAATCACCGGGGGTTATCTTGATACACTGGCAGGCATCTTGAATCCCCGAAGGTAATCTTGAACCACTGGGAGGCATCTTGAATAACCAGAGGTCATCTTGAACCACTGGAGATCACTGCGAGTTATTTTAGGTACCAGTGAATCATTATAAGTATCAATCAATCGTTGTAGGTACAATTGAATCATTGTAGGTACCAGTGAATCATTGATTATTGTGAGTCGTTGTAAATAGTCATTGTGAATCAACTGTAGGTACTTGTAAATACTAACTGTAGCTAAGTAACTGTAGATCACCGAGAATCACTAGAAATAATAATATCTTCAAGTAATTCTCTGTAAATCGGTGACTCCTTGTAGATTACAGCGAACTGTTGCTGATAATTGCGAGAATCGTTGTTAATCATTATGAAGAGCAGCAGATGATTCATGAATCTTGATTCATCGGGAATGGTTGCCGAACCATACTGATGGCAGCCTCCAGTGTTAGTCAGAGGAGAGGACGGGAGCATCTGCACGGTGCTCCTGGTTGTAGTGCTGGGCAAGGGCGAAGCTCAGGGTGGTGTGGGGGGGCGAGCCTACTCTACCACCTTCATGTTACCTTGAGTTTACCATGAGGTGCTTCCGGGGCTTAGCGTCCCCTCGGCCCGGTCGTCGACCAGGCCTCCTGGTTGCTGGAGTGGTCAACCAGGCTGTTGGACGTGGCTGCTCGCAGCCTGACGTATGAGTCACAGCCTGGTGATCAGGTATCCTTTGGAGGTGTTTATCGAGTTCTCTCTTGAACACTGCGAGGGGTCGGCCAGTTATGCCCCTTATGTGTAGTGGAAGCGTGTTGAACAGTCTCGGGCCTCTGATGTTGATAGAGTTCTCTCTCAGAGTACCTGTTGCACCTCTGCTTTTCAATTCAATTCAATTTTCAAGTGTTAAAACACTTGCTTTATAATTGACTTAAGTGATGCTATATGGAGGTAGATAGAGTGATGGTGATGTAGTCCGTTCACTGAAGCTCAAGGGCTGTTTTCAGATCAATTCATTCTGTGTTGTAGAGTAAACTTATCAGGCATTTTTATTTTGTTAGTTTTTTCTTTTTCTAAAACGATAATACAAACTTGAACTTAATAGAATGTATCATCAGCAGTGTTGTGCGGCGTCTTTGGCCTTCCTTCACCAACTTCTTTCACGAACTTCAGAAACTGCGAGCGAACTTGTGGGACTGCCTTAGGACGTATGGCACTACCTCAGTACTTGTGGTACTTTCTTAGGACGTATGGCACTTCCTCGGTACTTGTGGCACTTCCTCAGTACTTGTGGCGTTTCCTCAGTACTTGTGGTACTTTCTTAGGACGTATGGCACTTCCTCGGTACTTGTGGCACTTCCTCGGTACTTGTGGCACTTCCTCAGTACTTGTGGCGTTTCCTCAGTACTTGTGGCACTTCCTCAGTACTTGTGGCGTTTCCTCAGTACTTGTGGCACTTCCTCAGTACTTGTGGCGTTTCCTCAGTACTTGTGGCACTTCCTCAGTACTTGTGGCGTTTCCTCAGTACTTGTGGCACTTCCTCAGTACTTGTGGCGTTTCCTCAGTACTTGTGGCACTTCCTCAGTACTTGTGGCGTTTCCTCAGTACTTGTGGTACTTCCTCAGTACTTGTGGCGTTTCCTCAGTACTTGTGGCGTTTCCTCAGTACTTGTGGCGTTTCCTCAGTACTTGTGGCGTTTCCTCAGTACTTGTGGCGTTTCCTCAGTACTTGTGGTACTTCCTCAGTACTTGTGGCGTTTCCTCAGTACTTGTGGCGTTTCCTCAGTACTTGTGGCGTTTCCTCAGTACTTGTGGCGTTTCCTCAGTACTTGTGGCGTTTCCTCAGTACTTGTGGTACTTCCTCAGTACTTGTGGCGTTTCCTCAGTACTTGTGGCACTTCCTCAGTACTTGTGGCGTTTCCTCAGTACTTGTGGCGTTTCCTCAGTACTTGTGGCGTTTCCTCAGTACTTGTGGCGTTTCCTCAGTACTTGTGGCGTTTCCTCAGTACTTGTGGCGTTTCCTCAGTACTTGTGGCGTTTCCTCAGTACTTGTGGTACTTCCTCAGTACTTGTGGCGTTTCCTCAGTACTTGTGGCGTTTCCTCAGTACTTGTGGTACTTCCTCAGTACTTGTGGCGTTTCCTCAGTACTTGTGGCGTTTCCTCAGTACTTGTGGTACTTCCTCAGTACTTGTGGCGTTTCCTCAGTACTTGTGGCACTTCCTCAGTACTTGTGGTACTTCCTCAGTACTTGTGGTACTTCCTCAGTACTTGTGGCGTTTCCTCAGTACTTGTGGCGTTTCCTCAGTACTTGTGGTACTTCCTCAGTACTTGTGGCGTTTCCTCAGTACTTGTGGCACTTCCTCAGTACTTGTGGTACTTCCTCAGTACTTGTGGCGTTTCCTCAGTACTTGTGGCGTTTCCTCAGTACTTGTGGTACTTCCTCAGTACTTGTGGCGTTTCCTCAGTACTTGTGGTACTTCCTCAGTACTTGTGGCGTTTCCTCAGTACTTGTGGCACTTCCTCAGTACTTGTGGCGTTTCCTCAGTACTTGTGGCACTTCCTCAGTACTTGTGGCACTTCCTCAGTACTTGTGGTACTTCCTCAGTACTTGTGGCACTTCCTCAGTACTTGTGGCACTTCCTCAGTACTTGTGGTACTTCCTCAGTACTTGTGGCACTTCCTCAGTACTTGTGGCGTTTCCTCAGTACTTGTGGCACTTCCTCAGTACTTGTGGCACTTCCTCAGTACTTGTGGTACTTCCTCAGTACTTGTGGCACTTCCTCAGTACTTGTGGCACTTCCTCAGTACTTGTGGTACTTCCTCAGTACTTGTGGCACTTCCTCAGTACTTGTGGCGTTTCCTCAGTACTTGTGGCGTTTCCTCAGTACTTGTGGCACTTCCTCAGTACTTGTGGCACTTCCTCAGTACTTGTGGTACTTCCTCAGTACTTGTGGCACTTCCTCAGTACTTGTGGCACTTCCTCAGTACTTGTGGCACTTCCTCAGTACTTGTGGCACTTCCTCAGTACTTGTGGCACTTCCTCAGTACTTGTGGCACTTCCTCAGTACTTGTGGCACTTCCTCAGTACTTGTGGCACTTCCTCAGTACTTGTGGCACTTCCTCAGTACTTGTGGCACTTCCTCAGTACTTGTGGCACTTCCTCAGTACTTGTGGCACTTCCTCAGTACTTGTGGCACTTCCTCAGTACTTGTGGCACTTCCTCAGTACTTGTGGCACTTCCTCAGTACTTGTGGTACTTCCTCAGTAGCTGGCCCTCTTCATTCCACTTGTTTTCAAGGAAGCTAAATCCATTAGTATTTCAGTTTAAATTATGCACATAAGAAGGAAAATTCCTTACCTGTAAATTGGAAGCTTCCATCGTCCTCGCGTGGGGACCTGCGATGTGGTCAGCCACCGTTACATTGTAAACTTGACTATGCATTAGGAAAACATTATTCGTTGGAGAGCATACGAATACATCAAGAGATGCATCAGCACTACTGCTGGCCAGCTTATCGGATTTGACAAAATGTGTAACTCATTGTCTCTTTTCAGACACATACGTCAGTGATTAGTGAGTTGTTGAACTCTAGTGGTATCCTTAGTGAGATCCGCAAAAGCCAAATACTTAATTTTCGAACTATTCAGTTCTTGCTTTTAAAGTTTCCTGTTGACATTTTTAAGACACGAAGGTGAGTAAGAAGCAATATAAGCACCCTTGCTGAAGTCACTAGATTCACTAGGACAGACAACTGTGATTGATCTTCACCCAGGTAGGGATCCTTCGGACGTGGTTCCTTGAATGATATATAAAACGTAAGTTTTATCTAAATGATTAATATCAAACCATTTGGTTATGAAATGATAATTTTCTATAGTTAGTGAGCATTTGCCATTAATGTCCTGGCTGTCTGACTTGAAATGTTATGCCTAATACAAGCTTCTCTGGGTCAATTGTTCTATTACATATTTCTAAAGTTTTGTGACTTGACTTGAGTTGGAAGTAAGTGGCAAGAACTAGGAATGCTGCAAGTTGGTCTAGCGTGGGAAAGGTGCAAGTTACAGCATGAACCCGGCTCTTGCATGGTTATCATAAGCTGATGGTCAATGATGAGTCGCAGAAGAGGAGAGCAAGAGGCGGGACGGCCTTGTCTTCTTGAACAATTTGATAAAATTCCGACAGTAATGAAGTGGAATGTTCGGGAACACTGTAGTGGAGAGAGAGTGGTTGACTCAGTCACTCCCTTGGCTCCTCCACCCTACCGAACGGACTCTTCTTCCCGTCCACTTGAAGTGTCAGCTAAGATGGGAAGCGTCCTAAGCAGCTTCCATACTTTCTTCCTTGCTCGCCTCCTCCTCCTCCTTGTCTTCCACCTTCTGTTCCTCCTTGTCATCCTCGGTATCTATCCTCCTCCTTTTCACGCTGAGGTCCTGCGCTTCTTCATATTCTTCCTTTGGATCCTCCTCTTCCTCATCTTTCTCTTCGTCTTCCTCCTCCTCCTTCTTATGCACGAGATCCACATCAATATGAGTGTCTGCGTCGTCTCTGCCGCAGCTGAAGCCACCCGCCTGGCTGGCAGACTTGAGGAAGCAGCGGGCGTGGGCGACCATCATCTCCCGGGCGTGTGCTTGGGCGTTAGAGAGGTTTATGGGCGTGAGAGTTAGGTCACGCCCGAGGGAGAAGCCCGGGTACTGCGGGAGTGAGAGCAGGCTGGCGGGCAGTAAGGGCGGGGGAGGTGGGCGGCTCGACATCCTGCTGGAGCTTGTGGGCGGGCTCGGGTGGAAGTGGGCGAGAGGGTGGGGCTGGTGGTGGTGGTGGTGGTGGGTGGACAGGTTGAGGGCGGCGGCAGATACGGGTGAAGGCGGATGTTGGCGATGGGGAGAAGGCAGGTGATGGAGGAGTGTTGGAGAGGTCGAGGCAGCCCTGTATGGTGACGACCGCCCCTCCAGCGGCCCGCCACGGGTGGTACCTGCGGCTGTGTTGGAGGCTGCTGCTGTTGCTGCTGCTGCTGCGGTGGTGGTGGTGGTGGAGGCTGTGGTAGGGAGAGTAGTGGTGGAGGAGGAGGGTGCTGGAGGAGGCGGGGAGGGAGAGCCCGCCATATCCGGGCTGGAAACGGCTTCTGAGTAGGGCGAGGTCGTCCTGGGAGAGTGAGGGAGCGGGTCGTCGCAGTAGGGACGGAGGACACTCAGCTGCTGGTGTCGTCTCCACTTGGCCCGTCTGTTGGAAAACCACACCTGTCAGGGACCAGGGAAGAGTTACTCGCCGGCACACCCGCCCGCCTCGCCACCCACCCCGCCCACCCCGCCCACCACATGTGTCAGCATCAACCTATTCTCTAACTGTCTTGTCATGTTTCTACCTCTCATATGACAGGCCGAGAACATTACCAAATGAGAGGTAGAGAACATGACAAGACAGTTTTCTACCTGTCTTGTCATGTTCTCTTCCTCTCATTTGGTAATGTCCTCAACCTGTCACATCATAATGTTCTCAACCTGTCACATCATAATGTTCTCAACCTGTCACATCATAATGTTCTCAACCTGTCACATCATAATGTTCTCAACCTGTCACATCATAATGTTCTCAACCTGTCACATCATAATGTTCTCAACCTGTCACATCATAATGTTCTCAACCTGTCACATCATAATGTTCTCAACCTGTCACATCATAATGTTCTCAACCTGTCACATCATAATGTTCTCAACCTGTCACATCATAATGTTCTCAACCTGTCACATCATAATGTTCTCAACCTGTCACATCATAATGTTCTCAACCTGTCACATCATAATGTTCTCAACCTGTCACATCATAATGTTCTTAACCTGTCACATCATAATGTTCTCAACCTGTCACATCATAATGTTCTCAACCTGTCACATCATAATGTTCTCAACCTGTCACATCATAATGTTCTCAACCTGTCACATCATAATGTTCTCAACCTGTCACATCATAATGTTCTCAACCTGTCACATCATAATGTTCTCAACCTGTCACATCATAATGTTCTCAACCTGTCACATCATAATGTTCTCAACCTGTCACATCATAATGTTCTCAACCTGTCACATCATAATGTTCTCAACCTGTCACATCATAATGTTCTCAACCTGTCATCCTATACTCGTGTTATTCTGCCATTGAACACTGTTCTCTGCCAATTATGGCGTAGTGTTCTGCCATTCAAGAGTTGTTCTTTAACTGTTATGCTGCACTGGTGTTTGCTGCTACTCTATATGTGTTATGATATACAGTTCTCTTTTATGCTATACTGTTCTCTATCTGCCAGGCTGTATTGTTCTCTAACTGTCATGATGTTTTGTTCTCTACCTGCCAGGATGATTTGTTCTCTATCTGCCAGGATGATTTGTTCTCTACCTGCCAGGCTGTATTGTTCTCTACCTGCCAGGATGTATTGTTCTCTACCTGCCAGGATGTATTGTTCTCTATCTGCCAGGCTGTATTGTTCTCTACCTGCCAGGCTGTATTGTTCTCTACCTGCCAGGATGTATTGTTCTCTATCTGCCAGGCTGTATTGTTCTCTACCTGCCAGGCTGTATTGTTCTCTACCTGCCAGGCTGTATTGTTCTCTACCTGCCAGGCTGTATTGTTCTCTACCTGCCAGGCTGTATTGTTCTCTACCTGCCAGGCTGTATTGTTCTCTACCTGCCAGGCTGTATTGTTCTCTACCTGCCAGGCTGTATTGTTCTCTACCTGCCAGGCTGTATTGTTCTCTACCTGCCAGGATGTATTGTTCTCTACCTGCCATGATGTATTGTTCTCTACCTGCCATGATGTATTGTTCTCTACCTGCCAGGATGTATTGTTCTCTACCTGTCATGATGTATTGTTCTCTACCTGTCATGATGTATTGTTCTCTACCTGCCAGGCTGTATTGTTCTCTACCTGTCATGATGTATTGTTCTCTACCTGCCAGGCTGTATTGTTCTCTACCTGCCATGATGTATTGTTCTCTACCTGCCATGATGTATTGTTCTCTACCTGCCATGATGTATTGTTCTCTACCTGCCATGACAACCCATCCTCCTGTTTAGATAGTAGTTATGTAACTATGTGCACCATAGTACAAACATTGACATACTAAGCAATTAAATAGTTGAACTTTGTTCTATTAACTTAATATTGTTCTCTACCTGCCATATTGTACTTGCAGCCACCTGTCATTCTGTACTTTTCTGTAGCTGCCATACTATACAATTCTGTACTCCTCGCTCTGTATAATTTTCTACCCGTTATCGTGTTCTGTATTCAACCTGTCATATCATAATATTCTCTACCTGTCATATCGCAATGTTCTCTACCTGCCATATCATAATATTCTCTACCTGTCATATCGCAATGTTCTCTACCTGCCATATCATAATATTCTCTACCTGTCATATCGCAATGTTCTCTACCTGCCATATTATAATGTTCTCTACCTGTCATATCGCAATGTTCTCTACCTGCCATATCATAATATTTCCTACCTGTCATATCGCAATGTTCTCTACCTGCCATATCATAATATTTCCTACCTGTCATATCGTGAACCATATCCCATGAGTTACTACTGGTGGCATTAATTAGTTACCTACATTCACAAACAAACAGTTTACACCATTACCACACTATTTGAAGTTCATTAATCACATTGCTTAATAAATTACAATGAAAGCAATTAGATTTAAAATTAAATGTCCCATTTACATCGGTCACCGAAATGAATAATATTTGTGCAACAATGACACAATTCTGAACCATTGAACACAATTCTGAACCTGTGAACAGAATTCTGAACCAGTGAACACAATTCTGAATCACTGAAGATAATTCTGAACCAGTGAACACAATTCTGAATCAGTGAAAACAATTTTGAACCTGTATACACAATCCTGATTCAGTGAATACAATTCTGAACCAATGAACACAATTCTGAACCTGTGAACACAATTCTAAATCAGTGAACATAATTCTGAACCAGTGAACACAGCCCTAAGCCAGTGAACCCAAACTGAACCAGTGAACACAATCCTGAACCAGAGAACACAATTATGAACATGTGAACACAATTCTAAACCAGTGAACACAAGTCTGAACCTGTGAACACAATTCTGAACTAGTGAACATAATTCTGAACCAGTGAACCCAATCTGAACCAGTGAACTCAATCTGAACCAGTGAACCCAATCTGAATCCGTGAACCCAATCTAAACCAGTGAACCCAATTGCTGAACCAGTGAACCCAATCTGAACCAGTGAGCAAAATTATGAAACTGAAACACAATTTGGAACCAGTGAACTCAGTCTGAATCAGTGAACACAATTTTGAACCAGTGAACACAATTTTGAACCTGTGAACACAATTTTGAACCTGTGAACACAATTCTGAACATATGAACCCAGTTTTGAACAAGTGAACAGAATTCTAAGCCGGTAAGCCCAATTCTGAACCAGTGAACACAATTCTGAACCAGTGAGCCCAATTCGTAACCAGTGAACACAATTTTAAACCAGTGAGCCTAATCCAAACCAATGAACACAATCCTGAATCAGTGAACACAATTCTGAACCTGAGAACACAATTCTGAACATATGAACCCAATTCTGAACCAGTGAACACAATTCTGAACCAGTGAACAGAATTCAGACCTGAGAACACAATTCTCTACCAGTGAACCCAATCTGAACCAATAACCCCAATCTGAACAAAAGAACACGATTCTAAACCAGTGAACGCAATTTTGAACTAGTGAACGCAATTCTGAACCAGTGAACACAATTCAGACCTGTGAACACACTTCTGAACCAGTGAATACAATTCTAAACCAGTGAACACAATTCTAAACCAGTGAACACAATTCTAAACCAGTGAACACAATTCTAAACCAGTGAACACAATTCTAAACCAGTGAACACAATTCTAAACCAGTGAACACAATTCTAAACCAGTGAAAGCAATTCTAAACCAGGGAACACAATTCTAAACCAGTGAACACAATTCTAAACCAGTGAACACAATCTGAACCAATGAACACAATCCTGAACCAGTGAACTCAATTCTGAACCAATGAACTCAATTCTGAACCAATGAACACAATTCCCTTCACTCCAGTAGCCCCTGGCGACCCACACCACACCCACCTGGACCCTTGCCTCGGACAGTAGTGTCTTCTCCGCCAGTCGCTCTCTGGTGGGCAGATCTGGGTAGTGGGTCTTCTCGAACTCCTTCTCCAGCTCCTCCAGCTGGTCTGAACTGAAGGTGGTTCGGTTGCGTCTGAATCTGACCTCACTGGCCAACTGGGACGGAGAGCTCAGCTCAGACGAGGAGAGGGAGGCCTGGGAGCCTGAGTGCTTGTACGAGGGCGAGCCTGCAAGGTCAAGAAGACGTCAAGGAGGTTACGAGAGCGAGCCTACAATGGTTATGGAGGTGTCAAGGAGGGTACAAGGGCGAGCCTGCACGGTCAAGGAGGGTACAAGGGCGAGCCTGCACGGTCAAGGAGGGTACAAGGGCGAGCCTGCACGGTCAAGGAGGGTACAAGGGCGAGCCTGCACGGTCAAGAAGACGTCAAGGAGGTTACGAGCGCGAGCCTTCAAAGGTTATGGAGGCGTCAAGGAGGGTACAAGGGCGAGCCTGCACGGTCAAGGAGAGGTACAAGGGCGAGCCTGCACGGTCAAGGAAGGTACAAGGGAGAGCCTGCACGGTCAAGGAAGGTACAAGGGAGAGCCTGCACGGTCAAGGAAGGTACAAGGGCGAGCCTGCACGGTCAAGGAGGGTACAAGGGCGAGCCTGCACGGTCAAGGAGGGTACAAGGGCGAGCCTGCACGGTCAAGGAGGGTACAAGGGCGAGCCTGCACGGTCAAGGAGGGTACAAGGGCGAGCCTGCACGGTCAAGGAAGGTACAAGGGAGAGCCTGCACGGTCAAGGAGGGTACAAGGGCGAGCCTGCACGGTCAAGGAGGGTACAAGGGCGAGCCTGCACGGTCAAGGAGGGTACAAGGGCGAGCCTGCACGGTCAAGGAGGGTACAAGGGCGAGCCTGCACGGTCAAGGAAGGTACAAGGGAGAGCCTGCTCGGTCAAGGAGAAGTGAGGGGGCAGAGGGAATGGTTGATTTATTATGGCTGTTAGAAACAGATGAATGAAGGCCCAGTGTGTACGAATGATGTATCATTCGTACACACTGATGTATCAATAATAAAATCAGTAGGACAATGGGGTGCAATTGCAATGCCTTTCTGCATTGTTGTGGTGTAGTGGTCGAGAGCGTGCCTGGGAGTGCCCAGCGCATAGGTTCGAATCCTCTTCATGCCTCCTACTGATTTTATCAATAATAATAATAATAATAATAATAAAAACAATAATTATTATAATAATAATAATATGTATTTAGTGTTATTTGTGTTCAAAAGTCAGTGTGTTGTGCAGGCACGCATAGTATTGTGTCTGTCATAAGCAAGACCGGCACTATTTACGCATGAATCAAACTTATTGACTTCCGTTTTGTATTATTTGCCATTAACTGAATATAAAACTAAATTGGTTTTGGCAACCAAAACAAAACTGATTTGTTTTGCGGCCAATTTGTTGCAAAAACAAGTTTACTATTTAGGATGATAGAAGCGTCGAAATTGTTATTTTCGTGCAAAGGGAACATCTTTCTGGAGATCACTTGTGATATTACTTGCTGGGTAGTATATTCTTGTGGAAGAGAGTTATACACAAGCTAAGAGTTGAGTAATGCATTTCTGGCTTTATAACACAGACCAGAAACGTATCTTCAGTGAAGGAGAGTCTAACAATACAACATTGAGTCCGTTGCATTGAGGTTGCGTGTCACTAGATCGTCTTCAAGTTGTTTCAGTTGGTTTAAATAAGACAGGGTACACGTAACCCAACATAGTGGAGAGTAGTTCTTGAGTAATCTAACATGTGTGATGCAAAGTGTTACTAGCATGCTAATATTCAATACAAATTTTGTGTTTAGTAATAGCACGGAATATTTGCTCTCTCCGTTGAATACACATTAATACTCATATTAATAAGAATATGTATATATATATGATAATAATGGAAAATTAATACCTTGATACCTAATCAAAAGAAGTATATTTATAATACTAATAAATATTCTTATTATTATTATTATCGTTATTATTATTATTATACACAAAGATACTAACAAAGAAGTTCCTGTAACATGACATATCAACGAGAGAACATCCATAGGAGCAATGAGGTGACTGGAACCAGCGACCAGGGTACACCAAGCCGTGCCCGTGTACTTGGGTTACCCAAGTACACGGGCACGGTATATGTTATACAACCTATGATTCCTCTCAATCCAAAGGAAGTATGGAGGCTTCTGTTGAAGCCAATCCAAGCTTTACACATAACCCCGAAACACACTGGTGTAGGTAAAGTAGTTGATCAACCCTCTGCTCCAGCTTCAAATACACAAAGAAATCACATTCACTCAATATATTGACATAGAGTATGTGCAGGCGATGAGTCACAATAACGTGGCTGAAGTATGTTGACCAGACCACACACTAGAAGGTGAAGGGACGACGACGTTTCGGTCCGTCCTGGACCATTCTCAAGTCGATTGTGAGAATGGTCCAGGACGGACCGAAACGTCGTCGTCCCTTCAATTTCTAGTGTGTGGTCTGGTCAACATAGAGTATGTGGTGGCACAGGGGTATGGTGCCCAGATATCCTCATACAACCTGTCCTCCTACAAAGAACGTCGCGTTTCGCTCATGCGTTTACTAAGGCCAAAAATTATCGTGCTGTACTAGAAAAATGGAAGCGGCTGGCAAAAGTGACGTACTGTCCCGTTTTCTGTTTTGAGTCTTCTAGAGTCAAATAGGTTAGGAAATTTCACTTTAAACTGGTCGTTTTCTTCACGCTGGGAACTTTAGGAGGACAGATTTCTTGATCGCTGGTTCGAGTCACCTCATTGCTCCAATTGACCTAATTATTATTATTATTATTATTATTATTATTATTATTATTATTATTATTATTATTATGATCATTATTATTATTTCTATTGTTATTACTACGGTATGTGACAATGAGGCGGCAAACAGCTGTTGGCCGTTTCCGGCGATTATTTTATTAATTATCGTACTAATAATAAACATTATCATTAAGTATAATCACCATCATTATGAAGGAACAAATTGTTATGGCCAGTAGTAATGACGAAGTTCATTATTATCTTGAACATAATTATGAAAATAATTTATCAGTATTTACAGCAATAACACTTAAAACAATAATAATTATGATACAGTAAATTAAAAATAATATTAGTAATAATATTAATAAGAATAAAGATAATAAGGAATGAGTTAATATTCAGTCAAATGGAACCATGGTAAGAGGTGAGCACATAACTCTACTTATCTTAACAAAGATAAAAATGTATACTATCAGCATTTCGCAAATATTGGTTAAAAACAAACAAATTCTATCCTGCCATCATGTTTTTCCAACATTATTGTGCGTAAAATATAGATGCGTAAATTAAACAAATATTATACATGTCTATTTCTAAAAAAAGAATATGTCTCTTTGGTTGATTGTTGTTTTGTTTGTTAGTGAGAGGTTGGAAGCACACGCGTCCCCTCACACCCCTCACACAGCTGCCCCTCACACCCCTCACACAGCTGCCCCTCACACCCCTCACACAGCTGCCCCTCACACCCCTCACACAGCTGCCCCTCACACCCTTCACACAGCTGCCCCTCACACCCCTCACACAGCTGCCCCTCACACCCCTCACACAGCTGCCCCTCACACCCCTCACACAGCTGCCCCTCACACCCCTCACACAGCTGCCCCTCAGACCTCTCACACAGCTGCCCCTCACACCCCTCACACAGCTGCCCCTCACACCCCTCACACAGCTGCCCCTCAGACCTCTCACACAGCTGCCCCTCACACCCCTCACACAGCTGCCCCTCAGACCTCTCACACAGCTGCCCCTCACACCCCTCACACAGCTGCCCCTCACACCCCTCACACAGCTGCCCCTCACACCCCTCACTCAGCTGCCCCTCACACCCCTCACACAGCTGCCCCTCACACCCCTCACACAGCTGCCCCTCACACCCCTCACACAGCTGCCCCTCACACCCCTCACACAGCTGCCCCTCACACCCCTCACACAGCTGCCCCTCACACCCCTCACACAGCTGCCCCTCACACCCTTCACACAGCTGCCCCTCACACCTCTCACACAGCTGCCCCTCACACCCCTCACACAGCTGCCCCTCACACCCCTCACACAGCTGCCCCTCACACCCCTCACACAGCTGCCCCTCACACAGCTGCCCCTCACACCCCTCACACAGCTGCCCCTCACACCCTTCACACAGCTGCCCCTCACACCCCTCACACAGCTGCCCCTCACACCCCTCACACAGCTGCCCCTCACACCCTTCACACAGCTGCCCCTCACACCCCTCACACAGCTGCCCCTCACACCCCTCACACAGCTGCCCCTCACACCCTTCACACAGCTGCCCCTCACACCCCTCACACAGCTGCCCCTCACACCCTTCACACAGCTGCCCCTCACACCCCACACAGCTGCCCCTCACACCCCTCACACAGCTGCCCCTCACACACCTCACACAGCTGCCCCTCACACCCCTCACACAGCTGCCCCTCACACAGCTGCCCCTCACACCCCTCACACAGCTGTCCCTCACACCCCTCACACAGCTGCCCCTCACACCCCTCACACAGCTGCCCCTCACACCCTTCACACAGCTGCCCCTCACACCTCTCACACAGCTGCCCCTCACACCCCTCACACAGCTGCCCCTCACACCCCTCACACAGCTGCCCCTCACACCCCTCACACAGCTGCCCCTCACACAGCTGCCCCTCACACCCCTCACACAGCTGCCCCTCACACCCTTCACACAGCTGCCCCTCACACCCCTCACACAGCTGCCCCTCACACCCCTCACACAGCTGCCCCTCACACCCCTCACACAGCTGCCCCTCACACCCCTCACACAGCTGCCCCTCACACCCCTCACACAGCTGCCCCTCACACCCCTCACACAGCTGCCCCTCATACCCTTCACACAGCTGCCCCTCACACCCCTCACACAGCTGCCCCTCACACAGCTGCCCCTCACACCCCTCACACAGCTGCCCCTCACACCCTTCACACAGCTGCCCCTCACACCCCTCACACAGCTGCCCCTCACACCCCTCACACAGCTGCCCCTCACACCCCTCACACAGCTGCCCCTCACACCCCTCACACAGCTGCCCCTCACATCCTTCAGTACGCACACCACCTGACCCCTCACCCCTCAGTAGGTGCACCTCCTACTCCTCACATCCCCTCTCACCTTCACCGTCGGAGTGATTGCCGGAGGCGGCGGAGGAGTCCTTGGCGGCAGCGGCGGCGGCGGCGTTGTGAGCGACGTGTTCAGCGGCGGCGGCGTGGAGGGGAAGGGAGGCGGCGAGGGGGGAGAGGAGCGCCGGGTTGGCCCAAGGGAAGGCGTAGGGGTTGTAGAGGCCGTAGCCAGCAGCCCGCGCGAAGTCTGCCGCCGCTCGCTCTGCTGCCCGGTTCCTGAGTAAAGAAGATGCACGTGAACAACTCATTCTTTAGTTTGTCCCATTCCATGCTCCCGTCCCATCCCACATCCTTATCCTTACCCCTTCCCAGTGCTATATAGTCGTAAAGGCTTGGCGTTTCCCCTCATAATACCTTCTCTCCTACCACGGCCGTGGATAAGCGCTGGCAATGCTACTCGTCATCTATACCTTTCTTTCTGCGTTCCACGGACATAGATATATCTTAGTCTACACTATTGTGTAGTACAGAGCTTCAGGGAGTATGGCGACACAATAATGCGGTTAGTGGACTCCAACACTCTAAAAACAAAATGGAGTAACATTGTCAGTAGCTTAGTCACAGGTGTGGTAACTGAACACTCAGTCACAGGTGTAGTGGGTTATTGGACACTCAGTCACAGGTGTAGTGGTTACTGAACACTCAGTCACAGGTGTAGTGGTTACTGAACACTCAGTCACAGGTGTAGTGGTTACTGAACACTTAGTCACAGGTGTAGTTACTGAACACTCAGTCACAGGTGTAGTGGTTACTGAACACTCAGCCACAGGTGTCGTGGTTACTGAACACTCAGCCACAGGTGTAGTGGTTACTGAACACTCAGCCACAGGTGTAGTGGTTACTGAACACTCAGTCACAGGTGTAGTGGTAACTGAACACTCAGCCACAGGTGTAGTGGTAACTGAACACTCAGCCACAGGTGTAGTGGTTACTGAACACTCAGCCACAGGTGTAGTGGTAACTGAACACTCAGCCACAGGTGTAGTGGTAACTGAACACTCAGCCACAGGTGTAGTGGTTACTGAACACTCAGCCACAGGTGTCGTGGTTACTGAACACTCAGCCACAGGTGTAGTGGTTACTGAACACTCAGCCACAGGTGTAGTGGTTACTGAACACTCAGCCACAGGTGTAGTGGTTACTGAACACTCAGCCACAGGTGTAGTGGTTACTGAACACTCAGCCACAGGTGTAGTGGTTACTGAACACTCAGCCACAGGTGTAGTGGTTACTGAACACTCAGCCACAGGTGTAGTGGTTACTGAACACTCAGTCACAGGTGTAGTGGTTACTGAACACTCAGTCACAGGTGTAGTGGTAACTGAACACTCAGCCACAGGTGTAGTGGTAACTGAACACTCAGCCACAGGTGTAGTGGGTTACTGAACACTCAGCCACAGGTGTAGTGGTAACTGAACACTCAGTCACAGGTGTAGTGGTTACTGAACACTCAGCCACAGGTGTAGTGGGTTACTGAACACTCAGCCACAGGTGTAGTGGTAACTGAACACTCAGTCACAGGTGTAGTGGTAACTGAACACTCAGCCACAGGTGTCGTGTTCAGTGTGGTGGAACACTTGTATTTGCAACAAGTGTTGATTTGTTTGTAACAAGTCTTCTCCCTTTATTAATTAATATTAATATTAAGTGGAGGAGAGCGGGGCAGTGGACATGATATCTCTAAAACCTCAGAATGTTTGGTCAACTTTTTTATCAAAGACTTGAATCAAAACTCAGTGTAGAGTGAGGGAGTCCACGGAGGAGGATAGACTCTGATAGAGTTCACGGAGGAGGATAGACACTGATAGAGTCCACGGAGGAGGATAGACACTGATAGAGTCCACGGAGGAGGATAGACACTGATAGAGTCCACGGAGGAGGATAGACACTGATAGAGTCCACGGAGGAGGATAGACACTGATAGAGTCCACGGAGGAGGATAGACACTGATAGAGTCCACGGAGGAGGATAGACACTGATAGAGTCCACGGAGGAGGAAAAGGATAGGCACCGAGATAGGCACTCACCTGAGGATCTTGTTGATGTTAGGGGACACGGAGCAAGGAGACCAGGAATGAGAAAAAGAATGAGGGAGGACACGGAAACGAAGGAGGGAGGCCACGCACCTGAGGATCCTGTTGATGGAGGACACGGAGGGGGCGGTGGAGTTGGTACAGACGCTCTCGGAGATGAGCTTCTCCCTGATCTCCCAGGCGAAGATGGTGGGGTTCTCCCGCTTGTACTGCTCGATCTTGTTCACCACCTGCGGCGTCGCCACCTTCGGCTTCGAGCCCCCGATCATGCCAGGAGGCCGCAGCGACCCTGCCGGGGACACGCGCCGTTTACATTGTGCTCACAATCATGAAAGTTATCCTGCTTATACTGCGCGTACAGGAGGCGTGGTTAGAGAGGGCAGAGGGGAGGTAAGGTTAGAGAGGGCAGAGGGGAGGTAAGGTTAGAGAGGGCAGAGGGGAGGTAAGGTTAGAGAGGGCAGAGGGGAGGTAAGATTAGAGAGGGCAGAGGGGAGGTAAGGTTAGAGAGGGCAGAGGGGAGGTGAGGTAAGAGAGGGCAGAGGGGAGGTAAGATTAGAGAGGGCAGAGGGGAGGTAAGGTTAGAGAGGGCAGAGGGGAGGTAAGGTTAGAGAGGGCAGAGGGGAGGTAAGGTAAGAGAGGGCAGAGGGGAGGTAAGGTTAGAGAGGGCAGAGGGGAGGTAATGTTAGAGAGGGCAGAGGGGAGGTAAGGTTAGAGAGGGCAGAGGGGAGGTAATGTTAGAGAGGGCAGAGGGGAGGTAAGGTTAGAGAGGGCAGAGGGGAGGTAATGTTAGAGAGGGCAGAGGGGAGGTAAGGTTAGAGAGGGCAGAGGGGAGGTAAGGTTAGAGAGGGCAGAGGGGAGGTAAGGTTAGAGAGGGCAGAGGGGAGGTAAGGTTAGAGAGGGCAGAGGGGAGGTAAGGTTAGAGAGGGCAGAGGAGAGAGGGATCGGGTGGCGTATAAAAAGAGCATGAGGAAGCCTGGCAAGAAGGAAGAACGGTGACAAGTTGGAGAGAGGGAGAGAGGCACGGCATAAGAGGAGGCAACACGCATATGGTCATATATACCGTTGAAAAGGTGTAGGGCATGGCGTGATGGTGAGGAAGAGGGCGTGGTTTGATGGTGAGGAAGAGGGCGTGGTTTGATGGTGAGGAAGAGGGCGTGGTTTGATGGTGAGGAAGAGGGCGTGGTTTGATGGTGAGGAAGAGAGCGTGGCATAATGGTGAGGAAGAGAGCGTGGCATGATGGTGAGGAAGAGAGCGTGGCATGATGGTGAGGAAGAGGGCGTGGCTTGATGGTGAGGAAGAGGGCGTGGCTTGATGGTGAAGAAGAGAGCATGGCTTGATGGTGAGGAAGAGAGCGTGGCATGATGGTGAGGAAGAGAGCGTGGCTTGATGGTGAGGAAGAGAGCGTGGCTTGATGGTGAGGAAGAGGGCGTGGCTTGATGGTGAGGAAGAGGGGCGTGGGCTTGATGCCCCTGTTCACCTAGCAGTAAATAGGTACCTGGGAGTTAGACAGCTGCTACGGGTTGCTTCCTGGGGATGTGTGTGTGTGTGTATAAGAGAGAAATATATATATTATATATAGTAGAGGAAAAATAGATTGTTTAGAAAGGCGAGGTCGAAGAGCTAATAGCTCGATTCTGCAGACACAAATAATAACACACAGAGAAGAAGACACTGAGCAGGCCTGCCACTACTGCGGTAACTCAGTGGCCTATTTACTCACCAAGGAGCTTACTGACGGCTCCCTGCTGGGAGACCATTTGTTGGGCCAGCTCGTACTGCCGAAGGGAGGGTAGGGAGTACCGGGTGAGGTCGAGCGGCGAGGTGGGCGAGGCAGCAGAGGGCGACGACGAGGTAGAGAGGCTGGTCCGGGAGTACAGGTCCCTGATGGAGGCCGGCACCGAGGCTGCAAGTGGGAAGAAAGTGGTCAAGTGTTGATCTGTCTTGAGACACATTATCGAGAGAAGGCACCAAGCCAGTGTAGCACAAATGCTCTTCAGACAAAGTGTCAAATGTTTTGCATAATTGTCATATTTGATCCGATTGTTTGTGTTTCTGTTTTGGTTTTGAACATCTTTTTAAACAGTTTTATTTGTTTACTTTACAGCTTCCTATATATATCTATCAGACAGATTCGAACGAGAAGCTGCATTTATACATTTTGTCGGAGTGGAATTCTCGACAGCCATGTGTGACGTAGAGGCCACCAACACTTCGAGATAACAATTAAGACAATTACGTAGGTGGGAGCCCCACCCTTCGTGGTGCGAGTGTGCGGCCACCACCAAGTGTCAGTGTGCCACCCTTCACCAGCTAACAAGTGTGAGTTGAGTCAAACTGGTAGGGTCAGTGTTCCCACTTCTTGAGGAGAGCAGCGTATAGAGAGGTGGGAGCTGTTCTGTGGGCCGGGAGCACAAGTGTTGAGAACATCCATTGGCTGGGTTTAGGATGTGGGGAACGTGTATTAATTGGGCAGGTATAGGAAGGATATGTGGGGAAAAGTATATCCCTTGAGTGGATAGATGAAGGATGTGCAGGGGACGACTGTACTTGTTGGGTAGATGTAGGAAGGAGAGATGTGTGTAAAGGGGGGGGGGGTTGCAAGTGTAGCAGCTTGTAGCAGTGTAGCTGTGTGATTGTAGGAGGGAGAGAGTGTAGTGAGTGATGTGGTGTGACACATTTGGTGCCACAATCACCCCCCCCCCCCCACCACCACCTGCCAGCCTCACCATGACACAGGAAACTTGTACCTCTTAGCTCAATATATTAATTTCAGAGAAAAAGATCATGACATTACATTTGACCACCACTCACGCCTGTTACATTTGACCACCACTCACGCCTGTCACCAGTCACGCCTGTCACCAGTCACGCCTGTCACCACTCACGCCTGTCACCACTCACGCCTGTCACCACTCACGCCTGTCACCACTCACGCCTGTCACCAGTCACGAATTTGAATATTTTCATAATATTACGAATGAACAAAATAAACTTTCCAGAGAGGTATTGGTTGTGGCTCAGCCCACCTGACAGTGTGGAGTGTACACCTGGCTGAGGCAGCAGTGTCGTGGAGTAGTGTGGCTCAGCCCACCTGACAGTGTGGAGTGTACACCTGGCTGAGGCAGCAGTGTCGTGGAGTAGTGTGGCTCAGCCCACCTGACAGTGTGGAGTGTACACCTGGCTGAGGCAGCAGTGTGGCTCAGCCCACCTGACAGTGTGGAGTGCACACCTGGCTGAGGCAGCAGTGTCGTGGAGTAGTGTGGCTCAGCCCACCTGACAGTGTGGAGTGTACACCTGGCTGAGGCAGCAGTGTCGTGGAGTAGTGTGGCTCAGCCCACCTGACAGTGTGGAGTGTACACCTGGCTGAGGCAGCAGTGTGGCTCAGCCCACCTGACAGTGTGGAGTGCACACCTGGCTGAGGCAGCAGTGTCGTGGAGTAGTGTGGCTCAGCCCACCTGACAGTGTGGAGTGTACACCTGGCTGAGGCAGCAGTGTCGTGGAGTAGTGTGGCTCAGCCCACCTGACAGTGTGGAGTGCACACCTGGCTGAGGCAGCAGTGTCGTGGAATAGTGTGGCTCAGCCCACCTGACAGTGTGGAGTGTACACCTGGCTGAGGCAGCAGTGTCGTGGAGTAGTGTGGCTCAGCCCACCTGACAGTGTGGAGTGTACACCTGGCTGAGGCAGCAGAGTAGTGGAGTAGTGTGGCTCAGCCCACCTGACAGTGTGGAGTGTACACCTGGCTGAGGCAGCAGAGTAGTGGAGTAGTGTGGCTCAGCCCACCTGACAGTGTGGAGTGCACACCTGGCTGAGGCAGCAGTGTCGTGGAGTAGTGTGGCTCAGCCCACCTGACAGTGTGGAGTGTACACCTGGCTGAGGCAGCAGTGTCGTGGAGTAGTGTGGCTCAGCCCACCTGACAGTGTGGAGTGCACACCTGGCTGAGGCAGCAGAGTAGTGGAGTAGTGTGGCTCAGCCCACCTGACAGTGTGGAGTGTACACCTGGCTGAGGCAGCAGTGTCGTGGAGTAGTGTGGCTCAGCCCACCTGACAGTGTGGAGTGTACACCTGGCTGAGGCAGCAGTGTGGCTCAGCCCACCTGACAGTGTGGAGTGTACACCTGGCTGAGGCAGCAGTGTGGCTCAGCCCACCTGACAGTGTGGAGTGTACACCTGGCTGAGGCAGCAGTGTGGCTCAGCCCACCTGACAGTGTGGAGTGTACACCTGGCTGAGGCAGCAGAGTAGTGGAGTAGTGTGGCTCAGCCCACCTGACAGTGTGGAGTGTACACCTGGCTGAGGCAGCAGTGTCGTGGAGTAGTGTGGCTCAGCCCACCTGACAGTGTGGAGTGTACACCTGGCTGAGGCAGCAGTGTGGCTCAGCCCACCTGACAGTGTGGAGTGTACACCTGGCTGAGGCAGCAGTGTGGCTCAGCCCACCTGACAGTGTGGAGTGTACACCTGGCTGAGGCAGCAGTGTGGCTCAGCCCACCTGACAGTGTGGAGTGTACACCTGGCTGAGGCAGCAGTGTGGCTCAGCCCACCTGACAGTGTGGAGTGTACACCTGGCTGAGGCAGCAGTGTGGCTCAGCCCACCTGACAGTGTGGAGTGCACACCTGGCTGAGGCAGCAGTGTGGCTCAGCCCACCTGACAGTGTGGAGTGCACACCTGGCTGAGGCAGCAGTGTCGTGGAGTAGTGTGGCTCAGCCCACCTGACAGTGTGGAGTGTACACCTGGCTGAGGCAGCAGTGTCGTGGAGTAGTGTGGCTCAGCCCACCTGACAGTGTGGAGTGTACACCTGGCTGAGGCAGCAGTGTCGTGGAGTAGTGTGGCTCAGCCCACCTGACAGTGTGGAGTGTACACCTGGCTGAGGCAGCAGTGTCGTGGAGTAGTGTGGCTCAGCCCACCTGACAGTGTGGAGTGCACACCTGGCTGAGGCAGCAGTGTCGTGGAGTAGTGTGGCTCAGCCCACCTGACAGTGTGGAGTGCACACCTGGCTGAGGCAGCAGTGTGGCTCAGCCCACCTGACAGTGTGGAGTGTACACCTGGCTGAGGCAGCAGATTAGTGGAGTAGTGTGGCTCAGCCCACCTGACAGTGTGGAGTGTACACCTGGCTGAGGCAGCAGATTAGTGGAGTAGTGTGGCTCTGCCAGATTCCTTACTATAATCCAGTCTTCACTAACTTGTGTGTGTTTTTTCATAATTTATATATACAAAAGTTCTTACATTCTTGTAAAGCCACTAGCACACATAGCGTTTCGAGCAGGTCTTTAATCCTATATTTCCCTGGAATACGACCCGACAAATCGTTTAACAACCAGGTTCACTACTGAGTGAACAGAGGCTACCTTGCGTTTACCTTGCGATGATTTTGGGGCTCAACGTTCCCAAGGCCCGGTCCTCGATCAAGCCTCCTGGTTGCTGGACTGGTCAACCAGGCTGTTGGACGCGGCTGCTCGCAGCCTAACGTATGAATCACAGCCTGATTGATCAGGTATCCTTTGGAGGTGCTTACTTAGTTCTCTCTTGAACACTGTGAGGGGTCGGCCAGTTATGCCCCTTATGTGTAGTGGAAGCGTGTTGAACAGTCTCGGGCCTCTGATGTTGACAGAGTTCTCTCTCAGAGTACCTGTTGCACCTCTGCTTCTCAAACTTTTCAGACGGCTACAGTTAAGAATTCACAAACAATTGCTACTAAACAGTATACCGGTTCCTGTTTGGTGTACCGGCTTCTACAAGGTGTACCGGCTCCTGCATGATGTACCGGCTTCTGCATAGTTTACCGGTTTCTGCTTGGTGTACATCCTCCTGCATGATATACCGGCTTCTGCAAGTGGGATATGCAGATGATGTCCTAATACAAGTTCCCACCTTGGGAAAATTTAAACAGTCCAATGCACTCCTTGGAAGGAAATGTGTTAAACTCGGTTTAACTCTCTCCACAAACAAGACAAAAGCATACTCCCATCACAAGCGGGAAGAAAATGAAGATCTACAAATTAATGGTGAAACATTTAAATGGGTTGACCACTATCGGTACCTTGGCGTCACTGTCGGCTCTAACAAGGAGAAGAAATAGGAACTCAATCAACATTAGAACATGTAAACGTCGACTCAGGGCACTGAAAGCTATGACCTGGAATGGACATGGAGCCTCTATTGCTGTGCTTAAAATGATGTACACAGGCTATGCGCTATGTGCGCTCCGTCATAGACTATGCCGCACCAGTCTTGTGCACCTACTCAAAGCGATATTAAAAGACTTGAAAGCATACAAATTGAAGCGATGACAATCATTCATGGAGTCCTAAGAACTGCCAAAACATTTAATCTACGAGAGGAGATGTACCTCCCCGGTATTGAAAGCAAAATTAAGGAACTGAATAAGTTTGCAATTAAGATCCCCATTACAATAGATCCCCAGCCAGTGATCCTCATTACAGTAATATAGCAATGAAAAACTGAGTTCTGTGCTACTTACAGGAGGAAACACGAAAAACAAAAATTGACCTCACAGATCAGTCTGCAGCCTCGAAGAACTTCACCTGCTTGAGCAAGCCCGTGAGCTCCTGCCTGTAGAAAGGTTACCTCCCTGGGAGGATGACCCCATGCAGGATTATCATCGATGAGAGGACAACGAAAAAGTCCAACATGATACCACAAGAAATGAGGCATAAGTATCTTGACAAAATTTATAAAGAAGCCGAAGATGAACTAGATCAAATCTACACTGACGGGGGTCATATAATCCTGTTAGTGGCAGGGCTGGTGCAGCATACACGGTAATTAGGAATGGTGAAGCCTTTCAAATTGGAAATGAAGAAAAAAACCCGTATTGAGAACTATGTCTCTTCAGCACAAGGAGAGCTAACTACCAATGTTATGGCGTTAAGATCTCTTGAAAGAAACGCTGTTCACGTTACTTTTTTTGCTGTTGATTTTTTTGTGTTTTTGTTTACTTTAAAATATGAATTAGTAACACAAGAGGAACACAATAAGATTTTAAAGTATGTGGATGTCAAGCTTCTGTGATGTCCTACAGAAGCCGTGGTTACCGTGGACGTTGTTCCTCTGGATTGCTATACAAAAGCCCGGGAAAAAAGACACAGATCGCCCATGGATTTGTTTTTATCACAATAAGCTTGGAGTCGAAGTCCTTGAGATCCGACAAGAACAAAGTTGTGTAAGTGGTTTACTTCACTGAAGTTATTAGACTTCATTTCTCTTTTCTCATTTCTCGTTATCATTTCTCTGTGGATAGCAGTGCCAGCAGCTTGAGCAACAGTGACGGTGATGAAGAAAGCAGCCAGAGTGATGAACACAACCTGTCCTACACCAGCTACACAAATATTTCTCCCAAAGTGCAAGTAATTGTATCTGGGAGACTCACAGAGTTTGGTTACAGAGTTACAGGACATTAAAGAACCTGGTTCATCTCTCCCTGTTGAGCAGTGGGCGGTTTTCGGGTTCCTCTTGGTGATGCTGACTTCTTGGTGTCTTGTGTACCGTCCCTGAGAGTGGCCACACACCCGGTGTGTATTTATCAACAACCTGTATTTATCTGCTTCTTCCTAGTCACAAATATTCTGCGATAGTGAGGGGTCTCTCTCTCTCTCGCTCTCTCTCTCTCTCTCTCTCTCTCTCTCTCTCTCTCTCTCTCTCTCTCTCTCTCTCTCTCTCTCTCTCTCTCTCTCTTTCTGTCTCTTTCTCTCTCTCTCTCTCTCTCTCTTTCTCTCTCTCTCTCTCTCTCTCTCTCTCTCTCTCTCTCTCTCTCTCTCTCTCTTTGCAGGCATTATTATCGACCTCATTTAAAAAATAATAACAGGTTAGTTGATTAAAGACATTAGAGGTAGTAGTAAAGAGAGGCTCCAGGGTGGGGTAAGCGCCGCGCCGCATCTTGTGTGGAGGGAAGTGCAGATTGTCTGCCATTAGCGCCTGCGAGTCCGCCTCCTGGTAATTATCCCTCTCTCCTCCCTCCACCAATGGCAAGAAAATGACTGTTTTCAAAGTGTAATGTTCTTCTTTATTTGTCATTTGGTTCGAGTTGAATATGCCACGTTGCTTACTTGTGTTGTGTTTGTATATACACCAAACTGAACCCCCATGTAGTTGTACTTATGGGGGATGAGCTACGGCTCTTAGGTCTCGGTATTCAATCTTTAATCGACTGTTGTGTTGGTTCCAAGGCCCGTTGTGGGTGAGAGTTTCTTGGTCTTCAGCTTGTCTGCTTCCCTATAGTTGGTGGCACTACCTT